>NW_004567130.1:14431499-14475097 GCF_000260355.1 Condylura cristata
ATTTAATGAATTGCTGGCACTGTACATGGCCTATGTATCTTTATTGTAGGTGAGTCTCTGATTTTTGTGAAATGTGTAACTTATGATCCTGTAGGTTATTCAAGATTAGGGGAGTATGATAATGCACACAGGCATAGAAACGAGCAAATATATCTCCCCTATAATAACCCAGAGATGCAGCTGTGTTTGGATCATTTCCATGGTGTGTGTGCATTTTCTGTTCAGGAAATGGAGTTGTATTATATCTGGCGTGTGGCTGCTGTGTGGTTTTCCTGGCAGTAAGACCAGGACATACTCTGAGAGCCAGTAAGTGAGAGTTTGACAACCAAAGCAGCTCTTAGACTGAAAAATATGGAGGCTACCAGAGACGAAGGGGAAGGGGGCTCCTTGGGTATTGGGGCTCTGCCTGGTTGTGTGAATGCTCTAGAACTTTGCTGGGTGGCTGAAGCAGAAACCCTATCGAGGCAAGACGCTGTGCTCCCGAACCTAAATTGTTTTGTAAACAACTGGTAAGTCAGCACAAGTTGAGTTTTCAAAAAAGGAGGATTTGTTAGACTTGGTGTCAAATCCAGATCCTTCCACCTGGCAGCCCGGTGACCTTGGGCTGTGGCTTTGACCTTTCTAGGGCTTGGCTTTCTCAGCTGTCGAATGGGGCAGAAGTGGGACCTCTGTGCCAGGGTCGCCGTGAGGATGAAGTACTAACTCATGGGCTGCAGTGTTAGGCTCAGAGAGACCCCTCCTGCAGTTGGGCGGGCATTCTGCATCACTAGTCCTGGAATCCCCAGGAAAGCTGCTGATCCCCAGGGCCCAGATTTGGGGACTGCAGCTTCATCCCTGCTTAGTCAGAGACTTTAACCCCAGGGCCAGCAGGAGGCCCAGAAGTTTGACTTGTAGCAAACACCTCCAGGTGATGCTATATAGGCTCAGCAGACTGAGGTAGAGGGAACTGTCATATAAAAACTGCTCTGGGCAGTCTTTCTGAGCTCTTCTCTATTTGGATTAGCCGGGCTCTGGCCAGATAGGTGATTCTTCCTTTTCTTTGCCCCAAAGGGAAGACCAGACAGACGGCTGTCAGCCCCCACCCATCCTCCTCATCTCTCGCTCTCTCTGGTTAGTAATGCAGCATACTGGTGATGCCCCGAATTCTTCCCTGCTGGGCAGCCTGCTGGGGAGCTTGCTGGGGAGCCTGGAAATGGCTCCCCAGAATCCAGACATTTATTCTTTCAAGGACTACTTAGGACACAGTATTGGGGGGAGGGGTGATGAACCCACTTGCACAGATGGCATCTCCCGTGATGCTCAGCAGCCTGTGAGGACTCAGGCGACACAGACCCGCTTTACAGCTGGGAAAGTGGAGGCTCCGGGAGCAGAAGCCTCTGCTCGTGTCTCAGCACCGGAACTCAGAAACTCCTAGAATTCCTGGGAGGCTGACATGCCCTCCCCCACCCTCACCCTCACCCCTCTCCATTTCTGGATTTCCGGTTCAGTGGGAAGGGCCGTGAGGTGAGCAGCTGAGCGTCACCATTATGCTTATTTCACATACTCTTCCAAATGCCTTAATTCCTTTAAGGCATCTAGTGTCTTCGTTATCAGCTAGTTATAATGCAAGACAATATATGATGCATTTTATGCTGAGTATTTACAAATAAAATACCTTGGAAGAAATGATAGGGACCTGGTGGAGGTGACATTGTGATGGACTTTTGGGGAAAAGTCAGGTTCCATGAGTCGACAGGGCTATGTATCAGCTAGCTTTGGGTTCCGGGAGTGCCGCCTAGAAACCACTGATCTAACTGCATGTAACATAAACGTGTTTTGGCCATGCATCTGGAGATCAGCTGCAGATTCAGACTCTCCTGAAGTTGGCTGTGCTCACTTATCACCAAGTGCCAGGCAGTACTTGGCTGTTGGCTGAGTTAGGGTGACTTTGGCAGGGGGACCTGGAAAAACATGACTGTACTTTGTGGGCTCTCATCCTTCAGCGGAGTGAGTTGGGTCTATGTTCATGGAAATGGCAGCGATCCCAGAGAGCAAGTGGACACATACAAGCCCACTCTCTATTGGCTGAGGGAAGTCACATGGTCACCACAAGCCCACTCTCTATTGGCTGAGGGAAGTCACATGGTCACCACAAGCCCACTCTCTATTGGCTGAGGGAAGTCACATGGTCACCACAAGCCCACTCTCTATTGGCTGAGGGAAGTCACATGGTCACCATGTGGGCGTGGTGCAGGACAGACTGTATCTTTAGTAAGTTAGCCTTAGGGTCACCCCACAAAGGGTATGGAGGTAGGAGAGGTAAAGGGTTTGGGTTTGCACCTTCACAGTCTAGCACAGGTGAGTATAGAAAGGGTTCCTAAGCAGGAGGAGCCTGAGCAAAAACATCGAGAGGTAACATTGCTGTGTTTAAGGAATTGTATGGAAATGAAGGAGGTAAGGAAGGAGAAATGGAGTCGAGTTGAGCTCTGAATAATAGGCTAAGGATTCTGAACTTTTCTACAGGACAGTGTTTCCCAAACCCACCGTCGTACTTTGCCCTATTTGTGTATTTCCTTTAAACCAACTCGATTTTTATTTATTTTTTAATTTTTACAAAAGGTTTACACATAAAGAACTGGGATACAGGCCAGAGGTGCAGGGGCAGTGAGAGGATTCACCAGAAGCAGAGTGGGGAGCAGAACGGGCAGATCGACGAAGTACACTGCTGAGGGGAGCAGGTCAGGAGAGGTCTGCCGAGCCATGTGGTCACCTCCAGGGTGGAGATCAAACTCGCACTGAAGCAGCTGTGGCAGGCTTGCAGTGCTGCGTCTTAACCCTTTGTGCCACCGGGAAGGGCCCCCAGCTCAATTTTTAAAGCATATGTATATTAAGAGAAAACTCTGTATGGCAACTGTTTGATCGTAAGCAGAAGGCAGTCTAGAAAATAAACACAATGAAAACAGGAGTGTCATTCCCTGTGCTAGACTTTGAGGCTGTGAGTCTGTGTCCTACTCTTGCTGAGTGTCAGAGATGGACAGAGGCCGTCACCTTGACGTAGAGTCGACTGGCTGGAGAGAGATCTGGACAGGGAGGACACACTTACTATTTGACCCGACATTACTGAGTGTTAGCCTGGGGGCCACCTACAGTTACCAGTGCCCCCCCCCCCCCACTCGGGAAGTGCCGCTACCCAAGAAGCAAGAATGGGTCTTCAGGCAGGCAGGGACGTGGTGCAGGGCCCCCGGCAATACCGCCTGGTCTTAGTCTTTCAGTCATCTGTGATTCTGAGTGTTTTTGTCAAGTTAGGAGACAAGATGTCACTGGCTTCCAAGGGACACTGGTTTCTTTGTTTCTTGAAGTCATCAACAGCATTGCTGTTATTTAAAGAGACCAGACCAAAAGACTCATTCCTTTTGCCATATTTAAATTCCAACACGGGCATTCACAGGTATAGAATAACAGAGAGCAAAACCTTATTTGCTCAGAAGACAAGGCTGGGAAGGCCAGTTAGCACAAAGCCCAAATGTGTCAGTATCGTCTGTGAATTAAGCACATAGCACTTTCAAGCAGTCTCTGTAAGTTTTCTTTACAGTTGTGTGATTAAATTCATTTCAAAACAAAGTTGTAATGAATTAGGAAGACACGTTTTTAAAAATACAATTAAAGGTGCGTTTACTTGTGGCATGACTATCTGTACTTTTTAGACTTTGAAGAAATGATATATTTGATCTTTAAAGAATATTGTTTATTTTTTCAGTTATTTCTTTTTAGGACAGATTTTAAAAAAATATTTATTTTTACTTATTTATGCATATAAGAGCTGGGATGTAGGCTAGAAGTGTGGGGGTTGAGAGGGTTCACCAGAGACAGAGTAAAGAGCAGAACAGATGGATTGACTGAAATCCACTGCTGAGGGGAGCAGTGGGTGAGACAAGAGAGGTCTGTTGCACCATGTGGATCAGCTCCCTGGCCGGGGATCAAATTGGTGGTGCAGTGGCTGCAGATAGTTTCATAGTGCTGTGCTTTAACCCATTGCACCACCAGAGAGAGCCCTACACACCCACTTTCACTATTATAGGTCACCATGTTTTGCTAGATGTTTTTCTCTGTGTTTACAAATACATCATTAAGGCTCAAGCAGCTTTTAAGATACAAATGCTGTCATATTGTACAATGTCTTTGTAGTTCTTTTCTCACTGAAGATGAACAATCTTGGGGATTTTCCCAAATAAATATTTATTATATACCTGACTTTGGAAAGTTTATATCGTATTTCATTCCGTGGCTGAGCTGTGGCTCCTTCATGTTTTAGCTTCTCAGTAAATGTACCTTTTGAAAGTCATTTCTAAGTCTTGAGAATCACTAGCTGTGCTATAATAAGCATTCAGCCTTTTACCCCAGGCACCCATGCGTTAGTATTTCTGTAGGATGGATGCCTACAAAGAAGTTTCCAGAAACTAAAATGTTGACGTTACCAAATCAGACTGTCCTCTAGTGGCATTCTCAAAAGTTTCTCACTTCTCATGACACTGGATAGTGTAAGTGTTAGAAAAAAATCTCTAGTCTAGCCAAACCTAGTTTTTAAAACTATCACATTTTCCCATTAATAAGAAGGCAATACATAAATGTTATATTTTCTGATATTATGGCGGAAAAGCAAACAGGAAGGTAAGGGGTCACCCACAATCTTACCACTGGAGACACTAACACCCTCCCTCCCTCCCTTCTTTCCTCCCTCCATCCTCTAATGCATCTATGTACACGTGGTTCTATGAAATATAAAATAGTACGCCAGTATACAAATTCCAGTCATTTATGTACATCATCCCCTCTTGTTGAAAAACTGGACTGTTTCCAATATTTCACAGCTATTTTCAGCTTGGAGCAAAGCTTCATGAATATCCTTAATTATTTCTTTAGGATAAAACCCCAGATCAGTGTTCTCCATTAGAAATACAATAAAAGCAACAGATGTGAGCTAAATGTGTAATTTTAAATTTTCTAGTAGCCGCATTAAGAAACAGATGAAATTAATTTTAAACACTATATTTTATTTAGCCCAATTTATGAAAAATATTATTTAAACATGCGATCAGTGTGAAAATATCCATGGGGTATTTTTTCCTACTAAGTCTTTGAAAGCCAGTGTGTATTTTACGCTAAGAGCACATCTCAAAACAGATGAGAACTTTTCAAGGTTGAAATGAAATATTGCTCTTCCCATCAGCAGCCTGGGGTGATCTCCAACAATGGTTCACTCCTTACTTGACCTTGAATCCCTACAAAGCCATGCAAAACCAAGAGGTTCAGACTGTTCATTTTAGGAACACTCGTGAAACCACTCAGGTCGCCAGGGCTGCCAGATCTCTGCAGGGCGGGACTCTGAGGAAGTGCTGCGGGTTTCCTTGCTCAGAGGTGGAGATGGGCAGGCGCCCACCTGAGCACTCCCTGCTGCCCTGAGGTGATTCCGGCTCACAAAGGGCAGCTGGTTCTGGAAGAGAAGCTTGAGTAGAAAAAGATGCCCCAGAGAAACTGAAGACACAAAAATAGATGACTCCAAGATAAATTCAGCCTGAAAGAAATGGAAATAAAAGTCAAAACATAAATGAAGCGAAAAGAAAGAAACTCTAATTCTAGCAAAGAGAATAAAGTAATTTTTTAAAAGATTTATTTCTTTATTTATTTGTGCAGAACTGGGGTACAGGCCAGAGATGTGGAGGGTGAGAGGGTTCACCAGAGACAGAGTGGGGAGCAGAACAGGCAGATCGAGAAAGCACACTGTTGAGGGGAGCAGCGGGCAGGTCAGGAGAGGTCTGCGCGCCATGTGGTCACCTCCGGGGCAGGCGGGAGTCAACTCATGTGGAAGTGGCTTTAGCTTCTCAGTGCTGTGCTTTAACCTGCTGCGCCACCAGGGAGGGCCAAGAATAAAGTAATTTTTAACAGAAAAAGACTTTACCTGCCCATCGTGCTTACACTGGTGTGTAATCAAATATGAAATTCCTTGGTTTCTCACTTCGCCAGCTCTGGCTGGTAGGCTGGCATCCTGGACACTGGCCCCAGTGCCCCTTCTTTTCTAAAATTTTAAATGGGTTATTTATTTATTTGTATCTATTTTACATCATTGTTCATTTTTGCACACTGTTTGCTTTCTTTCCTCAGGTGTCGTCCCCACAGAATTCCCACCACCAATTCACCACCCCCGTAGTCCCTCTACTTTGATCCCTTTCCCACCCCTCTCCTGAAGAGTATCTCTCACTTATAGTTGTCTATTTATTTTTTGTCCCCTGCCCCCCAGGTCCTCTCTATTCCTCCTATAAGTGAAAACCTCTGGTATTTTTCTTTTTCCTTCTGACTTATTTCACTGAGCATAATCCCTTCTAGCTCCCTCCCTGTTGCTGCAAATGGCACGAGTTTATCTTTTTGATTGCTGAGTAGTATTCCGCTGTGCATATATAGCACATTTTCTTGATCAGACATCTATTTTTAGGCATTTGTGTTGACTGTTATAAGTAGTACTGCCGTAGACACAGGGGTGCATGTTTTCTTTTATGTTAATGATTTTGTGTCCTTTAGGTAGATCCCTAGGAGTGGAATTGCTGGACTGGGGAACCTCCATAGAGCTTTCCATAGTGGCTGGCCTTCTGTCTACTTCTTAATGTGTGAAATCAGAACAGAACTGGACATGAGCCTGGATATAGGATTTGGTGCTTCACTGGCAATTCAAGATTAAAGACAACTCTTGTTGGGGGCTTTTAGGCCAAACCAGGCTTATGTTCCCCCAAAGCACCCCCTGGAAAGCCAAGGAAAACAAATGAAGGTTACGACCTGATGGACTAGTGGGCTTTACGTGCTGGAAACCGATAGACAAGCAGATGGTGAAACACTGCTGTTTGTCCCTGGTGACTTCTGTTTAAAGGTCTTGCCACCCAGCCAGCCGTGGCCCCTCCACATGCCCTGAGATGGGACATGTGGCCCCTGCCAGGAGCCAGGGTGAATGCAGACATCCTTCCAGACAGACATCAGATGTTCACAGTTACTGATGGCTTGGTGTTTCCCAAAGATCTGTTTCATTGACTGAATTAAGTTTCTCACAAATGCATATGTTGAAGTCCCAACTCCCAGAATGGGACCTTATTTGGGAACAGGATGGAATTAATTCAAGTGAGGTTATACCAGAGCAGGGTGAGCTGCTAAGCACAACAGGACTAGGTCATCTTAAGCAGGGGAAGTAAGGGCAGGGACACGCATATGGAGAGAAGGCTGTGAAGACTGTGCCGACCCTGCGCAGACAGGAACAGAAGCCAGAAGAAGGCTCTGGAACAGCACCTGCCCTGTGACTTTCTGGGGAAGAAGGTCCTACTGTTACAGGGTGGCCCAGAGTGGACTGGGCCGCCTGTCTGTGGGGCCTCACCCACACGCTCAAAACTCAGTTATACTGCAGGGATACACAAAAGGGTCAATAATGGGTTTATTTACAAAAGGGAGAAGGAACAGGAAACAACTCAGGGAAAGCGAGCAGGATGCAAAGTAACTGGAGTGCCTTAACAGCTCCGCTGACTGAAAACACTGAGTCACGGGATCTGGAGAGCCGTTACTGAGCTGGAGAGCCGTTACCCGAGCAAGAGAGCCGCTACCTGAGCAAGAGAGAGAGAGAGAGAGAGAGAGACAGACAGACAATCATGCCCTATTTATCCCCCTATGTCCCAGAATTCCTGCTAGCTCCACCCTTGGGTCCTTGCAGTTCTCTCCCTGGGGCTGCTGGGAGTTGTAGTTTCCAACCACTGGAGTAGGGGATAGAGTCCAGAAAGCTGGAGTAGGGGGTGGAGTCCATAAGACTGCAGAGCTCCTTCAGGACATCCTTCCCCTTAACACTACCAGCCCCTGGATGTAAATGCACATGCCAAATAACCATCCCCAGATATGTCCAGCTCTGAGTCCTGTAAAGATGTGACTGAATAACATGGTTTCAGATGTGGCTGAGCTAAGGATCATTAGATGGGTGACTATCCTGGGTGTTTGGGTGGAGCCAGTGTCATCCTGAGAGGGTCCTCAGAAGAGGCAGGCAGGGGGTCAGAGTCAGAAGTTGTGACAACAGAAGCAAAAGGTTGGAGTAAGGGGGCTTCTGCCCAGGAAGGTGGGCAACTTCTAGAAACAGCAAAAACAAGAAAGTGGATTCTCCCTGGGCCTTCCAGAGCAACCTGTCCTGCCAGTGTCTTGGCTTGAGCCCAGTAAGACTAACTTTGGATTTTTGACTTGCAAAACCATCAGATCATATATCTGTCTTATTTTAAGCTTCTGTATTTGCAGTGATTTGTTATTGCTCTGTAAGAAATGAGGCAACAGGATGTCAAGAGACACTACAGAAGGGTGGACCAGATGCCCTTCAACTTCTCCATGCATTAAGATGCTTCAGCAGCAAAACCCAGCTCCCTTCTTCTGCTTAAGCAACAAAAGAGTGACTTGTCATACATCACTGCAAAGAAGTGTGACTTCCTTGCAGGGGAATCTAAATACCAGGTGTAGTCAGGAAGGCAGCTCCTTCTCGTGGCTCTGGCTTCCTTCTGAATAGGCTTGAGTCTCAGGCGCTCCTGATGGTAGCTTCTGGCTCCTGGGACACCCCAGGTGACTTCTGTCTTAGGAACGCTTGGGAGCAGTGGCTGGGAGGTCTGGGGCCCAGACTGGCTCCCTGTGCACCCAGGCTGGGTACATGCTCTCCCTGTAGCCCAGGTATGGGTGTGTGGTGTGGGACCAGCCTCACCTGAGCCAGGTGTGCTGCCAGCCTAAGAAAGGTGCTCTAAGAGAGCTGCGTTGAATGGGCTTTTCAGGAAAACTTGCACTGGAGATCGGCTGGACAGACGCAACAGCTGCCCATGACCCTCTCACCCCCACTCTGAATTCTGTGGTCCTAGAATTCTAGAACAGTCTTTTTCTTCAGTGTTGGTTGACAGTGCTTTGAACTGCTAACGGCTTTTACATATAAGTGGATTTTATTTTTTTTTCACTTAATGACTTTACTTTTAAATACATTTTATTGACATCATTGGTGTACAGTATGGCAGTTTCAGCTCCACGCCTCCATATATATCTAAGAATTAGAGATACGTCAAATTACAAGTGTGATCATTTGCTTTGAGTAACTATGGAGCAAAGCAAATATATATAAAAAAACACAACCACTTTTCTCACCCTGTCTCCCGCTCAAGCCAGTTGCCTGGAGGTATCTCCCTTTTTCAGCTCTGAGTCCTGTAAAGACTTTCTTTTGTTAATGTTGCAAAATGTTTGTAAACAAGAGGCCAAAAAACTTTCTCCCATCCTGGCAACCCTCCAGAAGCCTGGGTCTGGTCCATCTCATTTGAACAGTCTATGTGTTACTTTGTGAACAATTACTTGTGACTGAAAATCCAAATGCTACCAAAGGGTCTAAATAAAACGTTTCTCCACCCCCCTTCCTGCTTCCCTTCCCTGGAGCCGGGAGCGGGAGAATCTAAGCCTCTGTATTTACCACTCTACCGAAATGTACACGTTCCCCACACAGAAGAGAGAGGGGTAGTTATTTTTATTGATTATCACATCTTGGAGGCAGTCCTGTTTTAAATCTGTAGCATGCGTCCTCGTTTTAATTTCATAACTGCATGGCTTCATTCTGTACATGCACCTTCGTTTACCGCCCACTGAGGGACCCGCGAAGACTTTGTCATCCTTTGCCTTGAAATAATAATAAAAGCTGTAAGAACAACTGTTATGCAGCTGTTTTGCAGACGCGGGGTGTCTATAAGTCCCCATAAGTGGGGTACTGTAGGCTCCCACGTGGAAAGGTGACAGAAAACTTCCAAACCTCCCCCCCCACCCCCGGCCCCCCACCAGGGCTGTGGGGTCAGTGCGAGCCTCTCACTGAGTAGACCCCTCTTTCCTGCTCTCAGTTGGATGGGGTTCGGGCTGGGAGGGCACAGTGGGGGATTCTTGCTCTGCTCACTGCCGTGCCTGAGACTGACCCCATTGTCCTCTGTGTCCCCGCAGAGTAAGCTGGTGAAGTACTTCAGCCGGCAGCTGTCCTGCAAAAAGAAGGTGGCTCTGCAGGAGCGCAACGCCGAGCTGGAAGGCTTCCCCCAGCTGCGGCACTGGTTCCGGATCGTGGACGTGCGCAAGGAAGTCCTGGAGGTGACCGCTTCGCGACCCCCTCCCACCCCCCGCCCCCGCTCCTTACCGGCTCCCTGCCAGCCCCTGGGTCGGTGGTTTGGGGGTTGTGCCTAGCACACAGTTGGCGCCCAGTAAATCTGCCCCGGAAGAAGGCAGGAGTCTGATGCGTCCTAGTCAGGGTCTCTCAGCTGCCACATACCAACTCCGGCCCCGTGGCCAGGTCACTGTATATGCCCTGGAGCAGTGCTGTCCTGCAGAATCTCCTCCTGTGGTGGGAATAGGTTACCTCTGCGCTCTCAGGACCCCAGCCCTTAGCCGGGGGTCAGCGCTGCGCCGGAAGAAGGCAACCGTGTTGTGGTCCATGTCAGTGAGTATACCCGTGGCCGCCGTGGTGGACACAGCTCTCAGGGCATTGCTGTTCTCCTGTCAGCGGGCTTAGGGTTGTCCCTTCTAAAGCGGCTGGTCAAGTGAGGTGCTCCTTATAAACTGGCCCCTCCCCCCAGCCCAGACTGGCCCCTAAAAAAATTCTTCTTTTTTTTTTTTGATCACTGAATAAGCAGCTCATTATATAAACACACCACCACTTTTTGACCCTTTTTGACCCATTCTTCTATTTGGGGGCATTTGGGTGCTGGGTTCCCAACAGTGCTGTAGGAAACACCAGGGTGCAGGTTTCCTTTTGAATTAGGGTTTCTGTGCCCTTTGGGTAAATCCCTAGGCATGGAATCGCTGGGTCATAGCTGGGTCCATTTGCAGGTCCCCATAATGGCGGGGCCAGTTGCATTCCCACCAGCAGTGGGGGAGGGGCCTTCAGCTCCACCTCCTCACCAGCATTATTTGTTTCCCGTTGTGTGTGTGTGTGTGTGTGTTTTAATGTGGGTGGTTCCCGTTGGAGTGAGGTGGTATCTCCTTGTGGGGTTGCTTTGCATTTCCCTGATCATTAGTGACCTTGAGCATTCTTTCACATGCCTGTTGGCCATTTGCAGTTCTTTAAAGTCCACAAAGAACTTATACAACCCAACGAAAACAAAGCAAACAACCCAGTCCAAAAATGGGCAAAATAACTAAAAATATATTCGTTCACATTTAAGTGTCAGCTGTTGGCAAACTTTGCTCACACCTTGGTCCGTGAGATTCTGGAGCCCAAGGCACTGGCTTGATTTTTGCCTTTTCACTAAGTCTCCGCCCATCCCCCACCTCCACATGGATGACTATAGGATGAGTTGTGTTGTCGTTTGCCTGGTTCTGGCTGCCAGTTTAATAAGAGATTGGGTGGACGCCTACTGATTTTGTTGTAATACACATTTGTGACCACAAGAGGGCAGATGTATCCCACACTAGTGCCCCCAAATCCCGGTGCCTAACATTCTCTTTAAGATAATAATATGCAACAACTATGGAAAGCTGTATAGAGGATTCTCAAACTGCTAAAAAAAAAAAAAAATGGAGCTTCCATATGATCCAGCAATTCCACTCCTAGGTATCTACCCAAAGGACACAAAAATAATAATTCAAAAGGACACCTGCAACTCTATGTTTATTGCTGCCCTATTTACAATAGGGAAGCTGTGAAAACGACCCAAATGCCCAAAAATAGACAACTTGATAAAAAATATGTGGTACATATACACAATGGAATATTACTCAGCTATCAAAAAAGGTAAACTCGTACCATATGCGGCAACATGAATGGAGCTGGAAAAGATCATGCTTATTCCTCATAGGAGGAGTGCAAAGGATCAAGAAATATATATACATATATATGGTAATTTTAATAAAATAGAAAAGGGCGGGAAGAGCACACGGGACTGTGGTGATGGCACTGGGGGACGTGGTGGTGGGAAGTCCACGGGGGTTACAGCTGAGATGGAAAAATGTAAAAAATGAAGAATGATGTAAAAATATGTATTTATAAAAGAAAAACATAATAAATGTAAAAAAAGAAAAAACAAAAAACGCTGGATACCACTCCATGCTATAAAAGGAAATCTCTGTTCTTGAGATGCATAAATTAGAAGCCCAAGAGATTTGAAGACACAGCCATATTATCGTGTCTATGGACACATCATTTCAGGAAAGGGGGAATTTTTGCTGCTGGTGGTGAAGGAGCGTCTGCCCCAGGCATTTACAACGGGGGTCCTCGTCTTCTGTTCCCACCTGTCTTTTCGGAGTTGTCTCTTCCTCCCCTCCATGCTATACCCCAGCCTTACTGCTTTACTTCAGGATGCAGTCACAGGCTCTCTGTACCCAGTGGAGTGTTCCAGATCCTTTCCCCTTAGGGTTCCTGAAGCCCCAAGATGAACCCTAGGTCTGTGACTGAGAAGAGGGAAGCCAAGTGGCAGACAGCTATGGGGGAAGGGGCTCTTGGGCTGCCCAGTGCGTTCCGCTTCGAGCTCCCCCTGATTTGGGACCCGTACAAGCTGCAGTTATAAGCTGAGCAGGAGACGCAGCCGCCCACAGAGCACAGAGTGGAGCCTTGCGGGTTAGGAGTTAAGCAGAGCCGGAGGCTGGGAGGTGGGTACAGATAACTTCCGCTGGCAGGGGGTGCTGACTTTGTGCTGAGCACAGGTGTGACTTAAAAGCATGTGCCCTTAAGACCCCCATTCTGCAGGCAAGTAGAGTGAGGTTCGCAGAGGTTAAGCGTTTTCCCCCCAAGTCACCTAGCTAAGGAGTGCCAAAGCTGAGGGCATCTGCCGGGACTCCCAGGCACAACCAGCACCTAGCCCCACAGTGCAGGCGCCCCTGGCCACCCCTAGAGGGCGCGCGTGCGCTTACCTGCCTCCCTCCCCTCCCCCAGGAGATCACCCCTGGCCAGCTGAGTCTGGAGGACCTCTTGGAGATGACGGATGAGCAGGTGTGTGAGACCGTGGAGAAGTACGGAGCCAACAGGGAGGAGTGTGCCCGCCTCAATGCCTCTCTCACCTGCCTCCGGAATGTCCACATGTCAGGTGAGCGACGGGGGAGGGTGCAGGCTCGTCCCAGCGCATCCGCGTTCCTGCCGATGCCTGCGCCTGCAGCTGCAGGCCAGGACTGGACGGGGTCACTCCGGGCGCCAAATCCCGCTCACCATCGGAGGAGACAGGGGCCTGGGGCTTGGAAGCCAGAAGTGGTCAGGGCTGCTTCCGGGAGCTCTTGCCCAACGGGTATCTGAGGTCGGAGAATTAGGGTCCAGATATATGTGTTGGACGTGTGTAGGGTTTTTTTTTTCTTTTTTTCTTTTCTTATGTATCTGAAGGGCCTTTGGGTGGACGTCTAACTTGTTTTTTACGTAAGCAATATACATTCATAAAATAAACCATGAAGTAGATGAAGAAATAATTCCTCCAGCCCACCCTCCTTCCGCTGTCATCTTGCTCTGATTTTTGGTCTGACTTCTGGCATGTGGGCATGCGTATAATCTCTCTAAACAATAGAATTAGGCTTACCCGTACATATGACTGGACACCTGGTGGGCTTGGGGGTTGTTTGTCACAACAAAATGACCTCGGCGTCTTGTTTATACTTGTTTGGGATCCGAAAACATCATCTCTCTTCCCTCGTTCTCATTCGTTGCTCAAACCTCTGTTTGCCTTTCTTATCAGGACATCAAATATCGTCCTCTTCTGGCTTCTCTCCAGCCCCACGATTTTCCCACAAATTCTGGGGTCCTTTTCCGTCCTAAGGGGTCAGCCCGGCAAAGCAAAGCATTCCTGGTCCACGTAGTTATTTCAGTTATCGCCGCAAGGCGTCACTGTTGAGCAACAGCCAGAAGCCCTGGCTTGATTCAACGTGCAGCACTGAATAAATATTTTTCAACAATTGAGTGACTTTCCGTTAGCAATGTTGAGGGTACAGGCGGGAACAGAGCAGAATATATTTGAATAGGCCATTGGCCCGGAATCCACACGCACGCCCCTCTGTTACGGTGCTTCCTAGCTGATCCAGATGAAAGCCCTCGAGTCTGGGGGTATCCTCGCCCCGAAAGATGTTCAGTAGCAGCTTCCCACTAGAGGGCAGCAACCCCCTGCCCCAACCCCTGTCACGCCAAGTGTCTCTCCCTGGGGGTAAGGGACTCACCCCCAGCTGACTAAAGGTCATGTTATTCTTTCGTCCAATGCTTTGACTCACCTAACTCGTGCTTGGCCAAGAGGGGCCTCTCAGCCACTCAACACGACAAAAATCTGCTCCGAGGTGACTTCCTCCGCTTTCAGGGCGACAGTTTTCAAAACTCCCACCAAGCCCCTCTGTATGTCATCAACGCCTCTGACAGTGAATGGCTCGCCTCGTTTTACCACCACCTTTTATTTATTCAACCAGACGCCTGTTTGTAGACATTGAGGTCGTGTTCTCATTTCTTCACTATCAGCAGTGCCACCGTGAAGAGCGCTGAGTTGGCGATTTCTTTAGTGTTACTGCATAGGGCTCCTTGGCGTTTGCATAAAGACTGACTGCCTTCCAAACGTGCCGGCCGCCGTATGCCTCTCGCCTTCCTCCAGCTCCTCCCCGAAACACGTGAGCGTGAGCATGTGAGGGGCTCTCCTTTGCCTCGCGGAGTTTGTGCCTACTCACCAGTCTTGCTGTTCAGGGGGACAAAACCCTTGAAAGTAGAGATGAGAGACATTTTTGTCAGCCTCGCGCCCACTAGCGGCTGTCCCTGGTACTGTCCTGAGGGACCAGGCCCTCAACCCGGTTTGCTCTCAACTGTTTTTCAATTGGGGTTTTTCAAATGTTTTGACCATCACCCATGAAACAATTTGTATTGCAGCTTTGTACACACAAACACACATATGCTCAACACACACTGCATGTGGGCATGCAACAAAACAGGCAAACACACGCATGCGTGCACACAATATGCATACCACTCACACACATGCATGCATACAACACACACACCTTTACATGCAAAACACACAGCCTTGTATAAATACATATGCGCACACATGGCTTTGTACACAACACACATGCACACATCCCTCTACACAGCTCACACACGCACAATATGCACACATGCACAACCCTTGTACACAACACACATAGGCATGTGCACACACAGTCTTGCCCACAATCCGCAGGTACACAGTACACATACACACAGGTATACACATCTATACACACACATCTATACACACATGTATATACACACAGCCTAATTGTCTGGCAACAGTCATTCTTACTATGATACATTTAAACCATTTAAACCATTTTTTAAAAAAGATTTATTTATTTATGCAAACAGAACTGGGGTACAGGCCAGAGGTGCGGGGGTGGTGAGAGGATTCACCAGAGACAGAGCAGAGAGCAGAACAGGCAGATGGACGAAGTACACTGCAGAGGGGAGCAGCGGGCGGGTCAGGAGAGGTCTGCCGCGCCATGTGGTCACCTCCGGGGCAGGCGGGGATCAAACTCATGCGGAAGCGGCTTTAGCTTCTCAGTGCTGTGCTTTAACCTGCTGAGCCACCAGGGAGGGGCCTAAACCATTTCTGTTTTGTTCTGTATCATTTACCAAGCCCCCGCTCGCACTTCACTTATGGAGTGTGCACCATGAGCTGAAAAGCCTGGATCCCAGTGTTCCCCCAAGGCTTACTTCCCACCTGTCCCGGCAGCTGAGGTCTCGTATGTCCGGCCGCAGATGTCAGCCTCGGAGCCGCAGGGACCCAGAGGCCCAGTTCTCCGCCCAGTCCCCACAGCGCCGAGCCCGGGGGTCCACAGGGAAGCCGCTCAGCTCAGACATCCTCATAAAGGACGGCGGCTCAGTGCCAACGACCCTGATTGCACTCCTGCTCTTCCTGTATGGAGCGGCACCGCATTTCACATTTTAATTGTAATTCAGACTTTGGGGGTGTCACTCATCGTGGCAGCAGCAGCATCAGAGTGGCACCTTGAGAGAACAAATACTGAGTCCACGGGAGAGAGGCCTCGGTTCACCTGAACAGTGCAGCCTGATGCAAGGGCAGGTCCAGAGAGCGAGTATGTGGAGCATGTAAGCGTGGGGTGCATCATCATCTGGTGCAAGCTAGGGCCGAGTAACCTGGAGGGGCCATTGCTTGGGGGGCTCCATCCTTCCCACTGATCAAAGCGCTGTCTCTAGTCCCTATTCTTTCTCCACTTTCTGCTGATCGTGCTAATGTGGCCTTCATGTCCAACTGCTGGCCCCTGTATGTCTCATACCAGAGCATTTGCCCTGGGAGAGGCCCCCTGCCCGCCTCCACGTTGTAGGTGACCAGCAGGAACCCCAGCACCCTGAGAACAAAGTGGCTGGGGATGGCCCAGGGGGCCTCTCTCTCCCATGGTACTACAAGCTGCAAGAGGGCAGGGCCGTGCCTATTTCTGCTCGCCATTTTATGCCCCACTCAGCCTCTGGCACATAGTGGGACTCACCCTCCTGTGCGTGTGGTCCGTCAGGGCTGACCTGTGGCTTCAGGGCCCGGGTTGCAAAGCTCTCGGGCTTTGGTTTCCTTAGCCCGATATGCCCAGTAAACCTAGTCATTATGTCAGGACTCCTAGACCAGGTGTGGACTTCACATCTCTGGACTCACCCCGCCCTGGGGTCCCCCCCTCCTTGTCCTCCAGGAGAATCCCTGCTTCCCCTCAAGCCCAGCTTCTGACTGTGCTACAGTCCCGCTGAGAGTGAATGAGGATATGCTTTACCACCAGCCGAGCAGCCTTGTAGTGACGTCAGCTTCCTTGTCTGACTCCCTGGTCTGGCTGTGACCTTCCCAAGGTGGGGTCCAATATGAACCTCGCCTCTCCAAGATCCCCCCTCCCCCTCTATTGAAGGAAATGGGGAAACCCGAATGCTGTGCCTGCTACTGACATCCACTAGGGGGAAGCAGTGAGCCATCTTGAAGGCGTCTTGGTTTCAATTTTCTTCTTTCAAAAATAATCATTGGCTCTTTGAAGCTTCTAATTGTCCTGGAAGCTGGATGGGTCCATCATTTTCAGGCCCTGGCCCTCACCCTAAACCAAAATGTGATCCTAAGCTAAGGGGCTCATGGTGTGTGTGTGTGTGTGTGTGTAACCAGGCTAACTTCCTATCATTTATTCTTCCTGGTATCGCCAGCTCTGAAACAGGTTTGCAAATCCCAGTGTGTAGTAGTGGGGTCTCAGCATGTCCGTTGTTAAACGACTAAAGGAATGCAAATTGTGCTGAGAAACTGCCTTTACACAGGACCAAGACTATGGAATCTCACTCTGGCCTCCGTCGTCTCTAGCCTTCCTCCTCCCTTATCACCCTTAGAAGTATGGGTGACAGTATTTTGAATCCTCAACTTCGTTTCCTCCTTGGGTTAGGAATATCTTTATTTCCTAGTGCTCAGGGAGCCCCAAAGGTAGGAAGGCATAGGCCCTGTTGTCCTCCTCGACAAATCGCTAGAGCCAAAGAATACGTGATTGTTCTAGCACTATGTTCACAGAGCCTCATGCCAAGCTATCTTGACCTTCTCTTATATTGACTGTGTCCTGACACATGAAAAATTCATTCACCTGTGACATGTTTTGAGGGCCCAAGACTGGCAGGCACCACTCTCATCTCTGAAAATGCTTGCTGAGAGAGGCCTGTCCTCCTCGAGTTTGCAGTCTTGTGGGAGGAGACAGAGAAAACACTGTTACCATTATAAGCATCACATTATGTAGTGTGGGGTGAAGGGCTGTGGATAGAAGAAAAAGTGGAGCAGGCAACGGGGTGCGGGGGGGCTGTGCCCTCCAGGACGGGGGACAGGTGAACGTATTAAATGGAGGGGCCAGAGCTGGCCTCCACCCTCTTAAGGTTTCTTTTCTGCTCTCTCCTTCTCAGTCCTCAATTATTTGCTGAAAGTATAGAATCTGGAGGCAGATAACTCTGGTTGCATTTCTGAGTTTGCCACCTATTAGTTAAGTGACTCTGAGTAGGGAGTCTCATGACCGAGCTTGGGTTCTCAAGCAGTTGGAGGGAAAGGGGGCTGCCAGGAGGATTATGACATGAGCAGGCAAAGCCCTGGCTGGCCCGGGCTAGGGACACACAGTAGCACTTGCTACCGTCTGCTACCGTCGTGATTGACAGCATATCACTGGCACCACCCCACTCCCATCCTATGACTACGTCAACACTGTCATCATGTTTACCACCTTCATCATCATCACCACCATCACTATCACCACCTTCACTACCACCGTCATCACCATCCACACCATCCTCACCCCATCACCGTCATCACCATACTTACCACCCTCAACACCATCATCACCATCACCACATCCTCACCATCACCATTATCATCACCATACTCACCATCACCACCATTATCACCATCCTCACCACCATCATCACATCTTCACCACCATCACCATCATCATCACCATCCTCACCATCTCCATCATCATCACCATACTCACCATCCTTACTACTATCATCACATCCTCACCACCATCACCATTATCATCATCATCCTCACCACCATCATCACTATCATCGTGATCACCGTCACCACACCATCATCATCACCATTGTCATCACAATCACCATCATCATCACCATCACCGTCATCCTCACCATCACCATCACCACCATCATCACCATCACTATCATCAGTCACCACCATTCTCACCATCACCACCACCACCATCACCCATTACAGTCACTACCCTCACCACCCTCACCACCCTCATCCCATTATCACCAGCATCCTCTAACCTCTTTCTGCCCCAGACTCACTCTCCTCCATCTTTTCTCCAGAGGGTCCCAGGTCTTCAGTTTTCTAGTTAGCTCTAGCTCTGTTTCTTGCTGATTTCCCTTCCGCCGGCTGAGCCACCTCCTCCCTCTCCTTTATGGCCTGCCCACCCCTCTGGCTGGCTTGACGGTCCCCGGCGGCGGCCCACCTTCCTCGACCAAAGACTTGAAGATGAATCTCAGCAGTTTCTGCTGCCACCTCACCCCGTGCAGAGCTGCCTGTGAGGTGACAATGCCTTGGCGCTGGACGTGCATGTTCTGGCCAGAAGGGCCCTCAGGTCTGAAGACACGGATGCCCCCTTGGGGGCTGTTCCAGAGCCTTGCCTTTCCTGAGGCTGCGTCTTGGCTTTTGATGGGCCTCAGCCGAATAACACTTGGTAACTTGTGCGTCTTCACTTTCCCAGGGAAAAGCCCGCTTCCAGATCACGGAAGACCTGGCTCTCCTTCCTCCTACCGCCTCACTCTGCCTCTGGCTCCGGGGGCCTCCAGGGCCTGGGGGCTCTCCTGAGCCTCAGAGGTGGAGTTTTCCTCACAGCCGGGGCCAGTGGGGCACTCGGAAGCGCATGTGGCAGGAGGGAACTGGCACATCCCTGGCAGGAGAGATGGGGCCTGGCCCACGGGGGTGCCAGGGAGAGGGTTGGGCCCAGGTGGAGGCGGAAGAGGCTGTCCCCACAGGCCCATGTCATGGGGCTGGCCCTGCAGGGCTTCCAGGAGACTCTTGGACCCCCAACGTGCTGTTTTCAAACAAACACTGGCCACGGTGTAGACGGAGGGCTTGGGGAGAGGCACCAGAAGTGAGGGGCGACTGGGTGCCTGCTGGAGGAGGGCAGAGGCCAGGGCCGCCTCTGGGCAGCTCACCTGGCCACACTCCTCTAGCCCTCCTGAGTGTCCAGGGGGAGAACTGGCAGCTGGCAGAAAAGCAGGATGACAGTGGCCCCAAAATAGGACAGCCTCAGATGCTCTCTGCTTTCCTCCCTCTTGGGCATTGAGTGGAGCCCCCCAGAGCCCTGTCTTACCCCACAGCCTTCGTCTGCCCAGAACAAAGAGTGAAGCGGGCTTGATTGCCCATTGTTCCCTGCTCTAACTCTGGGGGTGCTGGCGCTGAGGCGGCCCCCCGCAGTGTCTCTATGCCCCAACCCAAGGTCCTCCTTTCCCTGGGGTCTCCCCCACCGACCCTCCTGTGGCTCTCAGGAATCCCGGGCACAGGCGTGGCAGCGGCCAAGTGTCCCTGCCAAGTGGCAGCCCCCCGCGAAGCCCCCTCACGCACATAGGGCTTTTTCGGTCAGAACATACTGACTGACTTCCTGTTTCAGTCTCGGGGGGCGTGGCTGTGGGGGACCCCTGGCCCTGCGGACCCCATGCTGAGACCCGTGCTGTCCTGCAGGGTCCAGGCTTACGCGGCCGGTGAAACTCACACTGATGAAATGAAACTCAGGCGTCGTTCGCACCTGTCACTTGTCCTGGGGTTCATCTCCCAGCGGCCTGAGGCCGGCCTGTGGACCACACAGTTCTAGCACATTCTGTTCCCACAGAGCCCTGTAGCGGGCAGGAGCTGAAGGCTGTGTTGGGAGAAGCCATAAATACCAGGGATCTGTTCTACCGGGAGGATGACGACCCAGTGACAGGAGGTGACCAGGTGATGACCTCGGAGGGAGAGCAGAGTCTAACTCTTGAGGCAGAAGTGGGGGGCCGGGGGTGGTAAATGTATGACGAGACTTACTGCCAGGAGTTGTCCTGAGGCTGTGGGTGCCAGGTGCGCATGTCTGTGACCTCAGGACGGGCCGGAGCTCCTGAGCAGAGCTGCTGTTCATAGTGGAACTTCTTTTTGGTACGGGCACCCCCAAAGGCCCGGGTATGAGTCCTTACTCTCATGCTTAAAAATCACTCAAGGGTAAGACCCAAGAGTGAGCACACATAGAAAGGTCAATTAAAAGTTTATTTATAAGGGAAATGAAAAGAGGGGTGACAGAGAATGAGAGAGATGGAAAGAAATTAATTGGTCACAACATCCTACAGGCCACTGCTGAGCTGGGACCCCGGCATGCTGAAGGCAGGCAAAACCGAGGCCCCACCAGCCCCCTTTTCTGCCAAGCATGTCTGTCTAGCCCCACCCTTCCTTCCAGCAGCCCCCCCCTCAGGATGTCAAGGGTGATGGCAGATCCTTGGCCTGAGGGAGCTGTGTGCTGGCATGGAGGTGGGGGTCTGTACCACCTCAGTGGGTGGAGTTCATTCGCGATCTACTGATCCCCAGCAATTTCTTCAGGGAGGCCCCAGTTCGGGCATGCCAGGCTTTTCAGCAGATTGAACCAAATCCATTCAGATGACCTGAGATAACCGCCATTACGAAAAGTCAACGTATTGTTGACTAATCACATCCACAAAGTCCTTCAAAGCAACACCTAGGTTAGTATTCGATTGTGCAACATGGGAGCTTGTAGGGCTGCTCATCAGATCAGACTTGAATGACACGAAGGTCCCAGGCATGCGATGAGGGGAAAGTGTTCTGAGTAGAGAACATAGGCCAGCACATCTCCAAAGCCCTGGCTGCAAGTGTGAAGATCCACAGGGCTGAGCCATGGTGCATTCTGGTGGCCTGTTCCTCTGTCCACTTTCCAGATGCACTGACTTCCATGACACAAGCCCCTCCTTCCCTGGGCTGGGTTCTGGCAGATGGTAGTTCACTTGAGTGTGTTTTGGCTTGACTGGAGTGAACCATTTAAGATGGCGCACTTATGACCAGCGGTTGGCAGTGGCTACTGGTGCCCACCTGTGGTCTTTCTTTGTGGCTTGGGGTTCCTACAACAGAACAGGGTCAGTGATCCCACAGGGAGGATTGAGAGGCTGCAGTTATCTTGGAAGTTAGTCCTGGGGCAGGTACGGGTTCACTCATGTGGGTAACTCTACCAGGAGGTATCGGTTGGGGAACAGAGCCACAGTGAGTACCACGAAAACAGAACTCATTTCGGGAGTCCAGGCTTCACCCAGCAGCAGGAGGAGCTGGCGAAGTAAAAATTCAAGATGGGGCGCTGGAGAGTTGGAGAATGGCCTCCAGCTTTCTTAAGCCAGAGTCAGTTCTTAGGACCCCGTGAGCCCATGAGTCCAGCAGTTCTTCAACTGCAGAGGGGCCGGAGTCAACTCCTCTGGGAGGTTCTTGGGTTTATGGGGTGTCCAGTGGTTGACCTGAGGGGTCTCTGCCATGCAGGGGCAGGGGCAGCAGGAAGGGGGTGGGGCAGAGAACAGGGTTTTGTGAAGCCCCCAAGCCCTGGCTGGAAACCTGTTTTTTTTTTTTTCCTAAGCAGAACGGGAAGATGTTGGAGGGGTTTCAAGTTGGGACTACCTTGATGAGATTTCACTTAACTCATAGGTCAACAGTCGACGGCTTTAGGCAAAGCTCAATCCATCATCCAGTGTCCCCCTTCTCTTTCATCCCTTAGTTCCTTGACTCTGTCCTTAATTTTTCCTCTTTTTGACTCCACCTTACTTTCCAGGGCAGTGGAGTGGGGCTGCTGACCGAGCCTTCCTCTCAGAGAGGTTGCCAGAAAAGTGAAGATCTGAACAAACACTTAGCCTGTTCTCTGCCAAACTGAGTGCTTGACACACATGCCTGTGGCTTGTCACCCCTCCCTCCCTCTCTCTCCCTCCTCCAGAAGGGGATCTGAAACAAGACGTTCTTCTCAAGGAGCCTCTGGTGCTCAGCTTTGCTCCTGGAAAGCAGAAGCTCCGTGAGCAAGCGGGTCCCTCTGCACCCCCTGCCCTGTGGGCAGGCTGCCAGTTTCAGCCCTTAGCCTCCCTCTCTGCCCACCTGCTCCTTTATGGGGTCAGGGTGGCTTCCGTAGAACCCCTAGTGAGCAAAGAGACTTGGTTTGGCCCCAGCTTCATCTTCCTGACCCTTCCCCACGCCCCCAGGGAAGTGCTTTGTGGAAGAACAAGGCTCAGAAGGGAACCTGACCTTGTCCTGTGTGGTCAGCAGGGGGAGGCTGAGCTGGGGACTGCCGGGCTGAGCCAACCCAGATGCAGAGTGACACCTTAGAATCAGCTCCTTCTCCACCCAGTTGCCAGAGACCCTGACCAGCTGGCTTTTCCGGGAGAAGCCTGCCTCAGGGCCTGCGCACACGTCATCCTTTCTGCCCGACTCTGGCTAGTTCTTTGTCTCCTTGGTCTCAGCTCAAATGCACCTTCTCAGCGTCTCACCTCCGTCTCACTCGCTCACTGTCCGGTGCTGCTGTTCTGTGTTCTTCAACCCTGTCACATCCAAAATGACTTCTTAACTTGCCTTTCTGCCCTTCTCATGAGAACAGCGGTTCTTCGATCTGATCATGCCTGATAACCCCAGTGGGGTCCACTCTGGGGTCCCGAGTCAGCACTCCAGGGGGCTGGGAATCTGCATTTTGCAGTGTCGCAGGTGGTGTTCTGCTGGCTTGGGGACTGTCCCAGTACTGGAACTGTCCTGCACTGGCTCAGAATAGGAGAGCAGGAAGTAGCATGTGAATGAGGAGATGGCTGAACGACGGTGGTCCATGAAGATGAAATAGCAGACTGAGTTCTTCCTGGGCTAAGTGCAACAGTGCTGGGCAATTGATAGCAGCTCTGGATTATTTAAACCATTTTTTTAAGATGTATTTATTTATGCACACAGAACTGGGGTACAGGCCAGAGGTGCAGGGATGGTGAGAGGATTCACCAGAGACAGAGTGGGGAGAAGAACAGGCAGATTGACAAAGTACATTGCTGAGGGAGCAGCGGGCGGGACAGAAGAGGTCTGCTGCTCCATGTGGTCACCTCCGGGGTGGGGATCGAACTCATGCTGAAGTAGCTTTAGCTTCTTAGTGCTGTGCTTTAACCCGCTGCGCCACCAGAGCGGGCCTGTTTAAGCCTTTTAACAGCCTCACAGGGTCCATATGTCATTTCTATTTTCTGGAAGTAAATTGAGACCCAGAGAGGTTGACTCCTTGTCCAGGGTCACACAGCAACTGAGTATCAGAAGCAGCATTTCAACCTGGGTGAGTCTGAATCCTGTGAAGCTCAGATTCCGCCCCCCCCTCCCCACCAGATGAGATGGAGGGGGATAGTTGTCCCTAAACTCTGAGGGTGAGGTGGGGGTGTGTGCTTCTGTCTGCTTAGCTCAAGCTGGGGAGGGGGTGGGCCACACTTTGGGGGTTTGCAGATTATAACAGCTTCAACCAGAATTCAGATGCGAAATTATTCCAAGACTGTAAATACCCAATAATGTTTGCAAAGCCTAGGATTTGGGAAGCCCTGGGGGTACTGATGACCTCATTTGATCCTCAAGATGGCTGGGTGGTGGGCAGACCCGGACGGGTGCCCATTTCATCAGTGGGGAAACTGAGGTGGAGAGAGGGCTGCTCTGGCTTTCATGGGTCCACCAGAGCTGCTGCCCATCCAGGTGGGTTCCTGAGCATTGGTCTCAGGTGAGCGAGGCTGGGCAAGGTCAAGTGGGGAGCTCCTGGAACGCCCCCTTTCCTGGGTGGCTGAGTCTGCCTTTCTGGTGTTGGGAGGCTCCTGGGGTGTGTACAGGTATTTGCAAAGTTCTGTAAATGTGCAGGAGGAAGGCAGGAAGGCAGGAAGGATGGAGAAAGTGTTATTACTCAGCCTTATTATTGAAACAAAGTATTTCCCCTCCCCCCAAAGCATCCCATTCTGGCCACACTCTTGCTGAAAACTCAGAGGGCTGCAGAGTGGGTGCCAGAGAGGGTTCCAGCTCATCCTTTTGCTACTTTCTCAGGTGGCCTTTGACTTTGCTTAATTATTTTCCTGATTACCAAGTGGCAGTCTTGCAGGAGAAATACCCAAGTTTTTGTTTGGGGAAGGGGGAAATCAGCATGGTTTTGACCAAATCTGCATGTCACTTAGTATTTTTTTAAAATTTGATTTAAAAGATTTATTTATTTATTCATACAGAATTGGGGTACAGGCCAGAGGTGCAGGGGCGGGGTGGGGATTCACCAGAGACAGAGTGGGGAGCATAACAGGCAGATGGACAGCACTGCTGAGGGGAGCAGCGGGCGGGTCAGGAGAGGTCTGCCGCACCATGTGGTCACCTCAGGGCGGGGATCGAACTCACACGGAAGTGGCTGCAGCCAGCTTGCGGTGCTGTGCTTTCACCAGCTGTGCCACCAGGGAGGCCATCACCTAGTATTTTAATAATGAATATGGGGGGGGGGCACCTAGAAGGAAAGAATGGGCTTGGAGACATTTAGCATAGTTGCTTTAGGACAAGGGGTCATCACTGTTTCTATTTGCTTGTCTGCATTTTCTGTCTTTCTGGCCACAAAGAAGTAGTTGTGTAAGGGATGACAAACATTCGAAGGGAAACAATCTTCCTTTGACCCAGCTTACCTTGTTCATCCCCTTTGTTATGGTTTCTTTCCTACCACTGGTGTCTAATGGGGCTTGGTGACCAAGCCAGTGCACATGGATGGTTTTCTCATTGATTAAACTCCCCTTTGCAGCTATTTAAATGTGAAAACTTCCTATGCTGCATCTTCCTAAGCTAAACCTCCCAGTATCTCAGGCATCTCCTCATCATGCCTCAAAGCCCCATGTAAATGCCACCACTCCTAGGAAGCCTTCCTGGATTGCCCCTGCTCCAATTCCTTGGGCAGTTATCTTGTAGTTGTTTTGATATATAAATCCCCCATACTAGACTGTGAATTCCTAGCAAGTAGAGGCCACCTCTTAGTAACAAGAAAAATAACAATAGTAAATTATTAAAAGCATATTGTGTATCAGGCACTGCACTAAACTGTTTATGGGAAAGCATTGCATAATCTTCAGAATTTCCCCAAGAGGTCGGGATTTTTGTGTTCTCTGACTTTCAGAGAAGAAAATAAAGTCTCAAGGAAGCAAAACTAATGGTCCAAGGTCATGTAGCAAGTAAATTTTGGGGTGCAGGGACCTGAGCTCAGGCTGACTACAGACTCGTAACACCTAGCTCCCCTCAACGTACTTAGCATGGTGGCGAGTTCATGGAAGGAGTTAACAAAGAAATGCAGTGTCCTAATTTAACCATGGAAATTATGTCCTTGAAGGGGAAGGATGAAAGGTTTTTAGATTTGCCCTGGGAAAGAGAAGTGTAAGAAAGACATTCTGTCCAATTGCAATGATGGGCTTGTGTGGTGGAGAGAATGAGCATTTAGAGAGAGGGCTCTCTCTAAGATGAGAGTCGGCAAACTGTAGCTCACTCACCAGGCAGCCAGTTGGCCCCTGCTTGCGTTTGTCAAGTTTTATTGGAACCCCCCACCCCGTTTCTGTACTTACAGTTTATGGCTGTGCTGAAGGATGTGACAGGGACTGCCTGGCTCAGAAAGCCTAAAACATTTATTGTCTTTATTTCAAAGAAAAAGCTTGCTGGCCCTTGTAAAAAGACCCAGCAAAAAGCATTGAGTTAGCTCAAATAGATCCACAGATGCTCTAAGCCAGGACAGATCTCAGCCTGATGTGAAGACTAACCCTGGGAGGAGAATAAGTCCATGAAGGGACTAGGGGGCCCTGTGCGGTGAGGGTGAGTTACTGTTTGCGGCCATTTATTGAGCACTTACTACCCCAAGTGCTTGGCAGAAGGAGGAGAGGACAGGCAGGATTAGGATGCACATGCCCAGAGAGATTAAGTAACTTGCCCAGGGTCACACAGCTTATACAGATAGAACCTGGGCCCTAACCCACCAGCCTCACCCAGACACAGGCTTTCATTGTGCAGTGTCCTACACGCCAGCTTTTCCAGTTTTTTCCTCACCAGACTATGAGTTCTTTAGGGTGGGGACCACATCACCTTACTTATCCTTGGAAGCCCTAGGAGGGAGACCCCCATTTAGGAATGTGCAGCTGTCTTTGAGCGACTATGTTCATTGTCCCTGGGATCCCGAACACAGGGGCACCTCCCTATTGACTTTATTCCTCACTTGGCAAAAGAAACCATCCTCCAGGACCACAGAGGACCTGTTGGCGGAGTTGGGGGTTGTGTGTGTGGGGGAGGATCAGTGCTTCCCCACCCCCGCATCAGCTTGTCCTGGGAACTGAGCTGGGTTTAGCTTCATCATCTGATCGTTTTCTTTCTTTAGCGCCTTTGTTTTTCCCATTTTCCCTCTGGTATTTTGTGGAGGAGAAATGAGGCGGAGAAGCTTTGTAATCGGATAGCAGCCCTGGGTGACTGGAGCTGACAGATTGCTTTTCAAGCTCTACCTTCTAAAGCCCTATGCCATCATTGTCACGGTGGGCGGAAGACCTGAGTGGCAGGGCTGTATTTTTGTTTTAAACCCGAAGCTTCTTATTTGAAAAGAGTTAGGGTCAAATAGCTGGTCGGCTGGAGACGCGTGGATGCTTTATCTCCTGAGATTTATTGCCTTGGCGGCCTCTGACCTGGACCACTGCCTGATGCCCTCCGGCCACCAGGGGGCGCTGCACGACCATCTTTGGTCGCGGTACCCTGGCTGTCGCCGAGGAGCCACGAAGGTGGGCAGTAATTTTCAAGTGGAGGGAATCTGGGTGTTACCACTTCAACTTTCAAAAAGGGAAAACCTGAGTGCCAGCGAGGGGAAGAGAGCACGCTGGGCATGCTGGGACCCAGGGCTCCTGCTCCCCAGGGACTCAGCCAGCGTCTGCCGCCATCAGGGAAGCTCTCCCTCACCTCCACATCGCGCTGCAAGACCAGTCGAGAGGAGAAGTGAAGTTCAAGAGGAAACCTTGGTATGCAGACTGTGCATGACTACTAACAGCGAGGCAGAGAGGTGCCAGGAGACAGTGGCTTCATTCCCTGGTGCACATCTGGAAAGCACTAGGGGTCCCCTTGGGGGGTGCCCCCAGCTGTGTAGAAGCCTCCCAGAGACTTAATAATAGAACAGCCACGCTGAGAAGCAGCAGGCTTCAGTGCAAACCAGCGACTTAGCTTTGCTCAGCCTCAGTTGGCAAGGGGCAGGGCTGAGGGAGGCTTCTCCCGCTGGCCTGGTCCTTGCGGGCACAGCCAGGAGGGGGCGGGAGGGTTCCTTCCTCACTGCGGACGTTGTCAAGGCTTTTGGGGGTGGGCCGGAGTGGGGGGCTGGCTTAAGAACAGCGGTCATCGTGAAAGCCAGGGTCTCAGATCTCAGGCTCCCAGCGACTTTCCTGGGGGTCTCTGAAGATAGCATGTAAAGGGTTTCTCAACCTTTGCACTTTGGACTTTTGGTCATGTGAGCCTGGCCAGGCCTGGGCACCTGGGCTGCGTGGGGGTGGTCTTGTGCACTGCGGGGTGTCCGGCAGCATCCCTGGCTTCAGCTATTCGTGCAGGAACATTGGCCTGGGCCCCTGGGGTGCAACCAGAAATGCCTGCAGGCGTTGCCAGACGAGAACCACTGGCAGCCGAGATTTATCCCAAGGGCTCCAGGCTTCACTGGGCGGATGATGTGAAGCTCTGCTCTGATGATGATGAAAATGATGCTGCTGACAGCTTAAGCATTCCGCTGCCGGAGGAGAGCCAGGAGTTCTGTGAAGACTGAGGCTCTGTAAAAGCACAGAGAACCGTAATTGAGTTGGGCTTTGTCTTATCATGCCAGAGCGTGCTTTTCCCAGGGGTCTTTAGTCAAATTTACAGGAAGCAGATGAAAAGCAAGGAGGCTCGATTGCCAATACATGCAATCACACGTGCACACACACGCGTGCACACCCACTCACAGTACACCTGTGCACAAGCTCTCCCTTTCTTCCCAGGAACCATGTTCAAACCTGTGCCAGTTTTGCAGGGAAAGAGCTTCCTGCCACTCCTTCCCGGAAGATAACACCCCATGAAAGGGACAAGATGTGGCCGTTGCTCAGGGCTGGAGGCCAGACTGCAGGCTTCTGCCGTGCTCTGACTTTTCTAACTGTGGGGTGCTGGACAAGCTCATGGTCTGCAAAATGACTGGGAAAGATGGTCAAGAACCCAGACCCTGTAATTGCATCTCTAAGGTTTGATGTCGGGCCTGGCTGGTGAGCTGAATTAAAAAAAAAAAAAAAGATTTATTTATGCATACAGAACTGGGGTACAGTCCAGAGGTGTAGGGGCAGTGAGAAGATTCACTAGAGACAGAGTGGGGAGCAGAACAGGCAGAAATCCACTGCTGAGGGGAGCAGCGGGGAGACAGGCGAGGTGTGCTGCGCCATGTGGGCCAGCTCCCGGCGGGGGATGGAGCTCACACTGAAGTGCCTGCAGCCAGCTTCAGTGCTGCGCCCTAACCTGTTGCGCCACCAGGGAGGGCCAGGCTGACTTTGGCTTCAGCTGCTGCTGGTAGCATCATCGTCATCACCACTGCGCCGACCCCATAACAACTCAGACTGGATTCTTCGGACACAGGAAGTCTCTTTCCGCCCTTGCACTTGATATTCCATCTGCCTGCAGCAGACTCCTGCTGCTGGCTCCTTCTCACCATTATTCTCAGCTCCAAGGCCATAGAAAGTGCTCGAATGCACAGTCTCAGCATGATGGTCAGCCATCGTTGCCCTCGGCGTGGGGGCTGGAGGGCCAGGGCAGGCGGAGCCCAGGGCTCCGGCTCGCTTTCAGCGGAAGGCGCAGCTCCTCGGGCCTCCGGTGCCAGGCTGGGTCTGTGCTCCTTGCTGGCTTCCCGGGTGGCTTGTTCTGTTTGATTGCCCACCAAATGCCAAACCTCAAGTCTGCCCAGTGTTATTTTCCCCCATTGAATCATTATAGCTCAAGCCATCTTTTTTCCATATCTTTTGGGCAATTTTTTTTTTTTTAGCAGTGTCTTTTGGGACCCTCTTGTGTTGTACATCTGCCTGAGGTCCTGGGAAAAGCTGCTTTGAATTGTTTTTTGACATTGGGGCGCACAGGCAAAGTTACCAGAACCTGAGGCCGCTGAACCATCTTTCCTTCCGGCCAGAAAGTGAAAGAGCAAAATAATGCGACTCCTCCGAGCTCCTGACTGCAGTGTGTCCTGGCAGCTCGTCCAGGTGCCTGGGGGCGGCCAGCTCCGTGAAGGACACGGATTTCAGCAAAGGGGAGTTAGGGCATCAGGGTGAGGCCAGGCAAGTTTGGGGTACAGGAGCTGGAGGTTTCTCTGGGAAGGGGTCCAGCGGAGTTTTTAGATATCCATGGTGCCCTTGAGTGCGGGGAAGGGACCCCCACTATCGCCGTGTGTGGCCCTGCACACAACTGTGTGTTGTTCCCAACGCGTCTGTCACCGTGTGGGGACTGTCATGGGTGGCTTCCTTGGGTCCTTACAGCACCTTTGGAAGGCCCCGGCTGCCATGCCCCTTGTAGAAAGGGAGGAAGTGGGGTTCGGAGAGGTGGGGGATCTGGCCAGGGCTGGCAGGTTACAAAGTCACGAAGCCAGCCTGGCACTGGGCACTGTGAGTGCCGGAACCACCGAGCTCTGCCGCACCCTGAGGCTCTGCAGGAGAGAGCAGGGGAGGGTGTGCAGTGGGCAGTGGATTCACAGCTGCGGCTGCTGCTTCTCTGACCCACCCGCCTCCTCCCTGCCTCGGGCTGCGGACAGAGCCCTGGGTGGGGCCCCAGACCTCTCTCTCTGACTTTGGGTCACCTAAGAAGGTCACATCACCCAAACCTCACTGCTCTTATAATATTTTTTAAAGATTGATTTATTTATACGTGACCTGGGGTACAGGCCAGAGGTGCAGGGGTTGAGAGGTTTTACCAGAGACAGAGCGGGGAACAGAACAGGTGGGTTGACTGAAATAAACTGCTGAGGGAGCAGCGGGCGCGACAGGAGAGGCCCCGGCCATGTGGGTCACTCCCTGGCAGGGGATCAAACTCGTGCTGCGGTGGCTGCAGTGAGCTTCACAGTGCTGCAATTTAACCTGCTGTACCATCAGGGAGGACCCCACTTCTCTTTTTAAAACAGCAAATGACACTTACTGTTTCCTTACCTGTGAGTGAGGTTGGAACAAGGTGAGCTCCAGAAACTGCTTTGTAAACCATCCGGGACCAAGAGCTGGAATGGGCGGCCACGTGCTGCAGATGCCCGGGTCCAAGGTGCCAGCTTCATTGAAGGCTTTTGTCAGCAAAAAGGAGGTAGAATCTCTGTGGGCCTGCTTGGGGTGCTGGTGGCGTACCCCGAATGTGTGCTTTCAGACTTGATACAACTTCTCTAGAAAAACTCAAGTGTCTTTGACTGCATGTGCTTGGGAACAGAGCCAGGATACTCCCTGAGGGGCTGTGGCCCTCACGAGGAGGCCACTGTCCATTTTACCCCAGCCATGTGCTCAGCTTGGACCAGCGTTTCCTAAACACGGCCATGTGAGGTCCTGGCCTGAGAGGCGCTGGCTTTGAGACTTGGGTTGGACACAACACTCCCTGAGCCATCACGTCCTGGTCTGAAAATGTGGATAATCATTGTCTATGTGTCTTGGGTTTTTGAGGATTAAATGAGATAAAGTCTGAAGAACCCAGTGCCTGGCATGGCATCACCATGGATACCTGGTGCCTTCCTGTCAGGTGGCACCATCTTTAATGTCACTCTCTGGCTTCGTCACCTGTCTGATCTCATGATGCTCTGGCAGCCCACGCAGATTAGTATTTTATTTCTCTTTCCATGCCCTTCATTTCCCCTCCCTGCCTTCTGTCTGAATCAGATGCCTGGGGTTTGTGGCCTTCGTTCACGGATGGGGAACAAACCACAGCCTGTTGTTCCCAGAGCTTGGCTGTTGTACACAGTACTCTCGAGAACACAGCAGTGCAGGTTCCTTTCGGAGCAGTACACTTGTGTTCTTGAAATTGCTGGGTGGTGTGGCAGACCCACTCTTAGGAGCGGAATTGCTGGGTGGTGTGGCAGACCCACTCTTAATCTTTTGAGAAATCTCCATACTGACCGAACATAGAGAAACCAGACAAAGTCAGATAAAGCCAAACTTAAAAATTGGCCCTTGGAAGTTGACTGTAGGTCCAAAGAACCCGGTGGGAAGGCAGGGGAGGGGTGAGAGCAAAGTGGGGAGGGCGCACCATGGACGATGGTGGTGAATTCTGGATGCCTTGGTGGTGGGTGTATGTGGTAACCAAGAAGGGGAGGAGGCCCTGTACATCCAGAAAACAAGCAGCAATGAAAACCAATGTTACTTCCGTAAAGGATTAAAAAAGAATGTACAAGGCCCTCCCTGGTGGCACAACAGGTTAAAGCACAGCACTATCAAGCTCCTGCAGGCACTGCAGTGTGAGTCCGATCCCCAGCCAGGGAGGTGACCCACATGGTGCAGCAGACTTCTGTCTTGCCTGCTGCTCCCCTCAGGTGTGTATTTCATCATCTGCTTGTTCTGCTCCCACCTCTGTCTCTAATGAATCCTCTCATCATCCCTGCACCTTTGGCCTATACCTCAGTTCTATATGCATAAATAAATAAATCTTTAAAAAAAATGAAAGTATAGGTCTCAGGGAGAGACAGCCGGGAGGGTGGGGGGCCTGGAGTCATCTCCATTCCAGCAAGTTGGGCCAGGATGGAAGAGAGCATTTCCAAAAGGCAGGACAATGCTAAAAGTGGGTCTACCATATGATCCAGAGATTCTAGTCCTATGAATCTACCCAGAGGACACAAAAACACTAATTTGAAAGGACACCTGCATGCCTATGTTTAGTGCAACACTACTTATAATCCCTAAGATGGAAATAACCCAAATGCCCCAAAACAAGATGAATGGATCAGGAAGAAGCGGTCCATATACGCAATGGAATACTACTCAATGTTGAAAAAGATAAACGTATGCCATTTGCTACAACGTCGGTGAAGCTGGAAGGGATTAAGCTCTGTGAAATAAGTCAGAAGGAAAAAGAGAAATAGGTGGTTTCACCTATAGGTGGATATAGAGAAATCAAACAGAGGGCCAGGAAAAAGATAAAACTTGTAAGCAGACCATAGATCTGAGGTATACAACAGAGCGGGGTGCAGAGGGGTCAAATAATAGCACAGGGACTTTGATGGTGGTTCACAGGTTGTGGTGGTGGGCGCGTTATGGGGACCACACCTGAGGGGAGAAATCAGATATCGAACAAAAATGAACAGCAGTGTAAGAAAATAAAAAATTAATTCATTAAAAAAAAAGCAGAATAGAAAAAAGAGCTAAAAAATAACCTAAACTTTCTTTTAAAGTGCATTTAATGGGAAGGGGAAAGACAGAGCAAAATGAAACAGGTCCATCTGGACAGACATAATTTAACAGTTCCAGAGTGTATTGATAATCCGACTGGGAAGTGTCTTGCTCAGGGGGAATTATTTGGATTTTTCCTGCTTTGCCAGTTCCCTGGGAGACAGGGACATGGGCGGAAGCTGGATTTGGGGACACGTCACATCTCTTTTCTTTTACAGTCAAGAAATCCATTTATTTAATTAAATTTCCTTTGAGTTTTTTTTTTTTTTTTTTTTTGCCCTTAAACTAATTTTCTTTTCCATTTTCTTTCTTTCCCAAGATGTTGGTTAGGGCAGAATTTATCAATAGAAATGAGAGTATTAGTAACAATAACAATAAAAATGGTAATAAAGCCCCAGCAACACTACATCTCCTGCCACCTGAGGCTGGTGGCTGAAGTCACATCTGTCTCCAACTTGTAGTTAACTTCGATTTTGTCCTCCCTGTACCCTTGAGGTCTGAGAGAAAATTTTAATCATCCCCAAACTATGCAGGCTTTCTTAGAAGATGGTATTTATTTTTTTTAAAGATTTATTTATTTGTGCATACAGAACTGGGGTACAGCCAGAGGCTCAGGGGCGGTGAGAGGCTTCACCAGAGACAGAGTGGGGAACAGAACAGGCAGATCAATGAAGTACACTGCTGAGGGGAGCAGTGGGCGGGTCAGGAGAGGTCTGCCGCGCCATGTGGTCACCTCGGGGGCAGGCGGGAATCGAACTCATGCGGAAGCAGCTTTTAGATTCTCAGTGCTGTGCTTTAACCCACTGTGCCACCAGGGAGGGCCGAAGATGGTATATTTTATTTTTATTTTCCTTTCTCCCTCGTTCCTTCCTTCCTTTCCTCCCTCCCTTTTTCTCTGTTCCTTCTTTCTTCTAGCCCGGCCAGTTGTCTTCAGGAGGCGGGGAGGGGGGTCGGGGGGAGAGGAGGTAGGGAATGCCTTGCTAACAATGAACCTATTTACTGTATGCTGCTCTGAGATGTATTGAATAAACTAAACCAGGGGTCAAATTTAAATTTACATTTAAACTATATTAAATGATGACCCACAGACCAAATTTGGCCAGCTGCCTGCTTTTGAAAATAAACTTTCCTTGGATCACAGCCACACCTATTCATTTATGTACTGCTGGGGCTGCCTTTGCCCTGTATCAGCAGAACCTATGGCTTACAAGTCAAAATATTTATTATCTTGTACTTTATAGAAAAAGTTCGCTGATCTCTGTTCGAGTCCTTGGCTGTGGTCTGCAATTGCTTTTCATTTTTTCTTGCTGGTGTATGCTGTGAACAAGTTGGCTCATTCCTTTATTCACGCATCCGCATTTAAGGAGCACTTTTTTATATGTATTACATAAAAGAACAATTAGTAACAATGGTAGTAGTAGCAGCCAATATTGGTCAACTGTTTGCTCTGCCGGATTCGTCACGTGGGTTATCTTATTTCTCACAGTGACACTAGTGGTGATTACTATCATCATTCCATTTAACAGATGAGAAAACTGAGGCTTACAGTTTAAGCTTCTACTAAGGGTATACAACAGTGAGTGTTAAATCTGGGTTTGCAGACTTCAGTGTTTTAAGCTCAACTACTGCCCTATTCCTGTGAGGGTGAGACTGTTAGGAGGGCAGGCCAAGCCAGCCAGGCAGAGGTCCAGCTTGCCATGTGTGGGAGAGCAGCATTTCCAAACCAACCAGGTCCGGCCTTTCTGCCTCGGACTTGTGGGAACAGCTAAGCGTCCTTCTTTTTCCCTTTCAAAAAGGCAGATTTGATCCTCCTTCCCCTTCCTCTCTCTAGACTTTTTAATCGCTTTTTGAAGTTGGAAGTCAAGTTCAGGGCTCTGAGAACAGAGCTATTTCCCACAAGCGTTGAAGTCCAATGCAAGGAAAATGGGAGTCCTGCGCTTTCATGCTTTCTCGGTTTGCTCCTTCCTCCCTTGCTCTCTGTATGTTTTTAAAAAGATCTTGCCAAATGCTAATACCTGCCTCTGCTAGTGTCAGGCAGTGCTTCATTGAGGTCACCCTTCAGACTTCATGTGTCTCCTGCTTGTCACTTCCTGAATATTTTAAGAGTGGGGGGCTTGACCCCTCCCTCAGAAGCAGTATATTTTAAAAGTGCTTTATTGTTTGTTTGTCTCTCGCAGTGTTTTTTTCCTCCTTGTCTTTTAAAATCTCTCTTTTTCCTCCTGCCTGGTGCCCGGCAGCCTGACCCTGCCTTGCTGATCTAAGACAGTAAAACAGGAACAAGCTAACGTCAACCCCCAGGGACAGCATGTTGACGCAGCTCTGGCTGAGGCTGCAGAGCAGAATTGCCATGAGCATTTAAGTTTCTTAGCACCTGGAGGGCTGTACATCTTCTCTGCAAGCATGGTGGGCCTTGCCACTGGTGACTGAGAGGAGACAGAGGAAGGCCAGGTCAAGGGGGCTATTGTCCTGAGTATGGATCATGCATGCATGCATGCATCCATTCACCCATCCACCTACCCACCCACTCACCCATCTATCCATCCACCACCCATTCATCCTTCCATGCATGCATGCATGCATGCATGCATGCATCCATCCATCCACCTACTCACCCACTCACCCATCCATCCATCCATCCTTTCACTCACCTACCTGTCTGTCCACTGACTCATGCATCTGCCCCTCTACTCACCTGTCTCAACCAGCTATTTTATAGGCACCCTGTCCATTCTACATGCCAGAAACTCTGTTGTGTTCTTGAGATTTAGAAATGATGACCAAGTCTGCCCTTTCAGACTAAACCACGTAATGAGGGAAGCCATGTAATGAGGGAGAGAGGCAATAAACCATGAAACAAGGAAATGAGATTTGGGAATCTTCTCACACTGAAGTAGTGAGATAGCCACATTAGAGTTAGTCAGAGTAGGTCTCCACGAAGAGTGGCATGTGAACTAAGAATCATGTGAAGGGGAAAGGATGTGGCAGAAGGAGTTCTGTAGACAGAGGAAATGTTGTATGAAGGGGGTAGTGGTTTCTGCCAGAGAAACTAACCAGAATGCTCTGTGGCTTGAGCCACTACTTGTATGTACATGTCCATGGAAGCACATATTCATGCACCCACCCATGTACCCACCCAGTCATTCATATACACACACTCCACCCACTCACACGTCCTCGCACCGATCTGTTAATCTGTGCGCTTAGCTTACATGCACACCCATTCACCCATCCATGTACTTACCTACCCAATCCATGTGCCCATTCATCCATCCATGTACCTGTCCACCCACCCATGTACCTGCCCACTTACCCATGTACCCACCCACCCATCCATGTACCCACCTACCCAATCCATGTGCCCATTTATCCACCCATGTACCTGCCCACCCACCCATGTACCCACCCACCCACTCATCCATGTACCTATTCCTCCACGTATCCACCTGTGCACTCATGTATCCATCTGTGTGTCTGTTCATGTGCCCATTGGGCTATCCATACTCACCATCTACCCACGAGCACATCCACCTATGCATCATGTGCATCTCACATACTCATCCACCCAGTGACACATCCAACAAATATTCATTGACACCTACTGTCTACCAGGAACTCTCCTCACTTACAAGCTACTTACTCCTTTTGGAACTATCGTCTTAGCTACCAAGAAGACACGCTGTCCAGTTTTACTCCTACCTTCCTGGCCTCTACATGCCTAACGCTGATTTACTCTTCCCCTCTTGTTGCCCTTCCACTCAAATTTTTACTTCTCAGTAAATGGCATCACCATCTCTCGAGCTGTTGGGAAGCTGGGAGTCACCTGCACTTCAGTCACCTGCCCAGTGCTCACATGGTGTGTCCCCAGGCCCTAGTCATTGGGTCTCTAAAGGTCTCACATAAGCCTGCTTCTCACCGCCACTGCCCTGACTTTTTAAAAAAAATTTTTTAAAGATTTATTTATTTATTCATACAGAACTGGGGTACAGGCCAGAGATGCGGAGGGTGAGAGGCTTCACCAGGGACAGAGTGGGGAGCAGAACAGGCAGATGGACGAAGGAAGTACACTGCTGAGGGGAACAGTGGGCGGGTCAGGAGAAGTCTGCTATGTGGATCTCCTCCGGGGCAGGCAGGGATTGAACTCATGCGGAAGTGGCTTTAGCTTCTCAGTGCAGTGCTTTAACACTCTGCACCACCAGGGATGCCCTGACTTTTTGCCTGGATGTCCACAGCAGCCTGTTACCTGGTTTCTTTGCTTTCATACTTGCTTCTTCTCCACTCAGAGCCAGATCATTCTTTTAACACCCCAAGTTGAATCAAGTGACTCCCCTCCTCAAAACCCTGTATTTAGAAGTCATAGTCCATTGCTACCTACTGCAATGGCTTAATTTCTTATTTTTTTTTTCTCTAACTATCCAACCATACAGATCTTATGTTGGGATCCTTGATTGTTTTTCTCACTTCAGGACCTTTGCATATGCTGTATCTGCTGTTTGGAGCATTCCTTCACTTTCTTTTCCCTGGCTGACTTCTAGTGAACTTTCATTCTCTGGCTTTAAAGTTTTTCCTTTTGGAGGAATTTCCTGTCCCTCCAATTCAAAATCGTACCTTTCTATTTTTCTCTTGGGATGCTCTTGGGATAGTATGTTGTACTATTTATTATGTTTTTAATTACATATTTATTTTAATGTTTATTTGCTTAACATCCCCTACAGAATCCTGTAGGACTCCTTGGGACCAAGGACCATCTCTGTTCTGTTTGTTGTTGTGTGCCTATCACCTCTCTCAGAGCCTAGCTCTCAGTTAATCTCTATTAAAATAAAAGGAGAACGCCCTCAATTAATCTCTATTAAAATAAAAGGAGAACGAACTCCAGGAGTTCATCCTATGGAGATATCATACACCTACATAAAGAATATACTAAGTAGGAAGTTCTATAAACAGAATGCAGCAGTAGTGTCTCACATAGATGCTCTGTGCCAGGTGTTACACTAAGTCCTCCATACACATGATCTCTCTTAATCTTTTCAACAGCTCTGTGAAGTCAGAGCTGTTACTGTCCCCATTACTGTCACCTGTAGGTGAAACCCCTACAGCCCAGAGAGGCTAAGTCCCTTGTCCAAGGTCTCTGATGGAGCTAACAAAGCTGGCATTTAGATCTAGATCTGTTTGGTTCTCAAGGTTCTTGCCCCTTAACTTCACCGCTACTGGGCTCCGGCATACCAAAACCAGAGTAACATTTTCATACTTGAAAAAGGATGATGTTGGTCTTGCACTGGTCTTGGCTGAGAACTTGAACCATAATCCTTTCAGTTTTGGGCATGGAGGTGGCTCTGATGACCACGCCTGAATCTCTAGCACTGTTGTTCTTTGAAAGCTCCTAAATAGCATGTAACATCTAGATCTTTCCTCAGACTTAGTCCAACTACTTTCAAATCTTGTTGAATATTTAAGGCCAGTCTGCCACTGGTGATATCGGGCCGAGGCGGTGGGGTGCTTTGGTGTTGGGGCATCTTGGGTAGGAATGTGACCACGCTATCTATTTCTTCCTATTTCTCCCTTCCCCACAGGATCTGGAGCCAGGGCCTGGTTTTCAAATTATAAGATAACGATCTGATTTAGTGATTTATCTAATTAGGCATAAATGTATTTATTACATGCTTAAACATATTCCAGTGAGCTCTGAAAACGAACCACAGGACTGTCCTGGGTTGAATTTCCGGGACCCATTGGAGCAAGTTCAAGAAAAGCCTAATCTACTTAGAGGAAAACAGAACCAGGTCCTAATCCAATCGGCATCTGTGAGGCAGAGCGTCCACACTGCCTGCCCACAACCTCTGTGCCCCCAAACCTTCTGGAGGCTGGAAGGCATTGTGGGGGATTAGTCTTCAGGTCACCTGAATTTTAATACTCATTTGTATTTTCTCTCCCACAGAACTGCTAGAGAGAGAAGACCTACAGACCCTTTATAGATTATTTTGCCATTTTTTTGATACTAAAATCACTTTCAAAAATCTGGAAAGTATTCAAAATGGCCCTCACGATTTTGCCCATTTCCACACGTTAGAGTGGGTCCTTTCCATATTTAAAAATAATTTCAAAATGATCTAAGGAACACAGGATTGCCTTTTAATTGGGATAATTCACAGGTTTCCATCCTCCCGTCCACAAGCCAAACAGAAATGCTATCAAATTATATAGATTGTCATATCCTTTTTCCTTCATACAATTACTTTGATTTTTGGCGTTGCCATTAGCTTTTACAATCCCTTCCTTTAGTGACCACCCCTATGTCTTCCACAGAGACGGTGACGTTCTTAACGTCGTGCATCTGGTTGTCTTACGCTTTCTGCTTTTGTCCTTACTGGCACTGAGCCTCCAACATCTTCTTACACCTGTATTTCCTCATGCGACCTCTTTTAAAGGTGGCATGCTTTGTGAACTTCTCTGAGATATTGTTAGTGGACAGAATGAACTTGGGGTCCCTGGGGCCTCCAAACCTACTTGCTCTAAGTAGGTTCTGCCATCCACTGTATCAAGACAAAACATATTCTAGTGTGGAAGATTTTCAATAGAAAGGGACTTTAATATAATCAGTGTAAGAGGCAAGAGAAAGAGTTTACAGAAAGAGTTTACAGAAAGAGAATACAGTTTAAAAGAGTTTCCAATGAAACACGCAGCATGACCCTGCCCTAATGGGTCAACACCCTCCAACCAGGGTCAGCCCAAAGCAGGGCCGCGGAGGCCCAAACGCCACAGCCGAAGGCGCCTTCTGGTGGGACCCAAGGGAAGGGGCAGAAGGGGCCAGGCAGGTCTAGAAGGAAAAGAACAAAAGCAAAATTGGGATGAAGGCTGCCATTGTCAGCCTCCCCACGGGCCTCTCACCCACATTCCTGTCTGTCTCTTTCAAGCGTCTCCTTCCGTGACCCCCAAGTACCAGGGACAAATCCAGGGCCGGGAAGCAGGCGCAGCATCTTCACACGTCTCTGCCCCACCTGCCTCCTCCAGTCTTCTGCTTCTTTCCTCCCTTCTTAGGGTGGGGCAGGGCATGTGGGGAACCCCCCCCATTACAGTATCACCTACGTATAACAAACGGCACAATTTAGTGGTGTTTGACTTGTATCTATGAACGCGTTGCCAGGAATCAGGACAGTGAACACAGCCGTCACCCCCTAGCTCCCTCAAGGCCTCAGGTTTCATTTCTGAGCTGACCGTACATGGTCTTGGAGGCTCTCAGCAACTCTCGATCCCCTCTCGGCATCAGGGACACACCCCAAGGTGCCCCCTGCAAGAAGGTCCTGTAGAGATTTACCACTTCCACGCCAGCCAGGGACAGGTGTCTGATGGCCACGCACACCTTCATGGGCAGGGAGCCCACTCCCAGCAGGCCAGTTTGACCCTTGCTGGCTCACTCTGCTGCCCCACCGGGAGCAGCCTCACACTGGGCCCCGGCACGGCATTCCCTCTCTGGTTTGAATTCTGCCCTGTCTTCTTGGGTGCGCTCTTCTCCTCACTCCTCTCCCCACTCGTCACCCCCTGTTGGAACACCGCTGGGGTGAGCGGGGGCAGTGTGCTGCAGGAGAGAGGCATTCCACCGCGGATGATGTCGGTAACAGGCTAACCCCAGGAACGGTGCTCTGAAGGAGCTGTGAGAGCCTCGAAGGGGACTCAAGCCGCAGGCAGCGAGGGTGTCCGTGGAAGTGGACTTTCAACGGCCCTTTACTTCTGGGAAGAGAACATCTAGCTTCTTTGCCGTGTTCTCCTCTCTGGACATTTTAGGCTCCTTCAGCCATTTGTTGTTGGCAGGACTTAGCCATCTCTCAGTTCCTCCTCTACCCTTTGGCTATCCTTGGGCCTGGTGATGAGAAAACATGAAGGTCCCTTCTCCAAGGACATTATTTGCCTCATAATGCTGCATTAATTTTTCCTCCCCCAGGCACATGAAAATCTTAGTAAGATCAAACGTTGGCTTAGAAGCCACATGAGCCACACAAACACACCGGCTCCCAGGAACACCCACCAGCTGCTTCTCAGGGAGCAGCTGGACCCAGCCCTCCTTCACTTAATTTCCCCAGTGACAAATAAGCTCAGTCCCAAGAGGCAACTTTTTGCAGCATAGACTATGCAAAGGCCCTGTGGTAGCTGGTCTGCATCTTGTCTCATTTAACTCTCATGGCGGCCTTGTGGGGTGGATGTTTCTATTCTTCCACTTTATAGAAGAGGAAGTTAAGATACACAGAGATCCAGCTACTTGCCTCAGGCCATACAGCTAGGATAAAATCCTAGAGTTAAAGGCTGGCTTCCCTCAGCACTATACTCCTCCGGTGTGGCTCCTGTCTCCCAGGTGAGGAAGTGAGGGCTTGCTGGAGCTAGTGAATCTCCCCAAAGTCAAAGTGTGACATTGGGATTTGGCTCCAGTGTGGGGAGTCTGTGATGCCCACAGACTCCAGCGATCCCTCTTAATCTTTCCACTCGGTGCTATCTCCTCTCTGGAGGAATGTCTTGAGGAAAGGGGATTGGGTGGGCGAGGTCCCAGCCCTTGCAGGGAGAAGGGGTCTTTCTTTATCCACTGCCATGGTCCCCTGGGGTCCCCTCCAGGTCTCGTGGGTGGTGGCACCATGGGCACCCTCATGCATATGGGGAGGCTGGGGGTCGCGGGAGACCCTGGGAAGGGTGCTTTTCTCAAAGAGCCGTAGGAAGGTAACCGCTGTCCAAGCACGAGGTAGAGCTGTGATCTGCAACTGGTGCCGAGCCAACCTTTCCCCCTCTTCTCTATTTATTGAGTCATTAATTAGAGCATCTAATTTCCCTGCCGTTTCTATTTGGGAATGCAAGAAGGGTGATGGAGGGAGGAAGAAATCAGATCATTATCTCCTATGCCACACTCCGAGTCTAATGAAGTTTTGCTAGAATGGCTTAGAAAATCAGATGCGAACAGACAGTAGGTCTTAAGGGATTTCTCTTTGTCAGCAAACTTTCTCTTCCGGAGGAAGAGAGGCTTTCATGGAAGTGCTCTGGAAGTCCTTAAATGGCTTATCAGAACTTTCTCGAGTAAGAGCTGAGCTTGGATTCTAGCTGGCTTCTGGGCTTCGGGGCAACATGTGGCAAAAAAGCTTTGTCCTCTGGGGCTTGGCCATTGTGTCCACCCCGCGAGGTGTCGTTGGTGGCTTCTTTAGGCTGTTTGTGTGACGAATGGCCCAGGGCAGCTGGACGTCCAGCCAGGCCACCGGCGGGAAGGGCCACTCTGCCCTTACGAGCTGCGGCCGAACCACAGGCAAACTCACTTGACATCACTAAGCCTCGTCGTCTTACCTGCTCAGCTGCGGGTGCCCGGCCACAGGGTGGTGAAAAACCAACGGAATAATTAGCTGACATAATGGGACTGAGCAGAGCCCTCGGCTCAGGGCCTGCCCCCAGCAAGCGCTGAGGCAGTTGGGTCCCCCGCTGGGAGCTAGGGAGACAAGGATGACCCCATCGGGGACCGTAAGCTAAAGGGATGCATGGGTTGCTGGAGGAGACAGCTTGCAGAGTCACTCGCGCCGTGTCCAGGGCCCGCCCCTCAGCACTCGTGACTTCCCGAAGTTTCCACGATGGCGAGGGTAAAGCAGCCAGTTCAGGGACACTCGGAAGACGCAGCTGTTCCCCGTGGGGTGGTTTCGTTCTGCTCCTGGATCCGTGGGTCAGGGCTGAGACAGGACACAGTGGGGGTGGCTTGTCCTGCTCCATGGGTGGCTGCCTCGTCTAAAAGTCACCCCCGCTCCCAGGCCTGGCGCTGGATGCAGACTATTAACTGAGGCCTCAAGCGCCCCCACAACAGCTCCTGCACGAGGACGCTTGGACTCCCGCCCCACAAGCACAGTTTAGAATTTTCTACTAACACGATAAAGAAAAACGAGTCGGCGACATTCCTGTATTTCCAGCCTCCGCGTGCTGTAATTCACGGGCCACCCTGTGTCAGGAGAGGCTGCTGCGATGTGTGTGTGCCCGAGATAAGCGCAGTCACCACAGCTTCTCCAACCTCATGTCACCACGCGTCGTGGCGCTGTGACGAGAACACTGTTCCGCTTACAGCAACTTTTGAGCACACCCAAAGGAGTTGTCAACCATGGTCCCCGTATTGTCTGCAAACCCCTGGAGCTTTATTTATTTATTTTTTTTTAAAAGAAGAGCTGTTTATGCAGACAGAACTGGGGTACAGGCCAGAGGTGCAGGGGCAGTGAGAGGATTCACAGAGACAAAGTGGGGAGCAGGACAGGCAGAGCCAGAAAGTGCACTGCTGAGGGGAGCAGCAGGCGGACAGCAGAGGCCCGCACCACGGGGGTCAGCTCCCCTGGCAGGGACCAGGGGAGACCGAGCTTGTGCCAAAGTGGCTGTGATGGCTTCATAGTGCTGCGCTTTAGCCGGCTGCGCCTCCAGGGAGGGCCCTGGAGCTTAATCTTATAACTTGTGCCTTTAACCACCATCTTCTGAATCCCTCTGCCGGTTCCTGGTAACCGCTAGAGTTTGCTATTTTTAGATTCCACACGTAAGTGAGATCAAACAGTATCTGTTTTTCTCTCTCTGACTTACTTCACTTAGTGTAATACTCTCGGGTTCCTTCCATGTTGCCAAGAGGGTTTGAGCTGAGACCTGACGTGAATTGGAAAGCAGGAGAAAAATTCCTTCTTCCTTGGTAGATTCTATGAAGACATATCAATTTGTTAAGGGAGATTTTTTTTTT
>NW_004567130.1:14475197-14655398 GCF_000260355.1 Condylura cristata
TTCAGATGCATGGTACCAGGCCACCCCCACACCAAAGCACCAACAATCCTCCACCAGAGTACATGGGGCTCCCTCCCCCCATGTCCACACCCCATCCCCCTCCCCAGGTACAGGCCAGAGGTGCAGGGGCGGTGAGAGGCTTCACCAGAGACAGAGTGGGGAGCAGAACAGGCCGACTGACGAAGTACACTGCTGAGGGGAGCAGCCGGCAGTCAGGAGAGGTCTGCCGCGCCATGGGGGTCACCTCCGGGGCAGGCGGGGATCGAACTCACACGCAAGAGGCCGCTGCCAGCTTCACAGGGCTGTCTGTGCTTTAACCCACTGTGCCACCAGGGAGGGCCCTAAAAAAGTTTAATATTTGTGAGAATGCTTTGAATTTTATTGCCTTTTTTTCCTATTTATTTTGTCATGTTTGTATAAGCTGATTAACTTTACTTGTTTGTTCATGTTTGTGTTCCCTTTTATAAAAGACCCCAAGAATACTACTCCCCAAACCAAACAAACGAAAAACAAAGGTAGTTGAAGGTCAGGGATGGCTAAACACAGTTTGCTACTTCATTATTAACATCATCTAAGTCCTGTTGACTGAGGGAGTGTTGATTGAGGTACATGACTGGGGTACATGTTCGGCAAACAGCGGTCCCCGCTGCTACAGATTCATGGTACACACAGCGTAGCTGTCTCCACAGAACAAAGAACTGTCTCTCCTTTCTCCTGCACCTTAGCTGGGGGTGTGAAGGTGAAGGCCAACATGGGATAATTTAATTGCCAGTTGGGTATTGCTTTTCAAGTGGAGAGAGGATTTAGTTCACTTAATATCAAACTGATGTTTGATAGCGATTCTGTGGAGTCAGGATGAATGGGTGAACACTGTGGACTCTTGTTATTTGACGAGCTGCGGTGACATCGCTTTGTGAGGCTCCTCAGCTGGTAGCTCGCTGGGGGTGAGCCCTGGAGCAAGCGGCCTTGCCAAGGCTCAGTCTGGCTTTCGCTCCCTCTCCACTGAGGCTGCGCAGACAGAGCTGTGATAACTGAGCCTGGCACCTACCCCAAGGTCTACACTCTTGACGTTTACCCTCTCTTCCCAGTTATTTGAATCACCTAACGTGTCTTGAAGCACTCAGTTCATCAGGTCTCCTTTCCCTGAGTTCTAACCCCACCCCAGTCTGTTCCCCATTGCTGGTACCTGATTACCCTCTCACGCATCAGTAGCTATTTATTGATGCAGAATGAGTCCAAACTGGGGGTGACTTTGCCTCCCGCCCCCGACAGACACTTGGGGACATCTTTGACTCTCCTAAATAGAAAGGTGTGCAACTGGTATCTGGTGGGCACAGACTTAGCTGGGCACAGACTTAGCCGGGCACAGGACAGTCCAGTAGGAGCTGCCCCCCCCCCCGCAGACTTGGATGTGTGGGAGAAAGGAGAATGCAGGCGCCTGAGGCTGTAAGCATGGGCAGGGGGCTCAGTTTGAGATTCAGTTAACAAATGCCCCTTGTTTTCTTAATGATAATGGCCAGTGGGGTCTAGCTGGTGATGGGTCCCAGCTGTGTTTTCGTCCAGGGCTACATCTCTCTCCAGCAACATCTCGTGTGATCTGGGCATCAGCTCTCTTGTGTCACACAGGCTCACATGGCTAACAAAGATTGGACTAGGGGTTGAATTCTGGACTCTGAAAAGCCGTGTTGGAGATTCTTGGCTAGGGTTCTCCAACATGAGTGTGCATCTGAAAGGCTTGCTGAATTTAGATCCCTGGGTCTCACCTCTGGGGTCTGCTTGATAGGTCTTGGGGTGGGGGTCCTAGGGGAGAGGGCTTTGCAGGCAATAAATCTGGTCATACTCCACCAAGGAGCATCAGGAAGGCTGCCTTCCAGTAGGACAGGGTGGAGCGGGGCTGGCTGGGGGCGGGAGAGACGCCTTTCCTTTCCCAAAGGAGTTTATAGTGGTGCTGAGAAAACAAGACATAAAACAGGGAATGTCAGCAACCCATGAGATTAGGAAAGTTCAACATCATTATTTGGGAGCTGTCAGAGGCAGAGAACAATTCATAACCTCCCGAATGGTGCAGGCCATAAACATGGAGGAGCTCAGAGACAGAGAAGTCACCCCAGATCAGAAGGGGCTGGAAGGAGCAGCATGAACAGGTCGTGGAGGCAGGTCTCGGAAGAGTGGCTCTCGCATGTTATTTATTTTCCTGTCTCCACCTACTCAAGCGGATGCTCTTAGGGTGCAGGGCTATTGCTGTCTTTTCTACCACCACATCCTCAGTCCCTCAGGTCATCTGTGTCATATAACCTCCGACACAGACTAAGCTCTCAATAAACATGTATTGAACAAAGAATTCACAGTGTGGAGGGAATCCTAAGATCTTGCAGGTGAAGGTTTCCCTGGCTCCCTCACAAAGAAATAATTTCCTTGCTCAGATGCAATAAATAAAATAAGCACATACCTTTTAGTATTATTATTTGCAGGACTTCTCAGAGCCTTTAATCCAAGAACTTGCTTGGAGAATCTCTGAAAAGGAGAGCAAGGGTTCAGTAATCCCCAGACTTACTAGAACTCCTGGTCTTCCTCACAGAGCTCCTTAATGCACCATGAACAGGAATCTTTGCTGGAGTCCAGCGTGGGGAACGTTCCAGGGTGACAGTGGCTCTTTGGGCATGATCCCCCCACCCTCATATGCCGCACTCAAGTCCTCCCTTTGTGGCTTTCAGGTGTGGGCAGAGGACACCTGAGCTCAGGTGGGTTACTAAGACAGTGCAGCCTCAGGCTGAAAGGAGGCCCAGGGGTCACTTGCTTCTTTTCCTCTGGGCTTGTTTTCTGTGTCAGGGTGTTGGGGGACAGTGACGTGGTCTCAGGTGTTGGCTCCCTTTGGGCCAGCTTTCAACAGGACCCCTGCGGCCGGGCAGATACCCGCCATGGGAGGGGAGTGTCATGGCGCCCTCGGAGTCCGAGTGGGATTGAGCGGAACAGGTTCTGGGGTCGCATCCGCTTTATTGGCGTCTCCCTGTAATGCACATACTATGTGATTCCCTTTCCACGAAATGCCCAGAATAGGCAAAAACCCATGAAAACAGAAGACAGGTTGTAACTTAGGGTTATAAGTTCACACCTCTTCAGATGCATGGTACCAGGCCACCCCCACACCAAAGCACCAACAATCCTCCACCAGAGTACATGGGGCTCCCTCCCCCCATGTCCACACCCCATCCCCCTCCCCAAGTTCTAAAGTCAGATTTCTAGTGTTTATTTTGTTTCAGTTTCGCCTGTTTGCTTTATTTCCTACATTCTACACATTCACTCATTCCATCTTGATATCATTTCTCTAGCAATTAGTTTGTCCCTGTTTAATAGATGAAAAAAACTGAGATTCAGAGGCAAGGAGTGTATTGTCCTTGCTTGTAAAACCAAGAAATGGCAGGGGGTGGGCCATTGTGTTTAGCCTCTGCCCTCCGGGGTGCTAGAGACGAGGCAGGGAGACCCTGGCCTAAGTCCTGGCCTAAGATGGTTCAGAAATGGCCCAGGTGATCTTCAGAGTCGAAACTCAGCCAGACTGGTCCATGAAGAGTGTGTGGGTCTGGCGTTAGCACTGAACGTCCTGTGGGTTGATGGGTGCCCTGAGCTAGAGCTGAGGATTCCTTCGTGGCCTTGAGGACATCAGGCTGACAGCAGGGCAAATGTCTCAAGAGGCCCGTATTCTGACTATTCCACCTGGGGCCAGCCTACAAATAACCTTGACCTTTTTCAGTCATGAGCCCTGGAATTGTCCTGTGCTGAGGAAGGAGAGGCGGCTGATACTTCCAGGAGAGGAGCTGATGAAGGGTGCAGTGGCAATTTGAACTCTCATTCAGAACCTGGCAATGTTGAAAGACTTATGTATCCTTAAATGCCTGGAAAGAGATTATGATTTAATGTGGGGAACAAACTTATTACCTTGGAGGCTGGTTGCTTAATGGGGTGGGAGGAAAGATGTCTTTATCTTGCTCAGGAGGAAAAGATGGTCAAGACAGTCGAAAAAGCGCAGTGATAATAAAGTAACAAAAGCAATAAGGAGATGACAATCTTGGGACTTAGGGTACCTAGGGTGTCAAGCTGGAGGGGCCATGATAGCAAAGGGTGCAGTAGGAAAGGCCTCTTAGCCCTTGAAGGTCTCACATCTCTTGCTGCTCCCCTCTCTGCCATTATGGGGTGATCAGCCGTAAGCCGTCCATAAGAAACAAAAATGTGATTTACAAACATTGGTTGCTGGGCCTGGAGCTCAAGTTTGCTGGCCCCTGGGAGAGAGGAAAGAGAATGATCTTTGGAAGTTAGACGTCAGGGTCAGATCCTGCTCTGCCACTTTCTGCCAGTGTGACCAGGACAAGGGTAACTTTGACCTCCCAGTTCCAGCGAGCTCATCAGCAAAACAGGGGCACCAGAGGGCCCAGCCTCATAAGTTGTGAGGGCTAAATGCACATGCAGAGAGCCTGAATCCTTGCCAGTGTTTGAAAAGTACTAACACTCCTATAGAAGCTTCCCAGTGTGGGGGGGGGCACATAGGAGGCACCCTGGACCTCCTCTGGGGTGTGCTGGCAAAAGGGTGCCCTAAGTTGGCCCAGTGTTCCCCTCTCTGACCTGCAAACTCCACCTCCCACTGTGGGTTCATGCCCAGCCTTGGAAACCAAGGCCCTGTTCCGCCCCCAGGTGTTGCTCACCGAAGGAAAGCATCCTTTGCTTTCATGCCCAATAAATCACCCTGACAAGGCCTTGTTATTACTTAACTCTCTACTTTGTTTCAGCAGCTGCTGGTAGGAGAAGGGAGGGAGAAAGGCATCATTGTGCCTGGAATTGTTTAGGGAATGGAAATATATTTTTTTTGGTGGATTAATATTCATCAAATAGTCCAGGTAAACATCCAGTCATGGCAAAGCACGGACAATTTATCAATTCTGGCTTCCGAATGCAATTATCAGTCAAAAGGCACTGAGACACCATAATGAAGCCTGCCTGAAAAATCCTATTACCCCCGGATCAGGGGGTGTGCAGAGCCATTTTTCACTTGTATATGAAGAATGATGCCCTCTTGTCATAGTTGGGCCAGTGAGTCAGATGTAGCTTCTTCCTGAGCCTCAATACTGGAATTGGGCAAGCCCTGATCCTGAAGAGGCAACGGGGCTCTCGGGGTGTTTCTGGCAAAGAGTAGGTTTAGGAAGGAGAAGACGCACATGCTGCTCTGTCCCTGGGGTCCCCGCCATTATTGCCACATGAACTGGACATTGGTGCCCTTATTGTGATCACCATTTTACAGGGGAGAAACCTGAGGCTCCGTGAGCAGGAACTTGGTGGTTGTGATGGCAGAATCACAGCTGCCACAGATGTCCTTGTCCTACCCTGGGAGCCTGTGTGTACGTGGCCCTACGTGGCAACAAGCCCTCTGAAGATGGGGTCAAGCCATGGGGTTTGAAGGGTTCTTACAAGAGAAAGAGGCCGGTAGGAGGGTCAGAGTCAGAGAGAAGGATTTGAAGATGGAGGAAGGGGCCAGGAGCCAAGGGGTGCAGGTGGCCCTTGGACAGGGAACATGCTCTCCCAGAGCCTCCAGAGGGAGCACAGCTCCTTGGACTTGTGCACAAGAGTCAAGCATCATCATTGGTATCCATGTTCACAAAAGCCTTAGGAACACAAACTATTGTAGATCAAGGAATCAATCTCAGAGATGTCAAGTGACTTGTCCAAGGTCACACTGCCTGGGAATGGCCGTCCCCATTTGCATAAACCAATATGCTTGATTCTAAATTTCGCTTGTAGGATGAATAGGGTCAAAGACTGCTTGTCTATGTTTTTTAAAAACATTAAATTGTAAAACAGACAATATTTGTAAAACTTGCCATGTCAGCTAGTCTGAAGTGTGTGGTTCAGTGGCATAGTGATCTTTCCAGAGTGGTGTGCAACCATTACCATCATCTAGTTCTAAAACTTTCTGATCACCCCAGACACTCTGCCCATGCGGTTGTCACTCCCTGCCCCCCTCACCTTCCCAGCTCCCAACAAATCTGCTCTCTGAATTTGCCTGTTCCAGGTGTTTCATAGAAATGGGACATAATAACACTTTTGTTTCTAACATGTTTTCTAAGTGCATTAGTGGTCTACACTGTGTGAGTATTTCATTTTTTTTTATGACGAGTTAATCATTCCAGAGTTAATCATTCCATCGTATGGGTGACACATTTTATTTAGGCACCATCCATTGCTGGGCGTTTGGGTCATTTTACCATTTTTGGATATTGTGAAGAGAGCCACCGTGTGAGTGATGCTGGGTGGTCCTGTCTACTGGCAGGCAGCACCAGGAGCTTCTAGGCACTTACCCTCCTTATGCATAATGTGGCATGTGTTTGCTTTAATGAAATATATTTAGTAGACCCACAGTGTTGAGTGCCGCCGCTCTACGAAGTTACAAAGCATTTTATCTTTTATTCTTTCCCAATAAAACCCTGCACCCATTAAGTGGCTGTTCCCCATTTTCTCCCCTTCTTCTACCCCCCCAGCCGCTGACAACCGCTAATCTGCTTTCTGTCTCAATTGATTTGCTTACTCTGGGTAGTTAATATAAGTGGAGTCACTCAGTATTTTTGTTTGGTGACTGACTCCTTTCAGTCTTACTAAAGAGCAACTGTTTCAGCACTTCATTCCTTTTCATGGCCGGGTAATATTCCATACAATAGTTACCCCACCTTCTATTTATCTACTCATCTTTTGATGGGTATTTAGGTTGGTTCCACCTTTTGGTGATTGTGAATAATGTCGCTATGGTATGAACATTTGTATGCAAGGATTGGCTGAGTGACTTTTCCATTTGGGGATGCATACCTGAAACTTGGGGGATTGCTATGTTTACCTTTGTACTTTGTACTTAGTACTAAGATGTGTCAAATTCAAAACCAGGAGCTGGGACACTGCAGAACCAGTCTACTAAGGTAGAACTTATGGGCTCCACTTTATAGTCAAGGAAACTGAGGCTCAGGGGAATGTAAGTGAGGCCCCACAGCACTGTCTTTGTGTGACAGCTTACATTGTTGTTGCATGGCAGTCTCGGGGAGCAAGGGCTGCCTTGGTGCTGGTTCTGCAGTGTCCCAGCTCCTGGTTTTGAACTTGACACACCTTAGGCATCTAGCAAATACTTGCTAAAGGCTTAGGCATCTAGCAAATACTTGCTAAAGGAGCTAGCGGTGGAGAACGTGACTTTAAGCTGATCTCCCCATTCACTGGGGTTGTGGGTGCTTAGGGGTCTGAGCAGCAGGTTGGTGACTCCAGATGCCACAGGCTGTGTCTACACAGGGGCTGGTCTAGAGATCTGGGCAGTCAAGTTCAGTGACAGTGTTTTTCCTCCTCCTTAAGCCACGTTGGAACGAGGAGACAGGGAGAATTCTCATGTCATCTTCCTGGAACATAATAAGGCTCTGTGTTTATCCTCATACCTACTCTGGGAATGATCAACTTATCGGTTCCACTTTACAGTCAAGGAAACTGAGGCTCAGGGGAATGTAAGTACACGCTTGGCAAGTGTCAGGACTCGGACTGCGACCAGGGCTCTTTGACTCTGAAAACCACTCCTTTGCCCAACACCATGGTGTTGCTAGTGTGGGAAGCTCCCCTGGCCACGCTCGGGAATGTCACGCGGGACTAAACTGTGCAGGGCAGTTTCTGTCCTTACCTCATCTCATCCAGAGGGATGCGCCTGATGGTGACCGTGACGAGGACTCAGTCTTAGCACTATGCCTGCCACGGTGCTGAGTGGTTTCCTTCGTATCGTTTGCCCTCACCCACCACCTTACTGACATCATTCTCTTGTTAATAGATGGATAAACTGAGGCTCATGCAAATGCCCAGCTTACTCACAATGCCCAGCTAGGAGGAAGCAGAACTTGCACTCTAATGCAGGCCCCCCTCTTCTCCACCCATCCTGACTCCACATTCTCCTGCCAGCAAACTGGCACAGCCTTTGCCAGCCTCCTGGGGGGCCAACATTACCCTCTGGGTGCCAGGGGCATTTGTGAACATCCTTGCTGCTCTCAGAGTCTTCCTGGCTGGATAATGCAAGCCTCTTTGTGTGCCCTGGCGTGCTGAGCCCTGTGCGGGTAGGGGGCACAGCTGGCCAGAGGGGCGTCACAGAGGGGCCAGGGAGGGGGGTGTTGCTGGGAACATGGCACCTGGACAAGTCAAGCTTCATCTACTTTCCAGAATGTCTAGATTTTTCAGACCTTGAGCCTCTAGCCCTTCGCGTGCCCAGGAGAGAAGCAAATGGCCCCAGCGAGGGAGTAAATGCCTTCCACTCCCAGCTTCCCGGGGCTTTCAGCAGTGGCAAGGGAGGCATTTCCAGTGGGGGAAGGATGAAGTCGGCTCCCTTTGTGGTGCGGGGCTCAGGAGAAGCCTGGAGGCCATTTCTCCACTAAAAGCAGGGAGCGTGGCTCCACTCAGAACAGGGCCCTCTCCTGGCAAGTGAAGTTCGGGGTGGCGAGAGGTGGAAGCCCTGACTTTGCTGCAGGGCTAGAGAGGGAGGTTGTTCTCTGGCCCTGCAGTTAGACTGCCTCATTCTGTCCCTATCAGGCTGCCGCCTTCTGGCAAGAGTCCCTTCATAAACCGTCACGCCTTAACTCAGAGCCATGGAGGAGACTCTTCCCCTCCCGGTGAACGTTGATGTGGTTCCCGACCCACTTCAAGCGCCCGGCGTGTGCGCATGTGCGAGCATTGCGTGCGGCCCACGAGGGCCCCCATTTGCTGTGGCACCTTCACTTCCAAGACACCGGGTTATTTTTAGGGATGACGCACCCAACATCAAAATAACTGGTTATTTTTACGTGTGGGCACATCAGTCACGTTATGACATATCGCAGCTCCCGGACAGGAGAGGCCCTGCTACCACGAGGATCCAGAGCAGAGTGAGCCAGGCACAGGGGCAAGGCCAGAGGGCCAGGGCCGAGGGCTGGCGGCAGTGAGGGACCAAGAGTCACAGCTCCCTGCGAAGGGCTACCCCGTGCACAGCTCTGCCGGGAGGGGCCCCTTTGCAAGTGTCCTCTGACACCGGGGCCTCCGCTGACCTGTGCACAGAGGCAGATACGGGCACAGACTGAAGCAGTCCCCTGGAGCTGCAGGCGGGTCACCTGCTCTGCCCAGCCCCAGGACCCCCGCCTCAGCCACCCCTCCTCCTTGCGTCTTGTGTGGGGGGATGCCAGGTTCTTCACCTTTTATAGGCTCCACAGGTGCATAATGTCTCTGTTGGGGACACTGTACCCTGCGAATGAGCAATGGGGGTTGGGGAGAGAATGGAGAGAGAGATGGAAAAGCCTTTCTGGTTTGTGGAAACAGAACAGTTGAGGCAGGGAGGCAAAGGGTTGTTGTTTGTGGCCCTGGGCTAGGGGTGCGGCCTCCAGGGCTCCAGGACTCCCTCCTTTGCAGCCTCTTCTTGATCTTGCTGTCGCACCTGTCCAGAAGTCCCTTGGGTTAATATATGTCACTGCTCCTCAGGGCTGAAGCGGGCAGGCAGAGAGTTTTCAGTGTTTCACCCAGCCTGCAGTTGGAAATCTCCGTGCATCTCACTGTGAGTTAGTCTCCACGCCCTTATAATGCTGACTTTTTCTTCCATTTGATAAAGGGGAGATGGGATGGGGAAGACAAAAGAGGAATCTGATCTTTGAGGACGTCGATACACTCTTCAATCCTTGCCCCTGTCCCCTCACCTCTCTGCTCAATTTCCACGTCATCTCCAAAATGACCTTGTTGCTATTAAGCCTGTCTCTCCACCCCTTTCCATCAACGACCGGAGTGATCGTTCTAGAAAGCACCTCTGATGGTGGCACTCTAAAATCACCAGCCTTGTGTCCATAGACTGTATATTCCAGTAACACTGAGATATGGTCCATTTGTTTGTTTGTTTTCTTTTGCCAGTTACTCAGTAATTATCGGAGAGTCTGTTGTGTGTCAAGTTCAGTTTTAGTTAGGACAGTAAACAAGGTCAGGTTCTTGCTTTTATGAAGTTTACCTTCCAGCTCGGGGTGACAGGCAGTAAATAAACAAACTGGAAAATACTGGAGAATGACTGTTGTGAAGAAAAGACACGCATGACGTAATAGGGAGTGATTGGGAGAAGAAGGGAGGCCTCCCTTGTGGAGACTCGGGAGCTGATGATCTTATGATGAGGAGACAGTAGCTCTTGAAGGGAAGAGCTTCCCACACAGGGCAGAGCAAGTGCAAAGGCCCTGAGGTGAGTTGGTGTGTTTGAAGGAAAGAAGGAAGGTCAGTGTGACGGGAGCTGAGGGGTGGAGAAGGGGAGCGGGAGCTGAGGAAGGAGAGATATGGCTGTGATCTGATGAAGAACAGGCTTGTAGGCACCAGGAGGGAATCTGGATTCAAAGAGTATTAGGGTGTTTACAGGGGGGTGGGAGGAGTAAGGGTTCAGATGATTCTAAAAACCTCCTCTGTGTCTCCAGGTACCTGCCATCTAGTGGCCCTTTGTGGAACTGCACGGTGTGATGGCGGCGCCCTGGGGGTGTGTCTTGGCCAGTGTGGATCTAGGCACTGAAGCCCAGGGAGGGCAGGCCAGTGGGCAAGAAGATCACCTGTAGTAAAACATTTTCCAAACATGGGCTGCGGTGATCTGGGCTCCAACCCCAGCCATGCCTCTCACTGCTGTGTGACCCCAGACAACCAGTTTACCTCGCGGAGCCTGTTTCACCCCAGGGATCATGGCGGCACTGGCAGACTCTCTGTAGTGGATAAACAAGACAGTATGGGGAGCAGCGCCTACTAGCTCTCTGGGAACGAGTCAGCTTGTGATCGATTTTTAACCTGGAGGTCTGAGCCTGGCTGGCAGTGTATCATCAGTCTTCTGTCCCCCAGCACAGCACTGGTAGAGGGGACAGAGGCGAGGGTTGCAGAGTGTATCGACGTCCTCAAAGATCAGATTCCTCTTTTGCCTTCCCCATCCCATCTCCCCTTTATCGAATGAGAAGAAAAGGTCAGCATTATAAGGGCGTGGAGACTAACTCACAGTGAGATGCACGGAGATTTCCAACTGCAGGCTGGGTGAAACACTGAAAACTCTTAATCTCAAAGTCGAAAACAAATGGTTTTCTAAGTGAGTTTCTGGGACCAGCAATATTTCACCTGGGGGCTAATGGGAGGTACAAAATCTCAGGCTCCACTACAGATCCAAGGAGTCTTGGATCCAGTGTTTCAACAAGCCCGCCAGGAAACTCAGATGCATGCTCAAGATTGAGATCCACTAGGCTAGAGTTTCCAGCCTCCAATACGACTTTCCCTTTTAACGGAGAGAGACTCAGAAAGTTCAAGCTATGGAGGTCATGGCTATCTCTTTGGCTTGTTGATGTGTGTTCTGTTCAACATTAGTTTCATCCATGTATGGAGGAGTCAGATTCCAAGGTCAAGTAAGTCTGAGAAATACTGAGTCCCATCAACACCTACCCTGGAGGACTTGTCAGAGCCTCTGGTGTGCTGACGTGCATTGTGAATTTCCAGTGGAAAGGTAGAGAATGCAAATCTTTCTCTGATTTCTTTTCAGGACTCATATTCCATGGCACACAATCTGGGACATAGATCTGGTTCAATTTCTCATCAGTTGGATCGCCCCTTCTGTAAATTTCTGGTTATTCAGTCTTTCCTGTAAAGCTTCTGGACACAGGGAGTTAATGACCTTATGAGATCATGCAACACTTATTTTTAGGACTATTGGTAACTGTTAGCGTTTGGCATCTAAGCCAAATCTGCTTTTCTTTAATTTCCTCCTATTGGTTTTAGCTGTGATTCTTGGAATCATCTAGAACAAGTGTAATTCCTTTCTGCCTGACAGCAGTGAGATGTTCACCCTCTACCTCTTCCCAAGACTTTTCCCCCTCGCTCCCTTCCCAAAGACATGGTCTGACTTCTGTAGTTAGTGAAGTACTGGGAAATTGTTTCTTTCAAATGAGTTCTTCCATAGAGGTCATTACCAAGACCATTTTTCATTGAGCAGACAGGTATTTCAGGACTCTTCTGTGGTAGTTTATCCTCATTCCCTCTGTCTGAGACAAATAGGAGTACAGCCTATTCTTAAAGAGCTGGGGAGATCACAGTCTTTCTCATTAATCTGTTTTGGCAAAACCCTGTAGTTTTGCTCATCTGAAAGCTGCTTTGTTCAACTAACCACGTGGCCTATTTACCCTTCCAGCCCAAAGCTTCATTGGCAATTCACTTTGAAGCTCATCGGTTGACTTCCTTTCCTTCTCTCATTGTCCATTTGTCCTTGCATTTCACACACCCTGCACAGGCATCTACTAGGTCGATTACAGTCGATTGATTATGAGAACGATGATGAAAAAAACTCAAGTACATGCTTTCAACTTGTGCTAAGTGGGAAAGCAGCGATGGAAAATAACAAGGGGGCGGAACTAACCCGGATGTGGTGGCCAGGAGAGGATACTTGGTGTTCGAGCTAAGAGATGATGATGTAGTTATAACCCATTTTTGCTTTAGTTTTAAAATTCTATTTGATTGTTTTAAATGATTGATTATAATGATAATCAGCCTTAGGTTATAGTCCCTAGAAGGTGGGACTAGGTTTTCATATTATGCTTATAAAGACATAGGCATTGTGATTGATATAGAGGGTAACCTTAAAGTCTCTTGCATGGTGGGAACAATTCTTTCCCCAGGGGAAAGCATTTCATAAACCATTCCCTTTCTTAGCTATCAAGTGTGCTAGAGCAAATAAGGCATCATCATTTACAGAGTCTGCTTTGGCCTGGTCTTCTGGTGTCCTCCTCCTTTGTATTATGGTTCCTGTATGTACACTGATAAACGCTGGATTAATTGGGGATATTACTTGGACTTTTGGAATATTTTTTGGTGAGATCCTGGATCTTCTTTAGAGCATAGTGGTTTTTGTTGACTTGTTTCATTTTGATTTTCTTGGGTAGCCAGTCTGGTTCGGTTCAGACTGTACATTCTGTCTGGCCTTCTGTCGGAGATGGTCCAATACCAGATAATCTTTTACAAATAAACTTTGGTTTGGCCCTCCCTGGTGGTGCAGCGGGTTAAAGCACAGCACTGAGAGGCTAAAGCCACTTCTGCATGAGTTCGATCCCCGCCTGCCCCGGAGGTGACCATATGGCGCGGCAGACCTCTCCTGACCTGCCCTCTGCTCCCCTCAGCAGTGTGCTTCCTCAATCTGCCTGTTCTGCTCCCCACTCTGTCTCTGGTGAAGCCTCTTGCCACCCCTGAACCTCTGGCCTGTACCCTAGTTCTGTATGCACAAATAAATAAATCTTTCAAAAAACAAACAAATAAACAAAAACCTTTGGTTTAAGATGTTGCATAATTTTCTGCTGTATAGCATTATAATTCAATATCTGCATACATTACAATGTCTTCTCCTCTATAAATCTAGTTTCTACTTGTTACCATACAATTGATCCCCTTTATGTATTTCACCCCCCCCCCAACCTTCTTCCCCTCTGGTAACTACCAGTCTGTTCTTTGTATCTGGGAGCTGGATATTTATTCAAGGGATATGGAACCTCCAATCCAAAAGGATGTAGTAGTAGTGGGACTACTATTTGACCATGCAAAAGAGTGAAATTTTTGAGGTTTACAATAATATGGACGGACCGGAAGGGGATAATGCTAAGTGAAGTGAGTAGAAGGGGAAAGCTAAATGCCATCTGATTTCACCCCTATGGGAAATATAAATAAATAAAGCTAACAGAACAAAGCAATACCATATCATTTCTCAGAGTTTTCCTGTTCTTCCTTGGGTTTTTTCTGAGCACGTGCAGAATCTCACACAGAGTAAGGTGGCTCTTTTTCAGCTCTTTACTTTTAGGGCCATCTTCCTCATATCTGGCTCCCAGGGTCTCCTCTCTGCAATTCTTCCGGTCTAAAAGGTGGGGTTTGCTGAGAGTTTTAGCCTTCTGCCTTGTTGCACAGTTTTGAATGACCAATCCCATCCCCAGGCTAAACGGTGGAGAAAAGAGACAGAAGGAAACCTGATGGATTCTCTTCACATTATATGGATAACATCCGACCCTGTTTCCAGCTCCTTGATCCAAAGGGACGGGGTTTCTTTTGGGATCTTAGGTGCCTGTGCTATTTCTGTGTAATATAACACAGCCCATAGGATTCTCTTGGGCGTGTGGTCTGGGTGTCTTGTTCCCATTCTCACCCTTTCTTAGTTTTCTTCTTGTTCAGGTGAACTCCCACTTTTTTCTTATCATCCTCCACCACAAGAGGAATCAGGAGAAGCTCTGGGCTCAGATTTTGGCTTTTTCACTTCATAGTTATGCAACTTCAAACAAGTAAGCTTAGAACACCAGAATCAGTATCTGGTACATAAAGGTTCCTACGTCACAGTGTTGCCCTTAGAATTTTGAGACATTTTCAAAAACTCAAAAGCTGAGCTTCCATGTGATCCAGCAAGTCCAATCCTGGTGCTTCACTGAAAAAAACAAAAACAGTAACTTGGAAAAAAATCATCTCCCATGTTTGTTATAGCATTATTGATAATAGCTAAGATATGGAAACAAGTCAAGTTTCCATTGATGGGGGAGTCGATAAAAAAAAAAGTCATATATAAAGCCAGTGGAATATTATTCAGTCACAAAAAATAATGAAATCTCTCCACTTTTGACAATATGAATGGACCCTGAGGGCACTATATTCAGTGAAAGAAAGTCAGACATAGAAAGAGAAATACCATATATATGTTCTCACTTATATGTGGAATCACACACACACACACACACACACACACACACACACACACACACACACTGTTCCCCAAACCAAATTTATAAATAAAGAGAACAGATTGGTAGTCACTAAAGGTGGTGAGTGGGGGGCACACAAAAATGGGTGAATGGGGCCAAAAACTACAAACTTTCAGGTATAAAATAAATAAGCCCCAGGAATGGTATGCAAAGAGCATGATGACTACAGTTATTAAGGCTGTATTGCAGATTTGAAAGTTTTAGGAGAGTAGATCTTAAAAGTTCTCATCACAAGAAAATCTTTTTCTGTAACTTTGTATGTGATGCCTGGTAAGTAGACTAATTATGGAGGTTATCTCACAATGCATAAAATGTATCATTATGTTGCTTTGTTTACGTGCAGATATAATAATTTACCTAAATTAATACCATGCAATGTGTCAATTATGTCTCATTTTTAAAAAATGCTAAAATGAGATAGTAGAGTTAAATGTCTAGTATATCTTCTGGAGCAAAGTAGCTACTTGAAAATGTTTGGCTTCCTTATTAACCTTTGATAATAAGTGATCCAGAAGTTCCTGCTGTAATGTGAGAGGACTTAATCCAGAAATTCTTGCGAGACACTAGGGTGCAGATCCTGTTGGCAAGAAGCTGACCTGGGCTTCCAGGAGTAGCTGCTTTGTGGGAAGGGCTCAGTCATTTGGCTGTGGGTGTGCTCTGGTAACGTGTCTGGAGAGGTATGAACCTTTCTCTAGACCACATACAGAACTCTAAACCAAGGTTACTGCAAAAAAGAAGTTACAAAGAGAAAAACAGTGCTCAATACATATTCGTGGGATGACAGCTCTAGAGTGGTGCTTTTTCCTACAGGCATCAGGCTGCCCTCCTGGGCCAGTGGCCAGGAATGGGGCATTGTTAACCGGGGGCATCTGAATTGCTAATCTCCAGACATCTTTGGTTTCATCTCAGCCTGCTTTTTATCAATTTAAAGGTTTAATTATTCTTTAGACCTGGTGGGCTATTTTTAGTTTTGCATTCGTTCACTGTCTCTGGGATCAGCATCATCTTCCTTCAGAAATAATCCTTTGGAAACATTCTCAGCCTGACGTTTGAACCCCGGTGGCAGGAGGGGTGCCAGGAAAGGTTAACGGCACCTACAGAATCCATTTGGGTTGTGGCCTCCTTCATCTCAAGCCAGCAAGTACTTACTGTTACGGACTGAGATGGCGTGGGCTTCCCCCACGGCCTCAACACAGAATGTTCCGACTCGCTATCCATGACTTGACAGGTTATTCACACATACAAAAGTATCAATGAGCTATTTTACTTGTTTTCCTCATGCCAGCTTTTTATAAACTGGTCCGTAGGGTTTAAGTTCTATGTGCTTGGAAGAATCACTTGCCTTGTAGTTACAAGTGTCTCGTACATGATGGGTGTTGAGTCAAACTAGTCACATAGGTGCCCGCTGGAAGGGAGCGCAAGTAAAATGGCAGCCGCAGGGAGAGCTCTGTGGGCTGACCAGCTGCTCACAAGGTGCTTTATTTCCATGAATTCTCAAGAGCAGCCTATGCATCTGGCATTTTTACCCTTCTCAGTGGTGCATGCTGGAGCTCAGAGAGGTCATGCAATTTATACAGCTAGCAAGAGGCAGAACTGGGATTCAAACCCAGCAGGGTCTCACTGTCTTTTGGCAAGGAGTTAGCTCAGGAGGTGCTATATCTAGCTCGCTTGGAAAAGAAATGCCCAGGAGGTGTCTGCTCTGGGTAAGCGGGTAAGAAAGGATAATACAATTTGCCTAACACTCTTGTTTTGGAAGCATCCGGTTTCTCTCTGCATCCGCGTCAAGAATATGTGGGTAACCTGAACTAATTTGCCTCTGCCTCACCAGCGCCACGCTTCGCTTCACCAGTACGGGTTCTGCAGAGGAAATCAGGGCAGAGGCCAACCCCACCAAGTGGGCACAGCAAGGGAAAAGACAGATTGGGAAAACCCACTCCCCAAGTCACTTGTCTGGAGATAAAAATAGAGTGCTTTGCAGTCTGTAAGGTCATCTGTGCTATTTTCAGCTTTCTTGAATTTGCCAACACAGGAGGTTAGAAAACTAATATAATGCCTGTCACTCAAAGGGAGGCAGAGAAATGGAGTAAGAGAGAGTTCTGGAGTTAGAAGAGCTGGAGGTCATCCTTCTATCATGTGCTTCTCCCGGAGTGCAGTCTCCTGTTGCGTCCCTGGGAGCTGGTCTGAGCCCAGTGAGCCTTCCTGGCGTCTCACCTCATCCTGCTCAGACTGTGGGGCAGCTCCTCTTTCTGCAGTGAGCGGTGGGGAGGGAAGGCACAGCGATTTCTCAGGGGACATAAAGCCACGGGGAGGTTGAACCCAGCTAAGGATCCCTCCCTTCCCACACTCTTTGGTTGCCAAGACTTTCCTTCCCAAGCCCTCATCAGTCCTGGGCATCCGTGGGGCATGGACAGAATTCTGACGGTGAGAGGGCATTTTCCAACTCATTTCTTCTGTGAGTTCGGGATGGGTGGTACAAAAAATAGTGTCAATCATGTAGTTAGAATTGGTGAGTGTTCATGAATTAATTCATTCAAATATTTATTGAAGAAACTTATCCACGCAGACAAAAAAAAATTATTTGTTCATTTTTTCCCCAGATTGACTGAGTTATAATTGAACAAATAACCTTGGTTACATTTTAGGTGTACAGTGTGATGAGTTGTTGTGTGTAGGTGCTGTGTATTTGTTTATTGCCAAGCATTGTGTCACATCCTAGGAAATACAGTGGGTGAAAGTTACCAGTCTTTACCTTCTTCCAGCCTGTATTCCAGCATGGATGACAGATGATAACTGATTAAACATAAATACTGTCAATCCCATCATTCTTGATTCTCTCTACATATTTTTAAATATTTATCTATTTATGCTTACAGAACTGGGGCCAGAGGTGTGGTGGGTGAGAGGGTTCACCAGAGACAGAATGGGGAGCAGAACAGGCAGAACTACTGAAATACTCTGCTGAGGGGAGCAGTGGGCGGGTCAGGAGAGATCTTCCACGCCATGTGGGTCACCTCCCTGGCCAGGGATTGAACTCATGCTGCAGTGGCTTTGGAGAGCTTCATAATGTGGTGCTTTAACCCGCTGTACCACCAGGGAGGGCCCTTGATTCTATATTTACAGATTCTCTCACTTGCTAATTTATTTGTAATGCCCACATCAATACTTGCATAAGCAGAACGCTAAAAATGGGAGCCCGGTGCTGACGTTCTTAGTGGAGGCTGATCCAGGCAACACTGCTTTTTTGCTTCAGCTCATTCTGTAAACTAGTGTCCTTTTTGTGGTCTTAAACTGAGTGCCACCTTCTTCATCACTTTTGTGCTTTGTGCCTTTGTTTCACGGTTGAAAAATGAGCCCGTTTATAGTGCTCAAGTGTTTTCTGGTGTTTTTGAGTGCAAGAAGTTACAATGTGCCTGACAGAGAAAATGTGTTAAGCTTTGCTCAGGCACAAGGTCCAGGGCTGTTCCGGTGAACAGTTGCTAACAAGTCAACAACCTACATATGAAGTAAGGAGTCTCCCAACAGAAGCGCCCACGAATCAAGGCTCCAAATGACCAAGCTGAGGGGCCTGTGACCTGAGGCTTGAAAGAACCTAAGTCGTTACTTCCACCCGGAGGGTGGCTCAGTGTTCACGCCGCTTCATAGATTATAATGACCGTGGATCTAGATTTCCTAGACTTGCAGTGGGATTTTATCCTGATCAACCCAGAAGACATTGAAAATGTAAGTAAAAAATACATCCCCAATTGACCAAACATCGGAGTTCAGCCCTGCTCACCTTCAATAGGCTCAGAATACTTGCTTAGCCTCCAGTTGGGCAAAACCGTCGAGCAAAATCTATTTTATAATAAAATATTGAGTAGCTCAATGTCTGAATATTGTACTGAGAGCAAAAAACAGTCTGTGGAGCATGGGTTGCAGGGCTGGCTGGGGGAGCGCATCGTAGGGTATGTTGCTAGCCAAGGGAAAGAAGCAAAACTCAAAATTCAAAGTACAGTTTTCCTGAATGTGTGTGGTTTTGAACCATCAGAAAGGCGAAGAAGTGTAAGTTGAATCAAGTTCATAGGCCTAACGTAAGTCAAGGAAGCCCCGTATTCGCGACCATTCGTTACTTCTCCAAGGCGGCCAGGAACACTGAACCCGTGAGCACTGTGGAAATACGGAGTTAGGTTCCTCCAAGCCGCGGGTCACTCGCCCGTCAGCTCGGCCCCTCAGAACCTTGTTCCGGGTGCGCTTCTGTTGAGAGACTCCTCACTTAATGTATAGATTGTTGATCGGTAGGCAGCGAGTTCACGGGGAACAGCAGCCCTTGTACCTGAATAAAGCTTAACGAACATTTTCTCTGTCGGACACATCCCAGTATCTCAGAAACCCATGAAGGCACGTCAGCCCTTAATCCAGGGATTGTTTTAGACAGTGAAATCACTGGCAGTAAGGCGAGAAAAATGATAAAAAATGTGGCACTGTGGGCAGACTGCTATGTGTAATGAGAATCAACTGTCTGTGGAAAAGTTTCCAGCGAGCGGTGAGGGCCGTGAGGAAGATGAAGTGGCGGGAGGCGGAGGAGAGGAGTAAGCAGGGTGGGCGGTGACTGGAGCGGGGTGGTGCGCGCTTGGCATGGCGGGAGGCGCCGTGGGCATGCGCAGTGCTGCGCGGCCCAGCGATGCTGGTGGCCGGGCCTGCGCCGGCTGCGCTGTGGCGCTCGTGGTCTCGGCACTGCGGCGTCCAGCCCTGGAGCCGGTTTCCCCGGGCAATGAAGATATGCTTGGCACGGGTGTCAGGATGGTGTCCAGGGTGTTCGCACCCTAACCACAAGATTCTCTGGGAGGAGTTTTGTTGAATATTCTCAAGGTAGATGTTGTTGTGGTATTAACCAAGAAGGACATTTTTTTTTTTTCTGTTAAAAAAGTGTCCAACAGATCGTGGCACTTGCTCTCTTCATTTTGCAGGATGGAAGTAGATCAAGCCCAATTTTAACTGTACTCAACAGTTACAACACCAAAGACTGTAAAAAAATATTCACACAGTGGAGGGAAAAGAATACGGTGTTTGGAGGTGGCTGGAATGGAACCTTCTAACTGGGTGGACCTAGGGATTTCTGAAGCCCAGTTTTTCCATCTGAAAAAACAGGCTGATAATAATGTATCCCCTGGGTGCAGTGAGGGTTAAGCCAGATATGCCTCATGTCCTATAGAAGCCAAAAGAATGTGCTTCCAGCTCAGACCTCCAGCTTTGGGTTTTGGTTTTGGGCAAGTACTTCCATTTTTTCCTGAAACCTTCATTTCCTTGCCAACCCTAGGGGGTTGTTGGGAGAATTAAAATGAAGTAAGGTACAAGGAGGGGAGTGAAGAATGATGCAGTCCTGGCTCACAGTGAACATTCAATAAGGTTAGCTATGGCCATTATTAAAAACGTCTTGTTAAACAAATACTCATTAGGATAACAAAAATAATACTGATAACAATAATATAGAAGTAACAAGAGTTAGCTAGAATGTGAGAAATGAGAACTGTTCCCCCCACCCCTATACTGCCGATGGGGGACGTGAAATGGTTCTGGTACAGTGAAAAACAGTTTGGTGCTTTTTCAGCAGGTTAAACACAGAATCACCATATGACCCAGCCATTTCATTCCTACTAATAATACCTGGAACAATTAAATACAGATGTTAAAAATGTGTATATAAATGTTCAAATCAGCACTGTTCTTAATAGTCAAAAGGTAGAAATAACCTAAATGTCCACCAGTTGATGGTGAATAAACAAGGCGTGATCTGGCCACATGATGGAATATTACTGAGCCATGAAAAGGATCGAAGTACTGATTCACACTACTACAACACATGGACCTTGAAAAAATATTGCAAAAGAAAATAAACTAGTTGATTACCTACATATGAATTATTCATAACAGATAAATCCATAGAGACAGAAATTAGATGATCCTGGGGGAAAAGGGAATGGGAAATGACTGTTTCCTGGATATGAGATCTTCTTTTGGGGTGGTGAAAATACTCTGTAATTTGAGCAGCAACAACCTTGTGAATATTCTAAATGTCAGTGAATTCTGCACTTAAAAGTAGCTACAGTTAATTTCACCTTCATTAAAAGAATAAGAAGCAAAAGAGTTTTGTTAGAACAGAAAAAGCTACCTTAAAGTTAATGATTGGAGGTCAGTCTTATTAGATCTCCTGGTGGGGCATAAAATCACAAGTGCCTTATAAAGCAGGACCTGGGGAGCATTACAGAGCCAGAGTCCAAGTCCCCTGCCCTGTCCCATCTCCCAGATGACCAGCACAGAGCAGGGTCAGCCCATTAGTTTGGTTCTACTTAGGGGCATCCTGGGGTGAGGAGAGGGCCCAGCGGGACCCATGCTTGGAGGGCGGCCAAGATCATTAGTGAAGTCCTAGATTGAGATTCTTGACAATGTTGAGTTGCTTTAGCAACTGTGTGATTTTCATTTGTCCTTCTTTGCTGCTTTTTTGCAAGTACAAATGAGAAACTCAAAAATTCTTCCTGGATTTCAGATTTTACTTTTCATGGATTGTAGTTAAAAGGAGCATCATAGCCGACTTTTGGAGGGTCAGAAAGAGGTGTGTGAAATGCTTCAGCTTTTCAAGGACTTCTTGGCTGGGTGTCTCATTTCCTATGGGGTCCAGAGAGGTGCAGACCCAAATCAGAAGCCCCACTCCTCCATCGAGTAGCTGTGTGATTTTGGATAACTCAGCCCCTCAGGCCACCGACCCCCGCCCCCATTTCTTCCATTGTAAAATAGACATAACAACAGATGGTTGTTATGTAAAGCTAAAATAACAGTTCTTTGTAAGGATAAAATGAAGGAACACATGGAAAATATTTACAATATAAGCTGGCACCTAGTAGGTGCTCAAGAAATGGTAACTGTTATTACTGCCAATAATAATTGTTTTGTGACTTTTCTTTTATTAACGACTACAGTCAAACACTTGTAACCAGTGTTTACGAGTTCTGTTTCTTGCCACAGTTACCAGAATTAGAGTAAAAACAATTTTTTGCTTGTTTCAGTCCTAATGTGTGTGTGTGTGTGTGTGTGTGTGTGTATATATATATTCAAGGCATATAGATTTTTTAATCTTTTTATTTTAATAGTTTATTTTTACATCATTTTGTGCCTTTTTCCATCGCAGTTGTAATCCCTGTCGTCAGTCCTAATATATTTTAACCATCATCTAAAAGTTCTATTACAAGGATTAACTGACAAATACTTTCAGATCTTCACAACAGTCACAAGCAGTGGAGAGTCTGGACTGCGGCCTCCTTGCCAGTTCTGCCTCTGCAGGCCTGGGGCATGCGCGTGCTGATGCGGGTGTTGAGGTTCAGTTTGCCTGTTTTAACGGTGTAACCGGGCAGGACAAAGGAGCTAGGCACTGGCCCAGACTTTCAGAAATCACTTTCTCCCAGGAGAATGGCTTTGATTTCTTAGTCCCTTATCGGAGAATGTCAAAAGAAACCCCTCTCCACCTTGAAATGTCTTTAATCAATCCTCAGGCCTTTCATTTCTTAAAACCTATTCCCTTCTCCCCACCCATTTCAAGACTAGAAATAAAATGATTTTCCAGAAGCGGATGACAAGATAGTAAGGGCTGCGATTAATAACCCCAGAGCGCCTTGCTACCACACCTTCCCTATTTAAAATGAAAAATTACCTTTTTCCCTTAGACTTTATTAAAAAGGAGATCAAAAGAGAGCAGGGAGGGGCGGTGATGCAGCCCATCAACCAGCCGCTTCCGAGGCTTCGGCAGAGACGAGCCGAACGCCTGACCCTGAGAGCTAGCGGTCTGGAGAATGAGATGAAGCGTTTGCTGCTTCACCCCCAAATTTCTGATTTTGCATTGTTGAGGTACATAGGAAGGGAACTTGATGGAGAAGGGGATAAAGATTTTCTTCCTGTCTTCTCATCTCTTAGACTTTGAAACAAATTTAGGACAGGGCTTCTGGGAGTGGGGGGAGTAGCGACTCAGTGTCCCCTTAACCGTGTGTGTGTGTGTGTGTGTAGGAAGGGTAGACTGTGGCTCCCAGTGGCTCCCAACTCAGCGTCAGGATGCTGTTGAGGGGTACAGTTCAACCACGGTGGGGGAGGGGGCCCTGTGGCTTTTGATCCTAAGGGTTTACTCTCTGAAGGGGATGGCACCTGGCAGAACTAGGGGTATGTGCACAAACTCGAGACACTTTAGTTCTTTAATCCTCACCAGCATCACTGGGAATAGATGGTTTAGTTTCCATTTTTTCACTAACATTTATGCATCATTGGCTGTGTACTAAATACCTGGTCTTTTTCAACCTTCAGAGTTATTCCAGACGAAAGCTCTGAGGTTATTCCCATTTTATAGCTGGAGAAACCAGTGAGGCCTGGTAGGGCCAAGTACATGTCTAAGCACCCCATCGCAATGTCTGTGGTTCTGCACATCGCAAAACCTCCTACTTCCTTGCTTGAGGCTTCCTTTCAATTAATTCCTGTTTACTTTATTTTATTTTGGCTCAGAAAGCATCTTCCAAATGCATTGGTATCGCTCCTCCTTCTGAGGGAGCCAGGCGGTGGGAGACGTGACTGGCTCCCCCTCCCCACACCTGTAATTCAAGGTCAGAGCATGTCTGTTCTGGAGACTCAGGGATCAGAGAGGAGAAGAGACAGGCGAAAGTGATTAAATCACGCCCTGTCTTTGTGAGAACTAGAAGTCGAAGGTGAGTCTGACACTCTTGGGTAAGCTTGGGAGGTTTTAGAATGCCAGGATCAATCCTCTCAGGCTAGAGAAATACCTTCTTCCTGAGGAGCAGTTCCCGGATTCTGGGGAGAAGCAGCAGCTGCATCCCAGGCAGGCATCGCCTCCGAATGTCCTGGAGGAAGCTCAGACGCGGCTCTGTGACGCCGTCTCTCTCTGTTGCCTTCTCCTGTGTCCCTATGCTTGGTGCCACAGCCACCCTGTGGCCCAGGCTGGAAATGAGGACGTCAGCCTTGCCTGAGTGTGGTGGTTGAGAGTGTGGGGCCAAACTCCAGCTGTCCTCCCTGGCCGGATGACTTCGAGCAAGTCACGTAACCTCTCTGTGCCTCCGTTTCCTCATCTGTAAAATGGCGTCCATTTTGCCCGGTTCCTAAGGTCATTGTGTGGTTACCGAATTTGACACAAGTAATTTACTCGAAACAATGGTGGAAGGAATAAAGTTCACCATGAGTATTAGCCACTTTTTCCTCCTTCCTGGGATTTATGCCCAGTCAGTTCACGTGCCTCCCCATCTTTGGTTCTGCCACACCCGACCTAACCCAGGTCCTCGTCATCTCCCGTCCTTCAGCAACTTGGGATGGGCTCCTGCTGCTACCTTGACCTATCTGGTCCTTGCTCCATAGCAAAACCGGCTACAGCTTCCACACACTCGCCGGTCATGTCTCTCCCTATGCAGAGCTTCCCCTAGAGGTTGTAACATTCCCCTGAGCAGATCCCGTGGTTGTCCCATTTCACAGGCAATTCAGCAAAGACTCATTGAGGCCAGAAGGCCAGATGAATGCCATCTGTGGGGTCCCCCAGATGGTGAGTGGGGGGCCAGAATCAAGGCCACAGCATGTGATCCCAGAGCTGGCTCTTTGAGTCTCCAGGCTAATGTATATGTACATTTAAGAACAGATATCAGCGTGATCGTGACTTGGGTAGATTGTTCTGGCAAAGTGTGGAAGGATTGAAAAGGGGGGCTTTTATCAGAAATGAGCCCGCACTCCTGCACCTGTGGTCATCTGGCGTTCAGGTGACGGTCCAGCTCTGTGTCTCAGACGCTCCTGTATCTTGGTTAGGAGGTGGACAGGTCTTGGGCACGGAGTCCTGGTTTCTGGGTCCCATCTCTGTGGTCACCTTAGACACATCTTCAGTGCCGCACATCCATTTCCTTATCTACAAAGTGGAGATGAAAAGGGCCCTTTGAGTGCTGGTGGAGGGTGAGTGAAGCGTGCGTACATTTGGGGGGTGGGGGCAATGTACTCCTGCAGTTATAGAGACACATCGACAACAGACAAATTCATTTTAAAAAGAAATTGTTCCTTTGCAGCCAGAACTATCAAAATGAAATATAATGTAAAACAGCCCCAAGAGAAGTGGAGAAAGCAGATGATAAGCCATTAAGTAAGGTCTTGTGGCATTTCTTTTAAAAAATCTACAGAAACCACTGAGCAGACTGCACAGCCAAAGTCAGCAGGGATGGTGGTGAGGCCCTGGAACAATATTGCCTTTACCCTGATCTCAGTGTCCTAATTTTTCTATAATGAATATGTAATAACGAAATGAGTTGTTTCAATTAAAACTGCGGCAGTGAGTCACTGTTCTTGATGCCACTCAGTCAACTGTCACATACCCTGTAAATGAGCTCCCGTTATGGCCGTTAGGTAATAATCATTGTCACTGAGGCGGCCACGGGTTGGAATTCATTTCTGCGCCAAATCTCCTTTCTTGGTCCGCTCGATCGCCTTCTGCCGGGTCCTGCTTTTTCATCCACTGACCCAGGCTGACTTCTCTCCATCTTGGCGGCTACCACCAGAGTCGGCACCAACACCACCTCTTCCCTGCAGGCCTGCATTCCCTCGAGCTGGCTCCCCTGTCCAGGACGCCGTCAGTCTGAGTAGATCTCAACCCTCAGTGGCTTCCCACTGGCCTTGGTATAAAATCCACAGTGAGCTGGTTCCACCCGCCCGGGGAAATGTCCCTTCCTTGTTCCTGCAGCCTCTTGGTCATTACACCCTGTGCATGCTGTCTTCAAGAAGGTCCCAAAAGAGGGGCTGGGGAAGCACCTGTCCTGAGTTAGATGTTTCTGGAGTCTGTACTTGGTAATCACTCGCTTCCTATGCTTTTACTTCTCCCACCCTGGAAGATAAAGAAAGGCCGAACATTGTCCCTCGGAGTCCGAAAGCTTAGACCAGATTGGTTTTTGTATGGCCCATATAACAAATGCATGAAAAATGCTCGTGCATGATCGGATTATTGATTTTGATTAAGCTCCTGCCAGGGCTGAAAACCTCAAGTTGCATTCATGACAACGGGAGTTATGAAAATGCCTTTGTTTAGTTTAAATAGACAAATTATCATAAGACAAAAAAGGCAAACCGCTGCCTTTTTCCTGCTTTTGTCCTGAGGTCCTCTTCCCCGGACCCCTGCCTGCCATTTAATGGTTCATTCCCTTTTTCTGGCAGAGTCCTATTCCCGGGTTTGTATTACCATGCGACATTTAAAAAAAAAGATTTATTTTTATTTATTTATGCATGCAAGAACTGGGGTGTAGGCCAGAGGGACAGGAGGTGAGAGGATTCACCAGAGTCAGAGCGGGGAGCAGAACAGGTGGAGCTACTGAAACACACTGCTGAGGGGAGCAGCAGAAGAGACAGGAGAGGCCTGTTGTGCCATGTGGGTCAGCTTCCCGGCCGGGGGTTGAACTCAACAGGGCTGATACCTTAACCCCTGTGCCATCAGGGAGGCCCTGCCACCCTGCCAGTGTGCTTTATTACATCATTCTGTTTGTGTCCCTGCCACCACAGACAACTACCTGGAGCCTGTCAAGTGTGTTTTCTCGTCTATCATGTCTCTCCTTCAGGATGTGAGTCCAGGGGATCAGGGCTGGCCTGCTTGTGGTCTCTTGTGTTCCTTCTAGGCACAGTGCCTGGCACATTCAGAAAGTGCATGCTGGATGCTTGCATGGATGAGCACAGGCTTTGGTAGCCTTGGAGGCTACCCCGAGGGAGCGGCTCAGGGAGTGGCCAGGGGTGGCCGTGCCTCCCACAGAATTTACATATTTTACATGGGGTGGGGTGAGGGGAAGTGTTATCCTGGGGATAACATTCTTTAAATCCCCTTGAAACTGCTGGACCCTTTGAAGGCTCAAAAGGCAAGAAATAGGCCTTTGCTTTTCTGAACATCTGAACTGTGGGCCTCTCAACCACAGAGTGGAGGTCACCACAAGCAGCCGCACAGTCTCCCCGTTCTCCTCTGGGAGGGGCCAGGTGGGTGTGGATTATTTTTTTTAACTATTATGTCTTTAGAATTATAACGCTTACTGACTTCCATGAACAATTTTGTAATTCCTTTCATGAATGTATATTTTTTGTCTCTCCATCCAGGTTGTAAACTCTGCGGAAGCACAGATAATACCTTTTTATTTTAGGTTTTAATTTAAAAAATATTTCCTGCTCTACCATCTCTTGTCCCTAGGTCCCTTCCTGTCCCTCTTAACCTCAGAGCCCCCGCTGTGCTTATTGATGTCCAGTAGAATTTTGGAAGTGCTGTACTGGTTAAATTGCCTACTATGAAAATGCCCAATATTTGTTGGTTATGGTACTGACTTGCTTCACTGCATATACTTTTCTCAGATCCCTTCAAGTTGCATTTCATCTGGTGTGGTTGAATTTATGCGCTTGAGTTTATATTGGTCCGTGGCTGAGGTCCGCTGTAGGGGTTATGTGTTGTAATCTGTATCTGGTGCTCTGTTGGGGGCAGTGGTGACTTCTCTTCCCCCCACCAGCTATGCAAAAGCAGAGTGTTCTATGACCACTTTTGTAAGCTGAAATGGTATAATTTGAAGCAGAATTCTCACTCATCTAAATGGGAAAAAGTTTGAGCTTTCCCAGGCCAGAAAATAATCAACCAAACAATAGTAGACCAAGATGTTGACGCCAGGCCACGCTATTAAAATGTTTATTACAGAATTTAGGACTGCAGCCTAGGGCTCACCAGCCCAAGAAGCTGCCCTTTGGAGTTGCCTGGGGTGGGAGGCGTAAACTCAAAAAAAAAAAGCTAGATTTGCACTCGGGCTTCTTTATGCAAATCAGGCTATAAGGCAGTGCAGTTTTGATTGGTGGAAATTTCGTCCCCAGTGATTGGCCACTTTTCCAATCCTGGGCGGGCCTTGGGTGGGGGTGACGTCTGCTGCGTCTGGGCCCCAGTGGACACGCGCGCGGCCTGCGCGGGCCCCACGCTCTGCCCCTCGGCGGCCTCCCCGCGCGCTTTGCTTTTCGCCCACACCTGGGATGGCTCCGTTCTTGTTTTTCTTACATTGCTACTATTGGTAAGTAAAATCCAAACTAGCGCCCAGGCTGTATAAGTACACAGCCGCTGTACAATCGTCCCCGGGAAGGAGCTTGGGCTTGCTGGAGTGTGGGTGGTGCCCGTTGCTTCTAGAACCTTCGCTGTTGCAGAACAAACAGGTACTAAGGTAGGAACTGCCCAAAGTGAAGCAGCACCTAGCTGGAACATCCGAAACGTGTGTGTGTGTGTGCGCGGTGTGTCTGTTGGTGGGGGGGGAGGGGCGCGTATGCAAAGCAGTGCGCCCCCCTGGAGCGCCCCCTTTCTCCTGGCTGACCCCTGTCTCTGCTCCTTGTTCCTACCAGGAGGCAACCTTTCCAAACAAGACTGGACCATCCAGTGGCCCACCACCGAGACGGGGAAGGAGAACAACCCCGTGTGCCCCCCGGAGCCGACCCCCTGGATCCGCACCCACCTCTCCCAGAGCCCCAGGGTGCAGGCCAAGTGCGCCCAGCACTTCTGTCACGCCAGCCCCGCCCCCGGGGCCCCCGCGTACACCCACGTGGACAGGCTGACCGTGGACGCTTACCCGGGTCTCTGCCCGCCGCCGCCCCTGGAGTCGGGCCACCGCTCCCTGCCCCCGTCCCCCCGGCAGCGGCACGCGGTCCGCACCCCGCCGCGGACCCCCAATATCGTCACTACCGTGACCCCGCCAGGCACGCCGCCTATGAGGAGGAAGAATAAGCTGAAGCCCCCGGGAACCCCGCCGCCCTCTTCCCGGAAGCTGATCCACTTGATCCCAGGCTTCACGGCCCTGCACCGGAGCAAGTCCCACGAGTTCCAGCTGGGCCACCGCGTGGACGAGGCGCATACGCCCAAGTGAGTGCTCGCGCGCGGGCGTGGGGGGCAGGCGGGCCCCGGGCAGCGAGGGGCGCCCGGCGTGCCCCTGCCTAGCTGAATAAAGTGAGGGCGCCGGAGAAAACGCATCAAGAGGAATATTCTAGAAATGAGCCTTTTGCACACTGAGTACTGGAGAGGAGTATCTACCAGTAATAGCCAGGGGCCAGGTCTGCTTCTCTTGCCACACGGCCGGTTCCGGTCTTTCTGTGCTGTATGTGGCTGCTTCCCTGTCACCATGGCTGAATTCGGGGGGGGGGGGCGGGGGAGGAGGAAGATGCCCACACGGCCCTTTACAGGAGACGTTGCCGCCGCAGCCTGGCTCGTGGCTCCCCTTGCAGTAGGAACAGCAGACTCCCTGTGCCATCTCTGTTTCCCAGTAGCCGCATGAACACGCGTTATTTTCATTCTCGGTGCCGTTTAACCCAGTTCATCTGTTAATCATGTTAATCAGTTCAACACAGAATCAGTTAGCAGCAGCGCGTGCAGGCCCATGGGGTTGCTCGGGGAGTGGGGAAACGGGCTAGCGGCAGAGGGTAGGTCATGCAAGGTTACAGCCGGGAGAAGCTTGTCAGTGCGTGAGGGCCCCTGGGAGGGAGAAACCTACGCTTTTAAAAAGTTGCAGAAGTGCAAACTTTGTTCCAAAGAGTCACAGTTAACAAAACTCTGGCTTAGGCATAGAGGATGAAGCGAGTCAATGTCATGTTGTTGCGAGGCTTCCACAGTTTAAACTGGGGCCTGTTGTATGTGCCCCATCTTCTGTGGGAGCTGCTTGCCCCGATTGCGGGCCTGAGAGACTTTGCCACGTGGCCCGTTCTCTGTCAGATGCTTTTCAGATGGGAGTTGGGTTTGATTTCCATGGTTTTGTGAGAACCAGAGGACGGGTGGTGCTGTTGAGCCAAGACAAGGCTGTGGGGGGAGGTTACGGGAAGGTGGAAGCAACCTTTGCCACGTGGACCTTGCGTGCCACACACGGGGCCTCGCACCCACTCCCTGTGCCCACCAGAGTGAGGTGGGAGAGTGGAGGCTCAGCCTGCGGCTCCGATCGCAGGGGAGGCCGCCCCTCCTTTCCCTGGCTTTTTAGGGCTATAATGAACACGTTGGGTAAGTTTAAGGTGGACAGCGTGATGGCTCATGTCAGTGTGCAGCGATGATCTAATACATGTATGTACCTGAATGATTGCCATGATAAAGTTGATTAACCACATGAAGTCCTTACTGGCATAGTTAGCCTGCGTGCGCCTGCGTGAGTGCGTCTGCGTGTGCTGAGAGCATTAGAGGTCAGCTCTTAGAAGTTTCAAGTCTACGGTACAGCATTGTTGACTGTCGTCACCGAACTTGACGTTAAGTGGCTAGAACTAGAGGTTTATGCCCTGTGCCCAACGTCTCCCCATCCCCCCAGCCTCAGGTAACCACCCCTGTGCTCCCCCGTGTGTGAGCTGGGGAGTGTGCATATGAGCAGTATCAGACCAGCTGTCTCTGCCTGTCTGACTTAGTTCTCATAGTACAGGATAGCATAACACCCTTACGCTCTTCCATGTTGTCACAGATGACAGGAGCCCCTTCTTTTATATGGCTGAATAATATTCCACGTGTACATGTACCTGTGAATCTTTCAGCCCATCAGTGAATCAATCACGTTTTCCTTATTTGTTCATCCACCCTTCCATGGCTTTCATGTCATGGTTACTGTGAACGGAGCGCAGTGAACATGGGGCATAGACACCTTGATAGTCACAGGTTTACTTTCTTCGGCTGCATTCTTAGAGGAGGATTACTGGCTCGTGGAGTAGTTCCATTTTTAATTTTTGAGAAATCTGCACATTGTTTTCTGTCATGGCTATACCAGTTTTTAGTCCCACCAACAGTGCAGTCGGGGTCCATTTTCTCCATATTCTCCAACACTTGATACTGCTTTTAGCTCTTCTCGCCTGTGGGAAGTGATACCACACTGTGGTTTTGATTTGTGATGTCAAATGCTTTCTCATGTACCTGTTGGCCTTGTATCTCTTAGAGATTTGTTCAAGTCTTCTGCCTAGTTAAAAATCTGATTATTTTTTATCTTTGAGTTCTGTGAGTTCCTGTATATTTTGGATGTTTGCTCCATATCCGAGATGGTTTGTGGATATTTTCTCCCATTCTATATAGGATGTTTCTTCTTTTTTGATGTGGTACCACTTAACTGACTTTTGCTCTGTTGATTTTATTTTTGGTGTCATATCCACAATCATGTTGCCAAGGCCAATGTGAAGGAGCTTTTCCTATGTTTTCTAAGAATTCTACAATTTCATGTCAGACACTTAAGATTTCAATCCATTTTGATATCATTTTTGTGAGTGGATCAATTTCCTTCTTTTACATGTGAATGTCATTTCTTCAACACTCCTTATTGGGAAGATTTTTTTCCTCATTGAATATTCTGGCTTCCCAAATGTTAGCAATGTTAATAGACTGTACATGCATGGACTAATGTCTGGGCTTGTGATTTATTTCATTGGCTTATGTGTTTTTTTGCCGATACCTACTTTGCATGTGAGCCTTTCCTGAAACCTGAATGACTTACTCTATCCAGATAAGACTAAATTACCCACTTCAAGTTCTTCCAAGTTGAGTCAGGTACCTTGGTTTTCTTGTTTTTGAAATTGCATCTCAGAATTCAGGTAAGTTCAGCTTTGTCCTTCAGAATTCTTAATTCTTCTGTCCACATGAGTGAGCTCAAAAGGGACAGTACATCCCTGAGGTGTTGAGGTTCGTGGCAAGGAACCGGTAGGCGAGAGTTCAGCGGCCACTTAGTGTGGATGATGCCGTGAGACCAGTTGGACCTGAACTGTGCACCAGATCCTCGGGGGCGTTGGGACACGTGCACTTTGGACATTAAACAAATTCAAGACTGGTGGTGGGCGAGAGCAGGGAGAAATTCGTTCGACCAGGTTGACAAAGGAAGGATTTCTCGAGATTGAGCACACACACACACACACACACACACACATTCATTCTCTCTCTCTCCCATTCCTATAAGTAGACAAAACAGCAGCCAACATTTACCTTGGTCTGCCAAGAAATAGCCCCGTGTCCTGGGATTCCACCAGGGATCCCTGAGTCTTCGCTTTCTCCTCAGAGAACCAAAGGTATTGGAATACATTTGCTTTGAATTTGTGGTGGTACTTGTAGACCACGGCATCCGTTTAATGGGCTGTACCAGCCTTAAAAAGTAGATTGGCCTGGACTAGGTCTTACTGGCATGCATTGTAGTGAGCTGGCTTGTAGTGAGGGAGGCAAAGTATTGGTTTTGTGAAAGTTGTTCAGATCTGTCAGTGCATACCTGCACCTGTTTTTGACCCTAAAATAAACCCTGTCAGGAGTGGGTAGCCAGGTAGGAGAAGTCAACCTCCCTCCTCCCCCTCACCAGTGTAGCAAAGGCACTTAAGAGTTATTGGGCTTATTATGGTTTCCCTTGTCTGCTTCCGTATCTATTTCTCTCTCTTTCAGCTTTATCCTACTGCTGGATATAGTTGTTTGTTACTCGTGTGTGGTTTTAAGTCTTTTCTTTATTTCCTCTTAACAAGATAAAGCAGAATTTCAGAACTCACAGGTCTTTCTGAACAGACCTGAATCTTCCAAAACCATTGTTGGTTCCTGTGAGTTCACAAGCATTGGTGGAGCTTGCATCGGAGAAGTATATGTTTTAGCCCCATTTTCCTTAACACACTCAGGCTCACCCACTTGGTGTTTACTGCTTGGCTGCTTGGCTTTTAGTCCTGCCCCTGGTAGGGTCTCAGGGACCTTTTTAGAAAGAGTTTGGTGAGAAAATACTAGCTGTGGGAAACCTGGCGTCTCCATTGGGAGCTTGCGGTCCAGGTACGTTGGAAAGTCTCAACCGTGGTGACTGGGATTTACTTGTCAAACCACCTCTCCTGCTTTGTACTCACTCTAAAAGCCTTTTTTGCTTTGTTCTGTTTCTTTTCATATTTTTGCATTTAAGTGTGTGGTGTTTACCTCTACAAGGCTACTAGAACACACACACGCACATACACACCCCTATAGATAGGAAAAATGCTTTGTTTCCACCTGGTAAAAGTAATGCTTTTTATCATAAAATGCTTTTATATTATATGTATGATAAAGAAACTTGCATATTTTGGACCTAAGCTGTGAGGCCACACACACACTAATATATGCATACTCATACACATGCACAAACACACACTCACTTACACTCAGCCTTCCCTGTCAGCAGCTTGTACATCTGTGGATGGAAAATAGTTTGACTAACTTGATTGCATCTGAATATCGACAGATTTTTGTCATTATTCCCTAAACAATACAGTGCAACAATGGTGGACATAGTGTTTACATTATATTAGGTACTGTAAGTCATCTAGGATGATTTAAACTATATGGGAGGATGTGTGTAGATTTTATGCAAATCCTATAGTATTTTATATAAAGGACTTACACACCTGCAGAGTTCGGTTTGGTATCCTCTGTGGACACAGAGCACAAATGTATTACACACAGAGAAAGAATATACATTCTCAGCAGGGGTGAAATCACTCCCAAGGAGGTAAAAATTGGTTTTGCGGAGAGGAAGGCAAAAAAAAAAAACAAAAAACAAAAACAAACCCAACAACAACCCAACCCCTTGGTAATACAGTAATCTGTGGTCCCCTAAAGAGCGACAGCCAATAACAGACAGTTTTTCTGTTCAGATTACGAGAAAGCATATTGAAACCACTCCTTTGAGGTCATGAAAGTCACAAAGACCAGAAAAGCTGAGAGGCACTGACCAGGTCCTATGCCTAGATCCTACAGATGGTTAGGCCTAGACATTGGGGCTTATCAAGAGTCTCCTGGTGTCCTTCCTGGCTTGTCTTTATCTCCCAGCTTCTTGGCCGTACTTGGTCCAGGGAGACCCACATAAGTTCCTTACAAGCAGCCATTTGGGAAAGGAAGAGGGAGTGCAGTCTCAGGGATTCTGGTCACCCGGTCTCAGTCCTGGGCCCCACGGCCCTGGTGATGGAAGAAAGGAGAACCTAATGATTTCTAAGTGTGTGATGAGTTGTCTTCAGATCCCCAGCTTGTCTGCCCGCCATGCAAATGACCGGCTCTCTGTCAGAACATCTGAGAGGATAAACTGGGTTGTGAAAATGGAATGCATTTTAAATGCGTTGGAGAAATTCAGTATCCAAAAGGAATTCTCCAGTAAACCTCCCTTTCTCCTGCTTCTGCAAAACCTTTTAAATACAATTTTTTATTACAGTTGTGTTTTAATTGCAGAAGTCATTTCCACCAACATCTTTACTTTGAAAATGCAGAAATATAAAGTGTAAGCATTAGTGGTCAAAGCCCCCCTTCTCATTGCCGTAGACAGTGACAGATTTGCTCTTACTACTCTGACTGGGATCTTCGCGTACGTGTGCATGTATAATGTACCTGCTTCTCCTTCATCACAGGCCACACTGTATGTCTCGGCTCATGCCACTTGCCTTTGTTACTCCTGCATTATTGTGCATTATATTTCGTTTATGACTTTCTCACACTTTATTCCTTCCAGAAATTCTGTGCTCCCCAAAGCACATTTTGAACATTCATTTGCTCATGTCTTTGCTCTCAGACCTTTCTATTGTTGAGGTGTGAAGACATGGTACTCCCGCCCTTCTGGGGAGTGCATGGGAACCCTCAGCTGGCCCAGTGGTCAGGGAACCAGGCTGGGCAAGGGCCACAGTCCACAGGCCCTTCGTTATGACACTTTTGTGCCTCACCTGTGCTGGAGCATGGTAGCTTGGATGAGAACAGGCTTAGCTTAACGGATTCATGATCTAAATAAGATTTCAAGCAGGTTCTTTTGTTTTATTTTAGAAAATTAATTATGTGCCAGTGCTCAGACTCACTGACATACACCTACTGATCACAGCTAATCATTGCAAGGAACTCGAAGGCTATTTACCAGGACAGGCGTGGAGTGATTGGTGTGTGAATAATGGTCTATTCATTCAGAGAAGAAGGTTTCTCCTACGGGGCTCCTTTTAGGACTGAGCACTCAGACACCTGTGTGGACAGGTGGACACCTGTGAGGAGGTGGAGCCTCAACAGGTGCCCGTGTGGGTCCTCAGGGCTGCCTCTTCCTTGTCCTCCTCCAGGTGCTGGCAGCTGGGGGCCAGGGGTTGAGTCAACATCAGGCAGGTGTGGGAAGCATCTTGGCGGAGGAGGTCAAGGTCGTCCAGGGTCCCTGCGGGGGAGGCGTCCAGTTCTAACACTCCCGCTGTCATGGATGCCCAGGCTGAGGGCCCTCAAGTTCATGCCCAGTCGTGCCATCTGCCAGTGGAGCCTGTTCTACCCTGAGCGGTGTGGCTCTGCTAACGCAGTCAAATTCCCCCTTGGCAGCGTTGAGAGGATCCGACCTAGAAAGTCAGTGCGGTCAGATTCCCATGTGGGAGGTAAAAGGTCCTGTTTGCCCTTTTCCTCCAGCTTCTCTTAAAAGTGCTGGCAGTGTGGACTTGTAACCCGTTCATGCCGAATTTCTTCTTCTTTTGAGTCAGTGAAGCCTTCGCGTGGCCTCGTGTAACTAACGTGAAAAGCCCGGCACCGTGTCTCGGAAGCCTGGAGCTCTGGGATCCAGTGAGAGTTTCAAAATAGGAATGATTTCCAGTTTCAGACCCTGAGAGCTCCACATGAATTGCAGTTTGAGGTCTTTGCAGATGGTATTCCCAGGCCTCCTGTTGGGCAAGAATTTCTTTCTTAATCTCAGATTCTCACAGACCGAAATCTAAGTGCAGAGGAGAGTTTGGGTCTCCGATCTAGAATCGGTTCTCTGCACACACACACAGGTCCTTTCTTTGAATGTTCCCATCTCTCTCTCAGGATTGATGGTTAAAGGTGGGTGGAGGGGACCCCAGGACTGTAAGGGCCTCCCTGGTGGCCTAGGGGTTTAGCGTCAGCACTGTCACCCCTAGGGCCTGTGTTCACGCCCCAGACAGGAGCTAATCCACACAGGATGCAGCAGACCTCTCCTGTCTTCCCGCTGCTCCCCTCAGCAGTGTATTCCAGTGGAGCTGCCTGTTCTGCTCCCCACTCTGTCTCTGGTGCATACTCTCGCCTCCTGACCCTTGTACCTCTGGCCTGCACCCCACTTCTTTTATACAAAAATTTTTAAAGAAAGTTCATGTAGGAAGGACACATGTTGCACACCAACATGCAGGCCATGGCCGTTGTCTGGACTCTAGTTGGGATCTTCCTTTTTCTCCAAGTGCGTCCAGTCAGAGCCTGATTTTTGAGGGAACCCAGACTAAGGAATCAAGGTAATCATTAAAATACTCACATCAGCTCTATACACAGCTGTGTGGACATCTTTTCCCTAAATTACAAGGTTTATTGATTGAGTGTTGTTATAATCACATGAATGCTAACTGTCATGCATTGAAAGCTTATTGTATATTGTCACTCTGTGTGTTTCATTTAACCCTCAGACACCCCACTCTACAGGCAAGGAAATTGGATTTAACAGAAATCATGTGTTGTCCAAACTCATTCCAACTAATTAGGTAGGAGATTTGGGGTTCAGTCTCACCCAAAGTCCATGACAGCATTTGGGGATGGGGTGGGTAAGGATGGAAGTCTGGAGTCAAGTGGCCTGGGTTTGCATCCTGAGCTTACCACTTCCTGGATGTGTGGCCCCAGGAAAGTTGATCACCCTCTCTGAGTTTTGGTTTTTCTCACCTATGTAATGGACTCATAACCACAGTGAGTTCACAGTGTTGTTGGGAGATTTAATGTGTGTCAAGTGCTAGAACAGTGCCTGACACATAGTAGGACCTAAGAAAGCACTGTGCATCGTCACTGTTTAAAAATTAGCCTTCAACAACAACAACCACAACAACAACCTCGGTTGTAGTGGATTTACTGCGGAGAATATTCAAGTGGTGCCACTGGGGGTGGTGGGCACTAATGGGATCTGAGAGAACCCCGTTGACTTTAAGGTACTTCAGGTCTAGTTTGCAAAGACGTGACATTTACACTCAGTGTTACAGTCACCTGCCTCTGGGCGCAGAGCTTGTTTGTATAACTTCATTATTGTAGATAGTGCTGCAATGAAATTTATGCAAGGCTCATATCCCCTTCTGAATTAAATCCTTTGGGTAGATGCTTAGGCATAGAATTACTGGGTCATCTCGTCCATCTATTTTTGGTATTTTTGAGAACTCCCCCTCATTTTCCAGAGTCTAGTTTCAGAGATAGGTATTTTTCATGGACCCTGATAGAACTTCAGAATCCTTCTCAACACAGTACTCTGGGAAAGTCACTGTTGGCCTGTCAAATCTGGACTGTTCTATCAGTCTGTTTTCCATTCCTGTCCAGAGCCCTTTATACTACTGATCAGAGCAAATGGTTCTTTTTTGGATGGGGATGTGACTTAGAGTGTGAAAGGAAGATAAGAGATAGCTGGGGGGGGGGAGTGCCATTCTTCAGCTGCTAAGCATTTCGTAGCTATCATTATAGGGCCCCCTGTGGTTTTAGTGGTGCAGTGATTACCCCAAATCATCCAGAAATGTCGTCCTGCAGGCCGCTTGTTTATGCAAACCCAAGGCTGCTTCCCCAAGTGGAGTGGTGCTTTTCAGGCCTGGCACGTTGATGCATAATTATAGCTATTGTTATTAACACGATAAATGGGGGGGCACTAGAACTAGACCCAGGATGGGGGTCCTGGGAATAAAAACCCATTTTGTATGCAGGAAGCTGCAGGGCTTCCTGAGGGACTTCATTTGTTGAGGGGAGTTAATGGCCCTTTTCTCTCTCTATCCAGTGACTGTTGAGTTTCTGCTTCTCTCTCCTCTTTGCTGTGCCACTGGCAGGCGCCAGCATTCCGGAGAGAACGCCACGCGCTTGCCAGGTTAAACGCCCGTCTGTTCTCTAGAGGGCAGTGCCATTTCTGACAAGAGAGAGAGAAGGCGCTGCTCTCAGTCTCGGTTTCTGACCTCTTTGATAGAATTTGAAATGAACCTTTTTATGTGATAAATGGGAGACACAGAACTTCCATCCGGGGCCAGCTTCTCCACGATGCTTTGGCTCCAGATGGCAACTCGAGTCCTAGGAAGGCAACTGCCCAGCACTTCAATTTAAGATGATGGTGGCCAGGGTAGAGGAGCGAGACCAGCGTTGTGGTAGCGTCGCACTGAGGTGGCAGCGAGCCAGCCTTTGGGGGCCAAGGCAGAGGCTAGCAGTAAGATCGGGGGCAGCTGAGACCCCAGAAATGCATCCAGACCTGGAGGCCATGACGGAGAAGCCATTCAAGGCCAAGGGTGTGGCCTCAGCACGCCAGGTGTAAGTGGCCGTGCTTCATGAGGCTGCCCGTGTGTCCCCGCGGGCTGAGGGCTTGTCTTGTTCCACCCTGGAGGCATCTGCCCCCCGACACCCCTGTCTGATACCCCTGTGTGGCACAGGGGAGTGTTGGATGTTTGAGTGTCGCTCATTCTCAGTCTTGCATTTTGCCTACTGGGTACCCAGTCCTGCCGGTTTTCCTGGTGACCCACTGGTTCCTGTTGGCTCCAGAACTCACAGTTGAGCTGCTGGGAATGCTAAATGAGCAGATGGAAATGGTTACGCGTGCTGGGCAGGCAGAGCCCCAGGAGGGACGCAACAGGAGGTCTCCCGCAGCACTTAACTATGGCAAGTTTGGCTTCCAGGTGTCAGTCCAGTAGCTCCGAGTCCCTCCCTGTGTTCCCTTAAGTGATTCTTTCAGGTGCGCGGCGCCTTCCAGGACACGGAGGGGTGGCTCTGGGCACGTGCGAGCAGAGGTCCCCGGCAGGCTCCGCCATGTGCTCCCGGTGGCTCCCCGCCCAGTCTAGTGCTGCCCTTCCCCACACGTGTCGCCTCTGAGGGACATTAATTTAAAACTGTATTATTCAGCGGTTACTGCCTCGCTACCAGCAGTGACCTTACCACCCTTTTTCTGCTCCCCTTAGGCTGGAGGCATTTATTTACTTGAAGTCATAGAAGAAGGCTAAAACGATTAACAACTCTTGAGGCCTCCATGGGGGCCCCTGCCAGCATGGCCCAGGCCTGGAAGCTGTCAGTGCCCGCTAGCTTAACCTTCGAGAGTGATCTTCAGGAAGCTGCCAAGTCCTCTTTCCATACCCAGTTGTCTTTCGGGATCATAATTTGCGCATTTGAGAGGGGGCCTGTCTGCCCATCGGCTGAGTCAGGCTCAGGCCTCAGGTTTGACCCCGAATCGGGGTGTGCCTGGGAGTGGAGATGCAGGTGTGCTGGGAAATCACCTATTCACACCTGAAATTGGTACTTTCCAAGATGTCGGAACTGAAACTATTTTGTTTTTAGCTGTTTCAGGGGGAATACCTAAGAACACGCCCTCTGCCCAGGGAAGATATGGAGCTATTTTCTTCCATCCTTTTTTTTTTTAAAGATGTATTTATGCATACAGAACTGGGGTACAGGCCAGGGGTGCAGGGGTGAGAGGATTCTCCAGAGACAGAGTGGGGAGCAGAACCGGCAGATCTACTGAAGTACACTGGGGAGCAGCGGGTGAGACAGCAGAGGTCTGCCACACCATGTGGGTCACTCCCCTGGACAGGGAACTTGATCCTCTCCTCCTTCCTGCCTCTTCCTAAACATTCTGTTAGCATACTGTAGGAATACATTAGCATAATAATAGACAATTTTTGCATCCTTGCCATGCTATGGGAATGTGGCTAAATGTTTTAATATATGTAGTATAACACCCACTAGGTAGGTATCTTAAGTATCACCATCTCTCTCTCGTCATAGGGGAGACTAAGAAATCGAGCTATGAGCCAATTCACCTAGGATCACATCTTTTTTCTTGAATTGGCCAGCTGTGAACTCTGGCACACCACTTGGTTTTGTTAATAAAATTTCATCGACACAGTCACCTGTTCATTAACATATCGTCTGTGATTGTTTTCATGCCACTAAGGCAGAGCTGAGTAGTTGCAATAGACCAGAGTCAGCAGAACCTGACTTAGTTCCTATAGGGCCCTTTTAGGAAATGTTTGCAGACCCCTGTCTTTAGTTGATGAGTAGCCAGTGTGATACAAATCTGAACCAGAGGCTGGACTCGTGACTGCATGTGCATGGGCTGTTTTTATTGTTGCTCTTTCCATGCCTGTCACTTGTTCATCCAGCAGGTTCATCCTTACTGTTGTCCAGACTCTTGGATACTGAGTTCTGTGAGAGTAGGGGATCCTGTCTTAATTCATCTTTTACTTATGTGCTTAATGAGCATTGTTAAGAGTCAAGGAATATTTTGTTGGATGGTTGAATGGGTCATTGAGTGGAGGGTGAGTGATAGATGGAGGATGGATGATGAATGAATGGGTGGAGGGTGCATGGATGAATGACCAGGTGGGCAGTTTTCCCAGTACAGTTCCTGCACAGCTTTGAACTCACTCCTCCCAAATCCCAGTGTGGTTCTCTCCCCATTAGAGTGAATATGAGAGACGTGCCCAAGGAGAGCCCCTGTCTGCTTTCCTCTGTAAGGTGGGAGCAGAGGTGAGAGTGCCGCCCAGCTGAAGACATTGCCCTCGTGGGCTTCAGCCCCGGGCCTGGGGGAGCACCCGCTGGTGCCTGAGATGTTCTTCACCATTCTGTTTGAAAAGTGCGTTAGCATTGCTCTTGCCCAGATGTCAGCTTCTGAGCACCTCAGACACAAGCACAGTCCCATGTGTGAACTTGCGGGGGCTCTCCCCTAGAAGGAGAGGTGGGCGCCCTTTTTCCCATCAGCAGAATTCCAGGCAGAGCCAAAAGCAGTGTTCCTCAACTTGATCATCTTGGACAAAATGTGCATATCGTTGAGTTTGGATTCAACAGTCCTTGAAAGTGGATGCTGCTCCCCGCATTTCACGAAAGGAATCATATTTCCTCTTGAGGGACACTTCCTTTCCTGCATCCATCTCTTACACTATTTAGCATTTCCCCCACTTTTCCAGTAAGGAGCGACGTGCAGAGAGCCCAGGTGAGACGCAGCCTCTGCACTGGAGCCAGCCTGATGCCAGATTGACTCTGTTAAGTTTAGGAGTAAAAGAGGCTTAAGAACGCGTGACCCGGGAGTCGGAAAACAGTGAAGACACAAAACCTGTTGGGTGTGGCCTCTCGCACATTTGCAGGTGCCCCCAGCCTGGCCTAGTCATGGGTGGTGGTGCATAAAAGGAGACTTTGGCCTCGGGCACTGCTTCCTGCCTTGGGCTCCTCACCAGTCTGCAGCTCGTTCAGGCCGAACCCCCAACATGGCATGAAGCGAGAGCCGATGCCCCCTGGGCAGTGGAGGCTGCAGGGCTGTCACCTGGCTGGCTCATGCTTTATGGTGCTGCTCACCAGCCACTGTGTTATGAGTTTTCTCACCTGCCCACTTAGGTTTCCAAGAATATTCCTGAAGTGTGGGGAGCCTTGGGGCTCTCTGGGAACCAGAGGGGCCTCTCAGAAGTTAATGTTCCATTCCAGGTTATAATGGACAGCAGCTGGGATGTCTGCCTGGACCAATTTTCTTTGAGTATTTCGGGGAACTTGGCCTCCAGTGCAGAATTTGGGAGTTTACTTAACCGTGGTGAGCACAGGTGTGACAGATGACAAACTGGCGGGGCCAGTCCGCTGTTGCGAGCTGGGACCCTCCCCGTCCCTTCCTTCACTATCTCTGATCTCTGTGAAAGGGCAGTATGACCCCTCCCCCACTGTCCTTTCTCTTCAGTCCCTTGGTTTATAGGCTGTAAAGTTGAGAATTTATGTGCAACTAAAAGAGCCAAAATTTTTTTTAATGAATAATATGTTTATTTTTACATCATTTTGTGCATTTTCCCATCTCAGTTGCCATCCCCGTGGGCTTCCCATCACCAGATCACCCATGTGCCATCACCCCAGTCCAGTGCGTTTCCCTCCCCCAAATGTTTCTGATCCCACCCCCCACTGCACCCCTGTCAGATGTCCTTGCGCTCCTCTCCGGACTGTCCCCTCCCAAGAAGACAGTCTCCCTCTTGCTGTGGTCAGCCGGCTTGGCTCTTAGCAAGGTGATGGCACGGAGCCAGGCATGCCCTACGTCCGGCTCCCTTCGTGTTGCGTCTGAGGTGGCCGCCAGCGTACGGCCTTCTGGCTGGGTCTTCCTCCATGTAGCACTTCTGGGCACCTCAGCTTGTTCCGTCATTCTGCGCTGCTGCTTGCCTCGGGCCTCTGCAGCAAGGCACCGCACATTCAGGGCTGAAAATGACAGAGATACCTGATCTCACTATTCTCAGCCAAGGTCCTCTGATGGCTCTAGGAAGGACCTTCCTTGCTCTGTCCAGCTTCTGGGGCTCCCGGAAATTCTCAGTGCTGCTGGCTGGTAGCTGCTTCGTCCCAGCCTCTGCCCCTGTTTACTCACGGCTTCCTCCCTCTGGGCCATTTCCCTAGGGCCCTTTGTAATCTGGCAAAACCTGCTGAGACCTTATTTCCAAAGTAGGTTATGAGCACAGGTCTTGGGGTTGAGGGGGAGGGCATCAGTATTGGCGTTCGAGGACACACCTGAGCCACCACACTCACATGGATGGATATTTTGGGGTGTTTCCAGTTTAGAGCTATTGCAAATATATCTGCAGTGACAATTCTGTGTGAGTGTTTGGTTTCCTGTTTGGTCAATATGTTTTCATTTCTCTTGGGTAAATACTTACAAGCTGCATTGCTAGGTCATAGTGTATGAACTTGTGTAATCGCAAGAAACCATCAGGCTGCCTTCATAGTCTGTGCATTTTACCCTCTGGGCAGTGCTGGAGAGGTCAGTGAACCAGGGCAGTGGTCTCCAGCCCGGGACAGCTTTGGCAATGCCCCCAGGAATTTCTGGTTGTCATGACTTGAGGGTGCTGCTAGCATCTGGCTCCTGGGAGAGGCCAGGAATGCCGATAGACTGGCAGGAAGTAGGGAACAGCCTCTGCCTTTACCCCAGTAAGGAATGGCCAGCCATCGTCAGGGTCGAGTCACAGCTGCCACAGAAGTCCTCTGACTTCTAATTGTGTTCGTTTAAATAGGTGTGAAGTCATCCAGCTTTTTATTTGAAGCTGCTTTCATTAGTAATCTATTGATTAGCATTTCCCTGATGATTAAAGATGTCTAATGTCTTTGTGTGAGTTTACTGGCCATTTCTTTTCCTCACTATGTAAATTACCAGTTCAAGTCTTTTATGTTGGGTTACTTAGCATTTTGTTGTGTTGGAGGTTGTCAACCAGATTATGTACTGTGGATATTTTCCCTCAACCTGTAGCTTTTATCATTTTCTTTCTTATAGTTCTCCGCCAAAGGGCAACATTTTTCAATTTTTGTGGAGTCCAGTTTATCACATTTTATCTTATATACTTGATGCTTTTTTAAAATTAAATTAATTTTTTAAAAAGATTCATTTATTTATTCATATAGAACTGGAGTACAGGCCAGAGATGCGGAGGGTGAGAGGATTCACCAGAGACAGAAAGGGGAGCAGAACAGGCAGATGGACGAAGTACACTGCTGAGGGGAGCAGCGGGCGGGTCAGGAGAGGTCTGCCGCGCCATGTGGATCTCCTCTGGGGCAGGCGGGAATCGAACTCATGCGGAAGTGGCTCAATCTTCTCAGTGCTGCACTTTAACCCGCTGCACCACCAGGGAGGGCCACTCGATGCTTTTTAAATCCTGTCTGAGAGATCTTTGCACATTCCCAAGTCACCAAGATGTTCTGTTTTCTTCTTGGATCTCTGCAGTTGTAACTTAAAACATGGACTTAGCATCCATCTCACATCAATTTTCACACATGTTATGAGATAAGGGTCAGTCTCATTTTCCATTTGAGAATCCAGTTCTCAAATTGTTTGTTGAAAAGACTGCCCACTTCTCACTGAATGACCTGTTACCTCCGATACTGAACGCAAGCCTCAGATTCCCTCAGCCAGTAGAAGAAAACAGTTTGAGGAAAAGGAAAGTGGTTTAATTTGTAGACAAATGAGGTGGGCAGCAGACGCATAAAGGAAAGACCATCCTGCTCTTTGGCAGGGTGCAAAGGGGACAGAAACAAAAAGAAGAGATGGGAAAGGGTCTGCAAAGGGGGCGGAGGTGGGGCGGAGGGGCGGCGGAGGGGCCAGCGTGGGGGTGGAGATGAGTGGCCCCACTTGCTGCTGCTTGACTCCATTTTCCTCGGAATGCAAGAAGACAAACCTGCAGACGACGGGATTGGAAGAGATGGGGAGGACTAACGTGTTCATGCCTGTCTGAGAAGACAAACCTGTGGAACCGGGGGCAACTGCAAAAAATAGGGGACAGACAGACTTGCCAACGGTTGTCTGAGAGACCCGTCCTGTATCTGCGTCAGCTCTGGCACATGTAGCGTGGCCGCGTGGATCTGTTCTGGCGCTTCTGTTCTCACGCTGCACTGTCTTGATTACCATCAGTTCCTTGGCGTCTTCTTACCCTTCCTTGTTTCCTCACACCTTCTCCTCTTTCACTGGACTTGGGAAGAAGGGATTTGGAAGAAGAATGGCTGTTTTCCCCATTTTCCTTCCTGCGGCTTTGCAGCCTCCTTGCCCATCTTCTCTTGTGTGTTTGGAATATGTGAAAATTGATTCAGCCGGGAGTCAAAAACCACACCCAGCATCTCTCCTTGTTAAGCGGTTTTCTTGTTTTTCACTCAACACCTTTGTTTTCACTTGCTGCAAGAACATCCTGTCTAAATAGATTGGCCAGGCTTTATCTCCAGCTCCCACACCCACCCCTCCAGTCTTCCTGGAACCAGTAGAAAGGTCACGTTTCTCCTTTCCAATGAGTGACTCATCCGGCCAGGGCAGGCTCACCACGTCCTCTTTCTTTCCTCTTGTATTCTGAAGAAAATGGAGTCAAGCAGCAGCAAGTGGGGCCACTCATCTCCACCCCCACTTTCCTTTTCCTCAAAATCCGACTTGTCTCTGTGGACTCCCCCACTTGTCCCGGGCTGCTGCGCTGCTGGAGTCTTGGGGCTGCAGACCCGCTGCCTGTCTGACTTGGCTCACAGAGCGTCCAGCAGCCCAGACTGCGCGGGGTGAGGGCAAGATTCTGGTTTGTTTGTTTTTCCCAAGAGGAAGTTCTATTGTTAATTATTTACCTTAATAGTTTCAGAAAGAGAACAGACTAGCTCAGTCCAACATGATTGGCAGCTGGCAAAACCTAGTGCAGCAAGTGTTCTGATTGCTCAGGATTCAATTTGGATGCTTTTAATACTTAGCCATCCAACACTTCAAACATAATTCAGGTTAAATGTATCATCTCCCTCCCTTTCACTTTTATAACCCACCTACCTCACTTCAGTATGGAAATATCTTCATTAAATAAGATTCCCAGGGGAACAAGTTCCCTGGAGAGGGTAGCCATGAGGACAGTGCAAAAAAAAAAAGGAAAAACTAAAAATAAAACTGTGTGATAATTTACTGGTCTAAGGAAACAAAGCCTTCCTGTATATAAGGAGTAAATCCAGTAACGAATGCACCAGAAGGTCTCCGTGAGAGGGTCTGGTGTCATAGCTGAAATGGCCGGCTACCCACAGGCTACCGGCAGGGCCGGCAAACACGGCCCAGCGCCGCCCTCAGAAGCCGAAAGTGTTCTCTCCGCTGCAGGCCACACACAGCCCATCTTCACCTTCTCCTCCCCGCAAAGCTGTCCCGCAGCTAGGCCGGGCCATGGGACTGCCTTGCCCACAGGCAGAGGATTGCTTTTTCGGAAGAAGCTGGACCCTCTTCCTGACGAGCCACATGAACCGGGCCCAGTGATGTCAGGGGAGCCAGAGGCTCTGTGTCGCTGGTCGTGTCGACACTCTGGCTGCCTGAGACTTTCTCCACAGTCACTGGAACCCGGGCAGGATACCTCGCTCGAAGCTTGGCGGGTTCCACGCCTCTGTGTTCCAGTGAGCGGCTTCCTGGGGCATCCGCTTCAGGGCCTGGCAGGGAGGGGAAGGGGCTCTCCGAGCTGCGGCGTTCAGCTCAGCAACCTCAACAGCAAGATTCCGTTTCACCGACCGTCCAGAGACGATGCTTGTTGTATGGACGTAAACAGCAGAGCTGCTGCAGTCTCGTGACTCTTCGGGATGAAGAAGGAAGGTTCTGTGCCCATTCCATCACTCTTTAGAAAAGTCCAGTTTTTTAATTTGCAAGTGGTGGGTGATTTCCTGGACCGACACCTCAGTGGAGAGGCGTGTGTGCAAGGTATGCACTAACTTATATCCCCAACAGTGTGCTTTGAGTAGTAAATCAAAATAAATCACAAGAGCAGGCTTTTAAGGCAGGTTGGCCTAAAATGCTCATATAATAAAAATTTAGGATTTTCGTAATATCTTTGAATGATTTCCTCGCTTAAAGCATATACTAGCACTTCCATAGGGGTAAAAACCAAGCATCATTTTGAACAACTTAAAAAAAAAACAAAACTTTTTTTTTAACCAACTTTTTATTATCAAATGAATTCAGATTCCCAGAAAGTTGAGGGGGGCCCCGTGTGTCCTCCCCGTGTTCGCGTGATAGCATCATCCCTCCCACAGTGTGGTCGACCCCAGAAAGGTGACCCTGGCGCAGTGTTTCATAAGCCTCTGTCAGACAACAGCCACGATTATGTCATTGTTCAAAGATGACCTGAGCACATTTTGGAGAGAGAAAGATCACGGGTGATTCATGGAAACTTTGAGCTCTTGGGGGTGCCAAGAGCTGCCTTAGGGGTCATTATCAGGCTGAAGTGAAGTACTATGAAAGTAGGGGTGCTGGGGACTGCTGCGGTAGTTTGTGGGACCGCCACATTCAAGTGTAAGCACCATAGAGCGGTTCATTTTCCCGTGACTGAGGCTGACCGACGGGCTCCCTGCCCACGACAGTGAGAATGTGAACATCCCCTCTCCTGCGAAACGCAGCCGCACTGTGCTTCCCAGGTGAGGCTCTGGGTCCCTTGCATCTCTGAGCAGCAAGGTGGGTGGTGAGTGCTTCGGCGTGGCCATCGGCTGTCAGCCCCTCTGACAGTCGCCTCTGTATCTGAGAACCATCTGCTCGGGGTGCCCAGGCGCCATCAGTGGCGCCGACCTTGGCACTTTCTCCGGCGGCTTCTGGGCGGTGGGATGCTGCCGCCCACCACCTCACGCTCCTTCCCTGGGTCCTTTCTCGTGATCCCTGCGGCGGGGCGAGGTAGAGTCTGGAGGAAGTGGGAAGTGTCCTCTCCAGGCTCTGGTTCCAATTTCCTCAGACCGGTCAGCTGTCCAGTGGTGTCCCACCTGCAGAAATACCTCGGGGCCCAAATGAGTTTCTTCTGGTTGATGGTGTCACCCAGGGGACGTCTGTGGATTCAGCAGGAATCTTCCCTGGAAATGAGATGCCCAATTCTCTTTCTTGCAGGCACCTCTGGGGAACCTTCCCTTTGTGAATCCTGTACCCAGCCCAGCCCTTTTGCCACCCCACTCCTCCTTTCCTGGCTTGTGAGGTCCTGGCCGTGTGCTGGGGCTGGGCTGAGCCTGCTGATTGTGCCTTTGTAGGAGGAGTCTAGGCCCCCCGTTGGCTCATGAGCAGAAAGTAGAGTTACTTAGTCTGTTATGTTTAGTGTTGAGACTTCAGTGTAGTCCTTAGGTGGCAGGAGAAACCCCACTTGATATCCCAGCTATTATATGTACACAATGCCACATACCGTATAGACTGTGCCTGTGGCCCCCTAGGGGCTTGTCTGCGAGGGGTGGGTGGACACCACCTCGGTGACCCGTCCGTTCACGTATAGCTCTTCACCTGTTGCTGTCATTCCCCCAGATGCCACAGCTGGAAATTTCACTTTTAGGTCGGCACCTAACGCTGCCCTGTGTTGATGCCTATGGTTCGCTTGTGACTGCTCTTTTCATGGGCGAGTTCCACTGTTCCACAGACAGCCCTGGTGGCAGACAGCACTGGTGGCAGACAGCTTCTCGGGGCATAGAACTCCTTCCTTTTGAGGATTCTTTCCGACAGAGAGAGTTCCTCAGTGGTGGGAGGTAGGTGAGTTTATGAACCTCCTAACTGGCCAGAGCTTAGTTCCCTTCCCCACATGCTAATTTGGGGTCTGATGGCAAAGGGGACTGCCAGCCTCCCCACCACCCTGGCATCACACACAGTCCTCCCCCATTTCTCTCCCGCCCAGTGACTCTGCCCAAGCTCTGCCCTCGATGCCTCTTCTCTGTGTCCCCTTCGCCCTTCAGTTGGTTCCTGCTAATTTCTTAGCTCTCAGGTCTAGGTCAGAGCCATCTTCTTTGAGAAATCTAAGCGCACGCCACTGCCTTCACGTTTGTCAAACTCCCTTTGTCAAGATACGGCTCTGTTCTTCCCTGTCAGCCTGTGTCGTCACATGCGATGAGAGTTATTTGTGTGACCACTAAGGCGAGTGGGGAGCTCTGCAATTCCCAGGGTCAGCAGCCCAGGGGGCGGGCCCTCGGTGAGCCGAGTGAACAGGTGCCTCCGAGACGCTGGGCCTGGGCCAGGCTTGCTGCTTCCCCACCTCACTGTGACTAACTCCTCTTGGGACTGGAGGTAACTCAAGGGATGAAAGTAATTTTGGTGTCTACGAATGGGCTGTGAAAGCCCTGAAACTTACCTGGAAGAGGGGTGTAAGTGGATACGTTTTCGGGGAGAGAGCAGCAGAGGGCTTGTAACCCGCATAGATTTTCAGGAAGGGTAATGAACTCTCAAATGGCAAGAATGTCAGCTGGGGGCTGTGGGAGTCTTCGCGCCCCTCCACCACCTGCCTGGCCAGGAGTCAGTTGAGCGAAAGCGCTGGAGGTGCAGGTGGGCTCAGTACGTGCCTTCCCTCCTCAGGTGCTGGGAGGTGACTGGCCAAGTGAGCCGCTTGATAGCCACCCCCACAGTGGTCAGGCCCACTGGTCCCTGAGGCGCTGATGGCGGCAGCATCCCTCGGCTGGCCCTGGCGCTGGCTCTCTGCTAGGAAAGTCAGTCTAGAGTGAGATAAGATCTTGATTTCTGCAGGCGGTTTGCTCCCACTCTGAGGAAAGGACCTGATAGGCCCAGTTCCTGTCCCGATTTGCAGACTTTGAGTTACAGACTCGTCCCCTCTCCATCGATGGAGAGATTGAGGGTGGAGAGATGAGGCTGGAGCAGGGCCCCAGTGGGATGTTGGCTGAACTTTCTACTGAGAAAGAAGAAAGACAGTAAACATGGGAGAAGCACTGCTCCTTCTCTCCCACCCCACCCCAAGTCAGCTGCGGCCTCAGAAAGTTCTTGCAGTATTCTCCGAGCTGCCTGAGTGTGTAATCACGGGAGGCCGAGTTACAAGGTACCTTCGGAACATCGTCTAATTTCATGTCCTTGCTTGTTGGGATTTCTACTAAATGTTTTATTGTACGATGAGTTCACGTGGATTTTGCAGAGCTTGGTAACTCTGGAACTTAACCAAAGGGTCAGGCAGGAACATCTGGATAAAGATGTGTAAGATGGGAGCAGCTGATTTTCTGCTTCAGAATCAAGAAATCACAGCAGGGACTGGTGAAGAGAGGGGCAAACCAGAGCCCGCGCGTCCTCTCACGGGGCACTTGCTTTTCTTTCCCAGCTGAGTGCTGTCTATAGATTGCGGGCCCCAAGTTGCTTGAATTTGTCAAGAGAAACCAGAAATACAGACTTGTTACAGTGAAATTTCTCTATTTTAAAGAATATTGGCAATGAATCCAAATTGAAGCTTTGGATGAGCCTGATAATTTTGCTGTCCAGATGTTACTCTGCAGGTCACCACTTTGCAAACTAAATTTAAACCCCTGTAGACCCATTTCATAAATGTGTTTCCTTGACATCCACTAAAGCAGCAACCCTGCTGGGGCATGGCTGGCCACTTGGTCAGGAGGGGGCCAGTCCCCCCGTCAGGGAGATGGGCATCCTGCGGCATCACTTCTATGGCCACGCTTTGCACAGCAGAGGGACGCAGTGGGGCCAGCACGCAGCTGTAAGGCGGCTTGGCCAGGGCAGCTCTGACATGCGCAGTGAAGCCCCTGCCCCAGAGGCTGAAACTGGCCTCAGGAGTAGGGGGCTGTTTTATTGCCTCAGGTCTTTGACAGCCGCCACCTCATTAATCTTGGTGACAGGGAGCCTGGCGTGGAGGGCGAGGACGGACTTGTGACACTCCTGCACATTACTTCTGGCTGCACCTGCGACCCTCGGTTTCCCCAAATGCCATGAGCCACCTACTCGCCAACCTCATGGCTGGCTAACGAGATGACCCTGTGGCCAGGACTGCAGAGAAAAGGTGGATGTTTCCTGGGTGACATTCTGCAACAGGTTGCTCACAAGTGACATGACTAAAACCCTGATGGCTTTGTTCATTTAAATCCCCATTTAATCCAGTTTTGAATTATTCCAACTAAAGTGACTTGTGTGAAGTTTGGTTTTGCTGAGCAGTATCTTTCCTCTCACAGTGAATAGTCGGGTTTCAGTAAACTATCAATAGTCCCAGAGAAACACCCTCCTCGTAAACATCTGCATCCAGGAACTTTGGAAGAGCCTGCCGTATTCATAATCTTGTTAGAAAGGGATTCTTTTTTAAAATTAACTTTCACCGAGATGTATTTCACATACCATAACACTCATCTTTTTCTTTTTTTTTTTTTCAAGCTTTATTTATGCATACAGAACTGGGGTATAGGCCAGAGGTTCAGGGGTGGTGAGAGGATTCACTGGAGACAGAGTGGGGAGCAGAACAGGCAGATGGATGAGGTACACTGATGTGGGGAGCAGCAGGCAAGACAGGAGAGGTCTTTTGCGCTGTGTGGGTCACCTCTGGGGCTGGGGATCGAAATGGCACTAAAGGGCTGCTGTTTGCTTGCAGTGCTGCACTTTAACCCCTTGTGCCACCAGGGAGGGTCCCTAGAAAAGGATTCTTAACAGCACCTCTAGGCAAAACTCTGTCAGCCCACATGGAGTTACTGCATTAATTGAAGAGCATTAAAGTACATTTTAAAAATGTGCTGTAATTGATCTCTTTGCTTTAGACAGGATTCTTTTGGTTATAAGTGATTAGGTCTCTAAATGACTTTTCTCATTAAATGTATTTGTTGGCTTTTTTGAGTGCAAAGTTTAGGAGGATGCTGGCATCAGGAATAGTTGGATCTAGGTGCTTAAGCAATGTTGGTGAGGCACCGTCTTTCTTTTTTCTCCTAATAGCTTTGCTTTATCGTGGCTGTCTGCCTCCCCAGCTTCATGTCTCCAGTTGTGATAGGCTTATAACCCCAATGGGGAGAGCAGGTATTCTTCCTTGAAGGTTCCCACAGACGTCCTGAGATTGTCTCTTCCTAAACCCACATGGCTCACTGTGTGCAGGGGGATGGCATAGCTGATCGATCAGGTCAAGCACCCGTATGCCCCACACAGACCATATGGTGGAGATCAGGGGAATGGTCCTCGTGTGAGACAGGATTGTGCTCTTATGGCAATCTGAGGAAATGGATGGTAAGCAGGCTAACCCAGCAGGTGGCATCTAATTTTTAAACTGACTAAACCCTTAACTTCCTGTCAGTCAGAATTATACAGGGCTTTTGAAGGTGTACTGGGCAAGATACATTTATAACTCCAAGAGGGGCTTGAATAATCACATTTTCTTTGGCACCCTCCTTATATGGAAGCACCCAGTGGAGTGGGAATTGGGTCACATGTGGACTTAGGTGAGCTTAAGGAGTCTGATGATGACTATCCTGACAAGCTCTTCAGCTTCTGAAATTCTGTCCTCAGGACCAGACAGGAAGGACTTGTATTGTCTGGGGAGAAGAACCAGCATCAGACCATGAGGCCTAGGAGTTGGGGTCACACTGGAAGGAGTTAGGTCACCCCCAAGAGCCAGTGAGGGAGGGAAAGAATACGTGGACATTTAGACTGAGAATCTGGACATCTCATTACTGAAGAGCTTGCATTTCTGTAGTTTTTTTTTTTTTTTTTCCCAGACACTTTCATATCCATTATCTCATTTGAGTTCTGTTGTGGCCCATGTGGTTGGCAGGTCAGAAATTCTAAGGTTCATTTGTTGCATGAAGAAACTGAGCCCTTTTGAGGTTAATTGACTGGACTGATGTCAGAGAGTTAATTAGTAAGAAGTCTGGGAAGACAATTGGAGGGGCGATAGACCCGTGCTACTCAATAGACACACAATGCAAACCACACACGTAATTTTAAAAAACTTTTAGTAGCAACAGATGAAATTGATTTTCATAATTTATATCATTTCACCCAATAAATCCAATGTGTCATTTTAACATGCAATCAATACAAAGGCTTGAGGTATTCACATTTTTTTCAGTGTGGAGACTTCAGACTCTATTAACAGTCCATCTCAATGTTGACCAGCCTTGTTTTAGTTTCTCTTTTGTCACATGTCATCACAGCACCATACTGGATGGGACGGCCAAGCTGTGCTTGCTGTAATGCCGAGGCCATACTTTGGAGTCAAGGTTTCTGGATTTAAATTTATTAATTCAGTTTAAGAACTATTTACTGAGCGTCTGTTAGTGCCAGGTGCTGAGGATATAATAGCAAACAAGAGAGACTCGGTCCCTGCCTTCACGGAATTCATATGCTGCAATGAAATAAAATCACTCCGGTGTCTCGAGTGCCGTGAGACACACACAGGGTGCTGAGACCGCGAAGGTGGGGTGCGCAGAGCAGCGGCGGCTATGCAGAGGGGCAGGGCCGCCGGGGCTGGAGAGAAGACGGCAGGGGAGCACATGCAGGTGCCTGGAGGGGCTGGGGGCAGTTCCCCTCCAGTCCACCTGGAGTTGTTTCGAGAACGGCCTGGAGGAGGCTGCTTACATTGACATCCGGAGCTCCTGAACATTTATTACATGGGCGAGTGGAAGGAAGCGTCGAAGGATGGAAGGGTGGATGGACGGACAGACGGACGGGAGGAAGGGTGGGTGGGAGGGAGGGAGGACGGCAGGACGGAAGTGTGCATTCCTTACGTGGTGTCTGTGCCTCTGGTGTGCTACGGTGGCAGAGCTGAATAGTCACAGAGGTGCTCCATCCTGCCAAGCCCGAACTGTTTGTCGTCCTACCTTTACTGCGAGTTTGCTGCTTTCTGACCTATAGCATGGAGACAACACTGATGTTAACTTCTTCAAACAATTGTGTGGGATTAAACGAGTAGATGTCCCTTGCCTGTGCCTGTGATTGACTTGAGTATACAGTCAGTGGAGCTGGATTTTCTCCCTGGCTCCCCAGATCCTCTCTGAGCTCCGAGCCCAGGTGCTCCTGTGGGGCTTCCGCATCCCCGGGCCTGCCGGGGACTGAGTCCCTCTTGGATGCCTCACTTCTTCCCAAATGTTGCGTTTCATTTGCATGGGAGGTAGGGGAGCATGGGGTGTCAGAGAGACTGCTGAAGTCTCCCTGTGCCGGCTCCTGGGCAGGCTTAGGGGCTTCATTAACATTAATTACAGCTGCGTTGCATTTCAGTGCATTTCAAGGGAGCCCAGAGAGCCTCATTCCTCTCAGTGGAGAGAAACTTAGGCCTTGCCTCCTAATGAGAAACTTGTGCCTTTCTTGCTGCTGTGAAATTGTGAGCGTGAGCGCGAATTTAGATGCGAATTTACTTGTCCAGGGCGACGCAGAGAGGCAAGAATTCCCTAAATACCTGCTTACTGTCAAGTGAGTTTGGTCCCCGGCATTGGGCAAAAGTGTAGGAATGCTGGGTGGAGTTTCTGGATTCCCGGGGGAAAGCCAGAAATCAGGATGTGTGGGGGCGCCACAGACACCCTCCATAGCGTGCCGAGGCCTCCGCCTCTTGGGGTGCTGGGCTTTCCTGCGCAGTAGAGGGTGAGCAGCATCCCTGCCTCTCCCCAAGTGGTGACAACCGAAGACATTTCTTGACATCCCTGGTGTCCCTGGAAGGCAAAACCGTCCCCAGTTGAGAATCACTGGAATAGAGGGGCCCACGGTGCTCATGTCTGAGTGTCAGGAGGCAGCTGCTGTGGGCATAGCAACGGCACTGAGGGCGGGCTGGCTGGATTCAAACCCTGGGTGCTCTGCAGGTCACTTGCCTCCCACAGGGTGCAGCGGAGACGGGGGATGGGGATGGTGGCAGAGCAGATTCTCTGTGGGTGTCCCTGCTTTCTCCCCTCCCCTCTGCCCTGACCCCCCTCGCCCCCTCCGTGGATTCCTAGTGGCGAGTGGGTCAGGCTGACCACGGGGCTTCCCTCTCCCCACTTTTCTTCAGGAGATTCAGCAGAAGGGGCCACATGTTAGGGTGAAGAAAAAGTTGCATTTGATGACTTAAAGTTCCCTTCAAAGAACGGTGTGATTTCGCAATTTGCAGCCTCATGAAAGAGTTCCACCTGCAGCTCTAAAAAGAATAATAGATCAGTGAGAGTCAAACCTTAAATCCGCTCACTCTCCTGGAAGGATGACAGGTACCTGTGAATATTTAACGAGCCCAGCTTTGATAATGAAGAGTGACTGGCCCCCACCCCCAAATCAGAAAATTCCTCTTCTTCATTCTGACCTCTTAGATGGGTGAGAAAATGGTGAAGTGAAATTGGGGAGTAATTTGCCTTGAAGCCCCCAAACACCACGCAGCCCTGCTCTGCTGAGCTCGTTAAATTCCGACTCGGCAGCAGCGGGTTGCTGGCATCTGGGGAGCTGCAGCCACTGAAATGGAGTAATTTGCGACTTTGCCAACTTCGCCTGCCTCTCCCCCAGGCGCGTCCCCTCCCCGAGCCCAGAGTCCTTCTGCCGGCTCTTGTCATCAGGGCTTACACAAAACAGGAGGGGAGAGAGCGAAGGCAGGATCCTGGCGGCTGGACAGACGTCCTGTGCTGTGCTGCCCGCCACCCCTTCCTCTTTCCGCTACAAGGTGATCTGTGCTGGTGTAACAAATGCACGGGAGTCCCTGGACTCACCAGGGAAGACCCCCGTTCTCTCCCACCTCAGCTTCAGTCCCAAGTAACTGCTCTTTATTCTTTTAAAGATTTACTTATTTGTGCATACAGAACTGGGGTACAAGTCAGAGGCGCAGGGGCGGTGAGGTTTCGCCAGAGACAGAGTGGGGGGCCGAACAGGCAGTTTGACAAAGTACATCGCTCACCGGGCGGTCAGGAGAGGTCTGCCGCGCCACGTGGGTCAGCTCTGGGGCGGGGATCGAACTTGCCCCGAAGCGGCTGCGGCCAGCTCGCAGCGCTGCATCCTAACCCGCTGTGCCACCAGGGAGGGCCTCCTGCTCTTCATCCTCTTGGCGAACGATAGCGACGTGGCTAGGCCTGGATTCAGAGAAACAGAAGCAGCAGCTGTGTGTGTCCCCGGCAGCTGTGTCACGTGTAGCACCTGTGTCTCGATGTGCCTTTAGGCTCTCTGCCTCCTAGCCGCGCTTCGGTGGCCGCGTCGCGGCTCTGTGCCAGTATTGCCTCCCTGTCCTCTGGGTCTGTGCCTGTCTAGGTTTCAGTTGACTCGAAATTGACTTCGGCCCTTGTGGGGACTGGCAGGTCCACAGCCTGCCAGGCAGGCCGGCCAGGAGGTTGGAGGCCTGTGTCTGGAGTCTGTGAGGAGACAGAATGCTTTCCTGCCTTCCAGGCGTTGTGCTAAACCCTTGACAGCATTTTGTCGTCTCCTCCTAGTAAGCACAGGAGGAGGCCCCACTTACAGGTGAGAGCAGGGGGCCTGGGAACAGCGTGCATGTTGCTAGCAGGGAGGAGCTGCTTTGCCGCCGCAGGGCCTTTGCACATGCTTCCTCTCCCTGGAACACCTTCCCCATCTCTACTCCCTCTTCTGACCGACTTCTGTTCCTTGCCAGTCAAAACATGCTCCTGCCCTCTTGGGTCCTAGTGTCCAGTGCCAGTCTTCAAACAAAGGGTTGTGCAAGGTATTAATTTCTGATGAGGGATAAGAAAGGAAGAGAGGGCACAGTAAGAGAAGAGGCTGAGCGTCTCTGGTGGACGGTGGCCAGATGGAGAAGGTTTCTTTGTTTCTGTGACATCTATAATGCATTCTGAAGTGTATGCAGACATGAGCCAAGTAGAGAATTGTGTGAAGGCTGTTCTACAGAGAGGGACTAGCATGTGCAGAGGCTGTAAGCAGAATTACAGTGTGTTCATGGAAAGGTTGGCTTGGAGCACACGTGGAGCGTGAGAGCTGGTGTAGGGAGGTAGGGGGAGCTCGCACCTGTTGCAGATCACCAGCTTGGTGGTACCTGTCATTTATTCAGCCCCACTACATAGTTAGACCGTGGGGTAAACATTTTATATAGCTCCTAAAATTCTCAGGACCACGGGTATGATTATTCTCAGGGTGTGGTGAAGACACTGATTTCCCACAGGCTGAGTGACGCAGTCCTCCCACACAGCCTGCAGGGCAGCCTCAGATCTGAGCCCAGGATGCCACAGCTTTCAGGCCCACAAAACCCTTGGCTCAGTGCATATGTATTCCAGTGTCAGGCCCCCTGCCCCAGAGTCAGGGTCTCCTGAACACCCTGGAATCCTCCCGAAACTGAGCTTTCTGCTCGGCTCTGACCCACCCTTTCTTCCTTGCTAATGCTCTCAAACACTTCCTTATTTCCATCCCCTCAAATGCTTGGAAACTTTCCTGTTTCCTTGTTAAATAAAAGATGAGAAGCGGATAATGAAATCCAGATGCCCTCCAGGCCTTTGATGTCACCTGCCAATTTTTCTGTTGGTTATTTGTTTTTTTCTATAAACAAACAGAAGCGATGGTTTGATGGTTGGGAGCAATAGGCCATATTCAAATGACATCATTACCTGTCGGGCCTGACTATCTTTTATTCACTCCTTTCTCCCCTTAGATTCGGGCTTGGCTTTAGAATTCCAACTTCCTGGCAGATGATTTTTCAAATACCTCTCAAAAGTCAGAGGTCCTCTCCAGATCCACCCCCTGGAGTTGGATGCAAACTCACTGAGACCTTTCCCCTTCGGACAAGAACTGGGTGTGGGTCGGGACTGCACAGTCGAGCCCATCTGACAGCATTGCCTGTCCCCTGGGACAGTGGTTCTCAGTCTGGGGGCTTTTGCTCCCCAGGCACTGGGCGGGGCCTGCAGCCCATTTTGGTTATCACAAATGGGGTGGAGGCTTCTGGTGGGTAGAGGCCGGAGATTCTGCCAGTATCCTATAGGGCACAGCACAGCCCTGAAGCAGAGAATTACTTGGTCCTAAATGTTAGCAGTGCAGAGGCTGAGAACCCCTGAGGTAGACCGTGATTGCCGTGGGGAGTGCTTTGTTCACCCTGTCTTCATACAGCACCTGGCACCCAACGGTGACTCGGCAAACACTGGTTGCATGAACGACCTCACTTGGCTCCTGTGTGCCGGGAGTATGGGGTGGCCCTGTCTGCCTTCCCGCCTGCACCTCCGTGCACCCTTCTGTCTTCCACTCCAGCAACCCCATTCCTTTGTGGATCCTTTCCTCTTCTCATCTCTGCCCCCACCCTGCTTTCTTCCCCTGGATAAAGCGCCGTGTTCTTTAACGTTCAGCTTGTGTGTCACCTCCTCCAGGAAGCCTCTCTGACCCCCAGCTGTGTGGTATCCCTCTTCTCAGCCCATCACCGCCTCTGCTCACCCAGTAACAATGCACGTCACTATGGGGAGTCCATCAAGTTGTGGATCGTCACATCCCCTTTCCCCCCATGGGCCCCAGCTGCATTGTAACCTGCCCTCTCCTTCCCCCACTTCCCATCCCTGCTAACCACCACCCCCGACTTTCTCTTCAGGGGCAGAGATCACATGGAAATTAAGAGCTGTTATTTTAGGACTTGACAGCTGTATTGGTCTTGCAGGGCTGCTGTTACAAAGGCCCACAAAGTGCATGACTTAAATAACCGAAATGTGTCCTCTCACCGTTCAGGGGGCCAGAAGTCCAAAATCAGTGTACATCTTTAGGATTGGCTTCTTCTGGAGGAGAGGCCATCCATGCCTGTCTCCTAGCTTCTGATGGTTGCTAGCGGTCCCTAACATGCTCTGGCTTACAAGCACATGACTAAACTCGCCTTTGTCTTCCCATGGCCTTCCCCTCTGTGTGTCGCTATCTCAAATCCTCTCCGTTCTCTTATGAGGGCACAGTCATTGGGTTTATGGCTCATTCTAAATCCAGAATGATCTCAGTTTGATGTCATCTACAAAAAAATTTGTTTTCCCAGAAAAGATCAAATTCACAGTTATTGGGGGCTAGGACTGGGAAGGTCTTTTTTGGAGAGGGACTCTGTAATCCATTGCAGATGTCTGAGGTCAGGTAGATTTGCTACCAGCTAGCCCGGGAAACTTAGACAAGGTGGTTGGCCCCTAAGAGTTCATGGGGACATGATGATCTTCTCACTTGGCCACTGAATAGGTGAGACATAAAGAACATGTAAGGTGTAAAGAACATGTAAGGTATAAAGATCATGCTCCTTAAGAAGCTCCTGAGATCAATATAAGGTTCAGGGGGTTTAATTGGGGTTGCTCCCAGCACCCAGGGCAGAGAAAGATGAAAGCAAATGGGTGAGGGAGGCAGAATAACGCCCTTCCAGATGACAGGCACACACCCAGGACTAGTGAACATGTAACTTAGCATGGTAAACGGGGGCATTGCAGATGTAACCAAGGTCGTGATCTGCTGAGGAAATAATAAGGACAAAGGTTTTTAATACGAGGAAGGCAGCTGCAAAGGTGTGACAATAGAAGCAGAGGTTGCAGTGATGCATTTGGAAGGTAGGGAAGGGGCAGTAAGCCAAGGGATGCAGGCAGCCACTCAAAGCTAGAAACAGCCAGGACTGATTTCCCGGGAGCCTCAGAGGGCATGCAGCTATGTGGTGTGTCTTAGCCCTGTTGCAGGCTCATTGTAGATTTCTGAAGTTCAGAACACTAAGACAGCAATGTGTGTTGTGTTAAGCCATTAAGGCTCATCTGTTACAGCAGCAGCAGGAGGCCCACACATCTGGCAGGAGGGACACGCCGACCTGTGCAGTCTCGGCAGTTTCTCACTAGCCGCGAGGGAGCTCTGATGCCGGGAAGACCTTCAGAGGTGTGACCCGTTGGAGCGATCCATTGTACACGCGCCCTTCCTCCTGCCCCAAGGACACTGACGCAAGGAAGGCTGACCTTGGGGACGGCTGGGCACGGGCTCTTAGCGTCCTCGAGGGAGGTCTGGTGGCGCTGTGGTTTACAAGTGGGCGCGGCCATTTATGTCACTGACTTTGCAGCCGTCTGGTCTTGGCTCAGGCTTCAGTGCCCCTGCTCCTCAGCCCCTTCACCTCTGTGAGCAGGGGGCTGCCCAGCTCCACCCCCCGGCTCCCAGAGGATCCCCTGAGGTGAGGCGTGGAGAGCTGAGTGCCGGACGCAGTGGGAGGGCGGAACTGGAGTCCTGGGCCGAGTTCCCAGTGACCGTGTCTGACGTAGCACCGGAACGGAGACCCCTGGGTGTCACTGAAGCCCTTGAGCACTGTTTCTTATAGAGTTGTTTGCTTTTGTCTTTTGCCACACTGTGGTATCCTAGAAGCTCACAGCACAGATTATAGCTGTGATCCATGCCTAGCGATGAGATTTAAAGGTTCTGGCCAGGCCTAGGCAAAGATACCCATTTCACTGAAAATTTTGACATTGCTGGAATTTGCCTCTGGGACCCCTTTTTCGTGCAGTGCCCTCTCAACACCTGATCTAGTGTTCTGGGGACCACCCCGGGGGGCTGCCACAGGGCACTGAGCCAGAGGGACTGAGAGCGTGGGCTGAGGGGCGGGGCAGCCGCTCCCACCTCCGCCATGGCCCCTGGGTGCTGGCTTTAGAGTCGGAAGCCGGTTGGAACAGTGCGTGACTGTGGGCTAGTTCGGTGGACTGTCTGCGTCCTCGGGTCCCACAGGTGTGTCCTCAAGGGTCCTCCTGTTTCTCTTGGCACACGCCAGGGCGTGCCACGTGGTGCTGCCACCGCAGGAGACTCGTGCTTCTGTCCCACATACCTGTGCAGGAGCACGGCCGCTGCACCTCCTCTGTCCGAGACCAAGGCAGGGCCAGAGGGGCCGCACCCTGGCCGGGCCCCGCAGCCGGGGTGCGCGTGGCTGGCCCCAGCCGCCCAGACTCAGCCAGCACACCTGCTATTGTCAGCAGCTGATTGACATCGATTCTCATAACACAGAACGAGCCCTGCAGCGCACAGTGGGTGGTTTGGAGCCGCATCGCAGTGGCCGTTGTCACCACCTTTCCCCCTCCTGGGGACCTCCGCCCCTCTGGCGGTCACTCCTGCAGCCGGCCCTGATGGCAAGGCCCCTGCTCTCTGTGCCTGGGGGTTTGCGGGTGCCGGCATCTCACCCCCGTGAAGCGGGGTCACCTCCGTGTCCGCCGTGGGTCTGCCTCTTCCCTCCGCTCCCTGCGCCTCGTCCTTTCTCTGGGTGAATGGCCTGCCACGGCCACCCCGCATTTTGTTTCCCATTCACCCACGGGCTGGTCGTCTGGCGACGGTGGGGTGTTTCTGCTCTTCGGCTTTGAGGCGTGGGGCCGCGCTGAACATTCCCACTGGGGCTCTCGCGTAGCGACGTTGCCAGCATCTGTCAGCCGAGTTACTGTCGTGAGTAGCTCTCACGTACCTTCATCATGTTGATCAGCGACTTTTTCAAAGCTTAGTGGCATTAGTTTGATGTATATACCGTCAAGTTCTCTCACTTTAAGTACAGTTCGTGAATTTTAGTAAGCTGACAGATTGTGCAGCCTCACCAGACCCTAGTTGTAGAACATGTCCTTCACCCCCAAAAGATCTCTCCTGATTGTTTGCAGTTAATCTCGGATCCTTCCGAGCTCCAGGCAGCCACCAGCTGCTTTCTGTCTCCCTACATGTGTGACTGGCCCTTCTCAGTCTGTTTCCTGAGTAGAGTGATTGCCATCGGGAGGTTACACTCTCTGAAATCCCTGTTTCCAGAATGTGGATGGAGGTGGGTGGGTAAGTGATTTCACCCCTTGAGCCTCGGTTTCCCTGTCTGTGTGTGGGGTTGCTGGGTGCAGGTGGTTGTCAGGATGCAGGTTGTATCCGGCAGCGTGCAGGAAGCACTCAGCTGAATGCTGTGCATGCAGCAGCCCCGTATCCCGCCTCGTGCAGTGCTGGCAGCTCTGTGAGGCAGGTCGTTGGCTCCATTTTGCAGATGAAGACACTGAGGCTCAGCGCAGGGCTAGGGGTGCTCGCAGCGAGTCCCTGCTGGTGGAGCCCCGAGCCTGTGCCCTCCGACTTCACTGCCCGGCTTTCCCTGCAAGAATTCCCAAAGAGGAGGGCGGCCCTGGCCCCAGCCTTGCTGGCAGGTTCTGAGTGCTTTGTTATGGCCCAGTCTGTCAGGAACCAATTAGGGCTGAGAGCACTTAGCTGCAAATGTGGTTTCTGGGTAATGATGGTATTGAGCCAGATGGAAGCCGTCATCCACCCGCAAAAGGCACACATAGCTGTTTGCCATTAAGCCAGGGTCAAAGTTGACAAGGCCTGAAGGTACCAGACAAGGGCTGGTTAGGGACCTCTGTGTGGCGTCCCCTGGGTCCCTTCACAACACCTGCCACTGCCATTGAAGAGCAGGAAAGGGCACCCGGAACTGCCTGCCCTGTGCCTGGTGTCCCTGATCCCAGCACATATAGTCCTCCATTCACCGGGAGACGGGGAGCAATGGGACAGAGCTGGCATTTGTCAGTGCCGGTTGGGCAGGGACATGGGCAGCCCCCTGTGGAACTGCCCCTCTCTGCCCCGCCTCCAGCTGCAGTCCCTCGGCTGTGGGCCTCCGGACACCCTCGAGCGCCCAGGATGCACTTCTGTGCTTCTGTGCGTGTGGCAGCGTCATCTTCTAGGGAGTGACCCCAACTCCCTGGGGATAGCAGTCTAGTGCACAGTCACTGCCCTGTCACCCGGCGTAGGCACCCCAGCACCGAGGAGGCCCTCGAACATTGGTGGGCCCCTCTGCTGAATAAAAGGCCAGCCACGCAAAGCCTCCTGACCTTGCTCCACTCTTGGACTTGTAGTTTCTGACGGGCAGATCCTCTTCCACTGTGACTTTGCGCTGGCAAAATGCAGAGGCCAGTAGGCTTTTCCCGTCAAGGGCCAGGTGGTAACTGGCTTAGGCTTTGGGATTCGCTCAGTCTCAGAGGCGAGAACTCCAAAGCACCTGACATGCAAACGGCGGGCAAGGCTGTGTTCCAGTGGGTGGTAGTTGGGCAAGGACCGTGCCTTGCCGACCTCTGATGTGGAGGATTCCAACTTAGATGAAAAAAATCAGAGAATCTGGCATTAGAAATCCGGGGCCTGAAGTGAAAGGTGATCCAGATGACATCTGTGTTTTTGGAAAGGGGCATGTGAGTCCTCAGTACAGCCAGACCTGTCCGGTGGCATCCAGAACAAGCGACATCGACCCAGTACACCGATTCCAGGTGACCCTAAGGGATGTTTCAGGGAACAGAAGTCCCTCTGCTCGAGAAGTCACGCACGCACACACGTGCGCACACATGCTGTGCTGGAACGGTCAGGGCATCTAGGAAATCTGAGCTCTGTAGTTGCACCTGGGACAGAAGGCAGGCCTGAGGCCCGGATGGACACAAGTCAGGAGCCCAGGTGGCTGCTGCTTCTCTGCCCCCACCGTTCACCCTTGTGCTTTTGCAGGGTCCCCCACACCGTGCACGTGACAGAATGGCACCCTCAGTGCCAAGTTCACGCGCGCTTGTTGTGCTCGCTGAAGACTAGCCCACCAGATGCCCTGGGTCCAGCAGCAAGAGTCCCAAGAGGGCGTCTCTGACTGGCCCACCCCGTCAGCTGTTGCCAAGGGCGGCTCCATGCATCAGCCCAGCTGCGGGGAGGGTGTCCTCCGAGAGCGTGCACGTGGGCTTGCGGGCAGCTTGGAAGAGGGTGAAAATTGGTGCTAGGGTCTCCTTCCCGGTGCTTTACAGGACTAGAAAAGCCTGACAGGAAAGGGGCTAAGTGTCCATTCAGAACTCGTTTCCACCTGGAACCTCCGACCATGACCTCATTTGGAAGGAGTCTGCAGATTCAATCAAGTTAAGCTGAGGCTATTCTGGATTAGGGTGAGACCTGCGTCCCGTCACCGTGCCCTTGTGAGAGAAGGTGAGGGACACGCAGACGCTTGGGGGAGAAGGCCGTGGGAGGCAGAGACAGAACTGAGTGGCAGCCGGAGCCAGGAGATGCCCAGCACTGCTGGGAGCCTTCAGAAACTGGAGGAGATGAGGAAGCAGCTTCACCTTCGAGGCAGCTGGGTCCTGCCAAAGCCCTGATTTAGACTTCCAGCCTCCAGAGCTGTGCGACAGTAAGTTCTGTTCTCGTAAGCCCCCACTTTGTGGTGGTGGGTTCCCCCAGCAGGTAGCCTACCAGTATTGCCGATCTCTCCGCTGTTGTCAGAGGTAGTGTGGCTCACGTGGGAGGCTCACCTCGAGGCCCCGAGGGCTGTCCGTGCGCCGTCTCATGGGGTCCTCGTGATGGCCCCGCTGCACAGATGCCCTTGCCATTCCCATCCTACACGGGGAAGTCAGAGTAGACATGGTTCGTTGGTGCAGAGTGGACCTGAGGTCTAGACCCCGGGGTCCCGGAGCCATGCGGCTTGGACCCATCATCCGTTTCCCCCTGCAAGAAGCCAGCTGGTCCCTTGCCCGCTCGGCTGGATGTGTGGTGGGGGGATCGGTGCTGGTGGCTGCAGCTGTGGGGAAAGTTTCCCTGGCTGAGCACAGTTGATGCAGCAGATCTTTCAGGGGCATGAATGTGAATTCCCTCCCTCCATGAATATGAAATGTCAGATAATCCTGAAGATTACAGGTCTTCTGTTGGAACCCCATAAGCAGCCCTGCACGGCTCACATAATGCCCCAGATGAGGCTCAGAAATTGCTGTTCATGTTAACGCCTCCCGCTTGTAGGAATGGGGTGCGTTGCCTTTTTTCTTCAGTGTCTTTGCAAAGTAAAGAGACTAGTTGATTTCACCCTGTTTCCACACCTCGGGGAGCGGGTGCAGTTTGGGGCTGGCAGTCTAGACCCCGGGCGGTGATGGGACGCACGTCCCAGCAGAGCTGGGCTGGAAGAGACTGACATTTTGGGGTCTGTTTGTGTTAGGTTCCTTCGGCCTCTAATCCTCTCTGGGAAGATTGCTAGGTAGCTGTGTGTGCGCGATAAATTCAGCCTCGCCTTCGACTTAGGAGTAGTTTTTTCAGTAGGATGAGGAATTGCCTTTCAAGAACTTCAAGTGCAATTTCTTTGCAGTTTTAGTCGGGTCCAAGGGATCAGTGACATGAGGACAGGCGGGATTCTTTCCTTCAGCTGGGAGCTTTCAAGGCTGTGCCATGAAATGGCTTTGGTCGTGGTGGATGGCGGCCCAGCCTGGGACCCGGGCAGCGTGGTGGGGGTGCAGGGGCCCTGCTGGGCTTGGTGAGTCCCCGAGAGTCAGCGCCGGCTTGACTCCTGCACCCCGCTCACCTGAGCTGCGTCCGCCTGTTGTCAGTGCTCCCTCGGCACAGGTCAAGCTGGGCCCCGCCGCAGGTGAGCACGCGACACTGTGGGCTTTAAATGATCTGCTCAGAGTCTGGCCCACGGCGGGTCCTGAGCCTGCGGTTCCCAGCTCTGTCTCCAGGGCCTTCTACCTCTGTACCCCAGCCCTCGCCTGGCTCTGTGTCTCTCCTCTCAGTGCCCCGGACCTGCTGGTGTCGTGCCAGCTGGAGTCCAGAGAGAACGAGACGGACCGGTCTTCTGCCAGAAGACTGCCTTCCTTGCTGTTCTCGTCCCTAGCGCCCCTGGGGACGCGGCTGGCGTTCTCTCCAGCCCGTTGTCCAGCTGTGAATGGAGAGAAGGACCCCAGACATGGTCATATGTAGTTCTGGAAGATCTCATTCCAGAACAAGAAAGGAGCTTTTAAAAGGGGCCCAGCGTGCTGGCCACCGGCTCCAGCAGAGCCACCAGATCTCTCCCTTGGTGAGTGATCGTAGCTGTGTCCAGGTCTCCGCAAGCCCGCTGTGGTGAGGCTTGGACAGAAGTGATCCTTAGTGAGGGAGTCGGTCTGCCAGCGCTGGGGGGTCTGGGTGAGAATACGCTGTGGTACTGGCTGTAGACTCGGGGAGCTGATGATGAAGACTTTGATGTGGTTTTGGGAAAATGCTTCAGACCAATATGCCTGCTCCTCTCCAGAGAAGTTTCCCCCTTTTTTAGTGCAGGTGGTCCATTTGCTACCTGACTGTAGAACCTGCTTTTCTGATACTCTTAACTACAACATTTATTCAAATATTTGGATGCTATTTCTATCAGGTACTCTGGAGATTGGGGTGAAGAGAGCAGACATGGCCTCCACATGCATGCAGCCCCTCGGCTGAGGGAGTCAGTTGAATGCCACACCGTCTCAGTGTAGCTGACTTGGGCTGCTAGGGGGAGTGCTTGCTGTTGTGAGGCTGTGGAACAGGGAGTCACCTTTGGACTACGGCATCAAGAAAGGCTCCCTGAGGGATGTAATCCAATAAGTTTCCTGGGAGCAGATAGAACATCAGCATGTGCAAAGGCCCTGGGGAGAGCAGGAGAGCATGTTGTGTTTGGGTCGTTAAAGGGCAGTGTGGCAGAGGAAGGTGTGTGTGAGCTGCCAGGTAACATGGAAAGTTGGAGGCTACATTAGTTTCTGAGGCTGACATTAAAAAATTACCCCAGATCGGGCAGCTGTGATACAATAGAAATTTATTCTCATAGTTCTGGAGGCCAGAAGTCTGAGCAGGGAGGCTGCAGGGCCATGTTGCTTCAGCAGCTCTAGGGGAGTGCCCTCCCTTGCCTCGCCCAGCTTCTGGGGCTCCAGGCATCTCTGGCTTGTGGCTGCACCCCTGGAGCCTCTGCCCCCCCCCCCACGGCCCTCCCCTCTGCCTTCTCTTCCCTGTCAAGTAGCGCCGGCATTTGTCTTTGGACTTAGGACCCAGCATGGTTCAATCTCCAGATCCTTAACCTGGCTGTCCCCACACGGCCCCTTCATCCAGACAAGACAGTCACACCCCGTAGCGTGTGTGCACACGTGTGTGTGTAGTACTTCTGCAGAAGTGATGCAGAGAACGTGGTGCTTGTCTTGCGAACCTTGGGAAGACACAGGAGGGAGTTCAGCCGTGTGACTTGACCAGATTTCACTTGTCTGCTGAGGGGTGGCGAGCTGTATTCACTGTGGCTAAGAGGTTTTCCTCAGTCGCCTGGCAAGAGGTGACAGTGGCTGTCCCGGAGTGTTGGAGGGAGTGATGCTGAGAAGTGGATGGGAGAAACTGGAAGTTGCTTTTATCACCTAGAAATCTTACTCAGCATTGCCCCGCGGGATGTCCTGGCGGTGAGAGTTGTACGAAACCCCGCCCAGAGGCCGTCTCCGCGGCCTGATGGAGCCCTTCTCCCATATCTGGGCGATGCTGACATTTGCTCCCGCACTGATGATTCCCCTCGTTACTTGGCTTTCTTGTGAATAAATGTTTCTTGGGGGCTGTTAATAGCATCCTCTCCTAGTTAAATACACAGAGTGGCAGGAAGCCAATTAGGGCGAGTGCTGCTTCCCATCTCTCCTTACATCTCTGTGGCATCAGGGGAGGCTGATTTTTCAGTGACTTTTTCAGTCTTGTGCAGGAAAGTACTGTGGAGGGAAGATAAATACAAAAGGCGATGTGGTGCTTGCTGTTAGGTGCATTTAGTTTGCATTTTGCTAAGGACTTCACCCCGCTGGGATGCGGGGGTCAGATCATGGCTGAGGAGACAGAGTGGGGGTGCCACGAATGGGCCCCGTCTCAGGGGTGCTCAGGCGGCTGAACAGAGAAGCGAGGCAGATGGCCCAGCCGTGGCTCTGCGATCTGATGTCCTGTGGTCAGATCCTGCAGTAAAAGGTCTACGTTTTTGTAGAGAAAGAATTTCTGGCAATAGGAACCCTGCACCCCATCTGCAAAATGGGAAGCATAGTTCTTACTGTTTGGGGCGCTTGATAGAATTAAATGAGATGATGCACTAACAGTGATGCCCCTTTCATCAGTAACAGGGTGTGACAGTTATCCCTGATACTGGATGCAAAAGTTGCAACACAGCTTTGTCCCCAGATATTTGCTGAAAGCCTAACATGGGCCATGGCCATTCGCAGTGGCTGGGCTGAAAGCAGAATAGGACACTTGAAGGCCCCGTCCTCACGTAGCTCGGTGGAGATTGACAGTAGGCACAAGGACAAATAACCTGCAGTGTCAGGGGATGAAGCTTCCATGAAGAAAACAAGAGCCGAGGGTAAGTGGTGGAGCTGGGAAGACGTGGTTGGAACGGCCTTTCTGAGGAGGGCACCCCGGGGCACAGACCTGGACGAAACGGTGCAGTGAAGTATATACAGTTTTGTAGAGAAAGAATTTCTGGCCACAGGGACAGTGTGTGCAGAGGCCCTGGGGCAGCCGGTAAGACTGGGAACCCCATTCAGGAAATAGCAGGCAAGACATAATACAGTGTGGGGCGGTGCGAAGAGAAAACGCGGGGCTAGAAGGTGACCTGGAGGCTGCCGGAGGCTCTCTTGGGGGAAGAGGAATGTCCAGGGAAGGCCGTCCTGGGCACCCAGATGGCAGGGCAGCGCACACCTAGACAGCTCTGGGGGGCAGTGCTCTGCAGCATCCTTTTGCTCTTCTGAGTTGAGGGTGATTGTGACCTCAGCTGGTGGGCGCTGCTCTTGTGAACTGATGTCCCAGAGGTCTTGAGGCTCCATTCTGCGAAGGGAGCCTGGGGTTCTGAAGCTGGGCGTGTGTGACCACCGTGGCAGAGGGGGACGGAGCTGGAGGGGGGACTGCATGTCATGGTGCATGCAGCAGACTTTCTGGGAGCACAGGCGAGACCACTCAGCGGGGCTCTCTCTGGAGCTTGGATGAGGACTAGTGGATGGGACAGGAGGGTGTGTTAGTTTGCCAGGTACAGCAAACAGGGTGGCTGGCGTGACAGATGTGCTGTGTCAGCTCTGGAGCTCAGAAGGGAGGCTGTCCGCTTGGCTGGGCCCCCTGAGGCTGGAGGGAGGGTCGCCTGCCTCCCCGCTCCTGGCGCTGTGCTGCGTCCTTGGCCCGCGGAAGCCTCCGCCGACCTCGGCCGTCCTCTCACGTGGTGTCCTCCCCGTGTTTTCTCAGGCTTTCCCTCTCTGCAGAAGAAACCCAGTGTGCAGGCAAGTAAGTTCTGGGTTTGTCTAGCTTAAAAACCACCTTTTTCTCAGTGTCCACCTGGAAACGTATCCATAGGGTGACTCAGGTCAGTTATTACCATGGTTTTTTCTGAAAGTCGACACACACACTTGGCGCTTCTGAGAGTCCATCCTCATTTGGGGCTCACTGTCCCTGTCTCCCCCTGACCAGGTGGGTGGTGACCGCGGCGGAGTGGCGTTCCGAGGAGCGCGGCAGGCAGGTGGTGCTGTGATCTGCGGACCTGGGCTTTAGGGCCCCTTTGCCAGTGGTCATAAACCTGGCATTTGCGTTTGGTGCCTGGGGGGCTCTGAACTGATAATTAAATTGGGTCTGAGCAGGTGGGGCGCTCAGAGAGCAGCGCTTAGCAGCTGAGCAGGGGAGCCAGACTCAGTGGGCCGAGGGCCTCTCCCGCCTCTCCGGGGCACTTTTCTCTCATCAGACCAGTGGACAGTGAACCCCAATGAGAACGGATTTCTCAGAAGCACCACAAGTATAAACTTCCAGAAATGGCCAGTCATTGTCCTCGCCGCCTGGGCGTCCCTGCGGCCAGCCGTTGGTGCTCCCGTCGATTCTCCTAATGAAGAGCAGTCACCTCTCAAGTGTCTCTTCCCCACAGCCCCCACAGCCCCCCAAACCTCCCCCTGCTGGGGCTCTGCAGCTCTCCGTTACCAGAGTGGGTTTCCCACTTGTCTGTGCATTTTTTAAGGTGTAACAAGATACCGCATTAGTTGTATTAATCAAGTTGTCGTCGTAGCCACTGTTAGATGTACAGTTTGGTGGCATTAAGTACCTCAGCATTATCCTGTGATCATCACCCCCCTCAGTCTCTGGAGCTTCATCTTTCCACACTGAAGCGCTGTTCCCGCTGACACTGCTCCCGTCCTCCCTCGCCAGCCCCTGGCGTGCAGGAGGAGGGCGCAGAAGATGGCCTCGGGGCCGGCTTGTTTCACTTAGCCCAAGGGCAAGTCACACCCGGCCAGGAGACCACTGAGCCAGAGTCGCATGCCTTGGCCCAGCGGCCGGACTTGCACCCAGGCCTGACCCGCTGGAGGTGGGCGCCACCGGCAGGCTCAAGGTTGGGTGAGGCAGCCCCGGAAGGGCGGCATGTTCCTCCTTGGGGGGTGTCCTGGTGATACCCCCGGCACCTCCTACACTGGGGCGATCGGTCTGGCTACAGACCACGTCGGGCCACGTCGGGCCACGTCGGCTTTGGGAAGTGCAGTCAGCGCCAGGCAGGGGGATGGCCGCACAGCGTTACCTTTGCAGGCTGCCTCATCAGGGCTGAGGCTGGGGGTTAGGCGGGATCCAGCCCCAGCCCCTTCCTTGCGCTCAGAGTCAGGGGAGCCCGGCCCACCCCCGCCCTCTTCTGGAGCAGTTAGGTGTTTAGTCTCTCCGTGACTTGGAGGTCTGTGCGAGCCCACCTGCGTGTGGTTTATGGTTACGTAACCTGCACCTGCATGTGGTAGGTCCCTTTTGGGTGAGGAGACCTCCAAGAGCCTTTATGAAGTGTTACTCATCAGGCAAGGAAACACCGGCCCGGGGAGACTGGCCCACCCATCACACAGACGGAGTCAGGCCTCGCCAACACTCCAGGTGCTCTGACTGCGGTGCTCCCTGCTTCCACTTACTTGGGCTTCCACACTGTTGGTTTTGTTTTGTTTTGTTTTGTTTTGTTTTGTTTTGTTGGCATTCTGTCCTTCACAGAAGTGTAGGCACTTCCACAACATCGAGATCGAGAAAGCGCAGTCACTTTCACGTGAACGACCCAGTGGCGTTTGGCGCAGTCACTGTTCTGACAGCAGGGTCTGTCTAGCCCCAGAACATTTCCATCACCCCAAAAGGGAGCCCGAAACCCATTAGGAAGCCACTCCTCCACCCCTCCCGTCCTGACCCCATCCCTGGCAGCCACAAATTCGCTTTCTGTCTCCGTGGAGCTGCCTGCTCCGCTGTCTCGCGGAGTGGGCGCCGCGGCGGTCCAGCGGGTGTGGCTGCCTGCCCGGCCCCGGCTCGGCCCCTCCTCGTGGAGGGGCTTCAGGTCTTGGTGCCTGAACGGAGGCCCGTCCTTCGTCCGTCCGTTTACCACGCGGGACCTGTGGGGCCTCACCCTTCGCGAGGTGCGCCGAGGTGGTGTCTGGCCAGTGTGTGGGTGCCCATCTAGCAGTCGAGTTGCGGGTCGTAGGGCCAGGCGGGGTCTAGCTTTCTGAGAAGCGCCACGCTTGCCCAGCGCCTGCACCATGTTACGCCCCAGCCAGAGGGAGGCCCCGTCTCTCCACCGCCTCACCCGTACCTGCTTCTCCCCATGATTCACTGCAGCCACGGGGGTGGGGAGTAGTGTCGCATTGTGGCTGTGATTTGCATTTCACTCATGGCTGATGATGTGGACCATCTTCTTGGGCTGCTAGGCTGGCGTTTCTGTATATTCTTTGGAGAAATGTCTGCTCTCAAGCCTTTTATCTGTTTTGGTAGCTGGGTTGTCTTTTTGGTCCACTCTCTCCTTTGGTCCACACCTGCAGGCTCCGCTCGCTCCAGGCCAGCCTGGCTGTGGCGGTGGCAGGGTGGGGGAGGTGCCACGTCTGTGGGCCTTTGGGTCAGCAACACCCACTCTGCCTCGGTTTCCAAATCTGTACACTGGGGACGTGATCCTCTGTCTCCCACATGGGCTCTGAAGAGCGGTCGTAGGCAGGGACACGTTTATTCCTGGGCCAACCTGGTGACACTTACCTGGCTGCTGCTGCTGTGTAGATGCAGCTCGACTGGGCGCACACGGTCTTCATCGGCGCCTTCCAGGAGACCCAGGCAGAGGCAGCAGCTGGTGATGTGGACACGCAGCTGGGCAGTTGGGCACCTGGGCAAACAGGGGCAGGAGGGGCCATGCGAACACCTTGCTGCGACGGCTCTGCTGCCCCCCAGCATGACCTTTCTGGTGGGCGGTGGCTGCTGTCAGCCTGCCAAGCCTCTGATCCGTAGTGCACCCTGATGCTAAAGTCACCCCGAACGCAGCAGCGCCCAGGGCAGGTGAGCTTGCAGCTCAGGAAGAAGGGGGAGCCTCCGTCCACTTCCCGGTGCTAGCTCAGGCACAAGGCCGGTGGCTGTGCCGGCCGCCGCAGGCTCTCCTTGGCAGCAGTGGACTCCGGGAGGTGTCCCTTAGAGGGGGCCCGTGACATCACCCCCAGCCTGGCGTTGAAATGGCAGTTGCCTTTGATTCCAGCACACCGTGGAACGGTGTCCAAAAGGGCAGCATTTTCTTTCTACTTAAACACCCTCTTGCCCAGCGTCCCATTTTGCCCCCAGCCCCTCGGGGAGACAGGAGGACCCCCCAGCCCCTCGGGGAGACAGGAGGACCCCCCGGCCCCTCAGGGAGACAGGAGGACCCCTTGGAGTCATCCTGGTAGCATTGTCAGCCAGTACCGGGTCCCCTGAGCCCTGTCCCCATTGCAGAAAAGGTTTGTAGATTTTCCTCTGAATCAGACTTTGTGGCCGGAAAACACCGTGTGGCATTCAGAAGGGCAGTTTCCTTGGAGATGGAGACATCTGCTGCGGGGCTGTGAACCTGCGTGGCCACGGGCAGCTCTGTGCCTGGCAGGGTCTGGAGGACAGAGCTCCAGGGGCAGCCAGACCCTGTTTCCCTTTTTCCAAGCCAGCACAGTGCCACAGAGCAGGACCCCTTTGATGAGCTAATGTGAGAATGAGAATGGTTTTTTTTTAAAGATCGCTGCCGTTTAATTAACCTGTGGGCTGGTAGCAATTAGTTTGAGACATTTAAATGAGTAACACACAACCAAATTCCCTTCATCACACTCGGGTCAGGACTTAGCTGAATTGTAGTTTTCCAGGTTACTAAAGGGAGGCTGGGTTCCATTCCTTTTTCCAGCAACTGTTCTTGAGATCCTACTGTGGGCCAGGATCTCTACTAGACACTGGGGCTTAGTGGAGAGTGAAACCATTATGGCCCTGCCCCTGGGCTCAGAAAGCTGTGGCCTCTGGCCGGGCCCAGCCAGGCCTCTGCCCGCATCTGTGAGTGATGTTTTATTGGCACACAGCTTCCTTCTCGCATTCTCACCTCCCTCTTTGCTTTTTGCTCCCTTCCGAATGACACACACAGTAGGCATTTTCACTGTAAGCCATTGTCACACAGTCAGATGTGAATGTTCCCAACCCTCCCACTGCCTTCCTCAGCGGAAACCCTTCCAGTTCTTTTTCTGTGACCTTAACTGCATCGTATGAGTAATAGTAAATCTATTCAAATGTTATGTAAATGTATTCAGACATTTTTATGTTTATGTATGTTTGTATAGATGAGATCCTGCTATACGTGTTGCTTGGCAGCCAGCGTTCTTCACCGTCTTTGGAGAGTTACGCATCTGCCTGGGGAGATCAGGTGGAGACAGGATGGCTGGGAGCCAAGTCTGGTGTCCCCTGGCTTTTGTAAATAAAGTTTTATTGAGCCGGCCGTGCCCATTTGTTGCTATGTTGGCTGGACTCTCTTGGGTCCCAGTGGCAGAGTTGAGTAGCTGGAGGGAGATGCGTGGCTTGCAGAGTCTGGAATATTCACCATCTGCTTTTGCAGAACGAGTCTGCTGGCTCTGACTGTAGAGCCGCCTCACTCCTTTTATTGGTGCGCAGAAATCTAAAGTGTGAATGTGTCATATTTTATGAAATCATTGCCTTATTAGCATGTCTTCTCTTTGCTCTCTTTGTGGACTCCAGGGGGAACCCACTACATGGCGGGGGTGGGGTGGGGGGCTGACCGTGCCTCTGACTTGACATAAATGCAGTGGACTTCTTGAGGGGAGGGTGGTGGAGGCTGAGCCTTCAGGGCTAGTAGCCATGGCTGCCTGGCCGCTGTGGCTCTGGCCCCAGGGCTGACTGGGAGTGTGTCTGAGGACATCTGGCCTGCAGCAGCCCTGCTCTGGCCTGGATTCTCCACCTTGGACTCTGACGCTGGCGCCTAGCAGGGGGCAGCGCCGTGAGTGCTGGCCCGTGCTGGCCCGTGCCGGAGTGTCGGCCTGTGCCACACCTGCGTGCTGTGGGCGGAGAGTTAGCAGGCAGAGTGTGGGTCTCAGCAGCTGGGAGGCACGTTAGGGAGCTTGTAAAAGTGCATTTTGGGGCTCTCCCTCCCCACAGGACATGAGAAACTCTGGTGCTGAGGTACTTAGTTTGATATAATGATAAACGGAGCTGCAGGTATTTTTGAAAGGGAAATTCGGTTTTAGTGGTCTCAAGGATACAGGAGGGGTCTTCGGTTGAACCTACAGCAGCCAGAGCCAGCTGGCTGGAGCAGAGAATGAACCCATGTGGAAGGTTCTGGGGTAACTCTCAGGATCAACTGGAGAACTCAGAAGCAGCAGGCATGACTTGACAGTTCTGGGGGAGCCACCAGTGGGTAAACTGAACTTCAGAAATCTGCCCCATCAGGTGTCACATGCTCAAGATGGAGACTCATTCACCCAGAGAGACTCAGGTTGGCCTGAGTTGGCACCTGGAGACTTGGGGAGCATAGCTTCTGAGACCCCTCATGAGACTGCACAGAAGGGGGTTTCCTCAGGGCGGCAGGCGGTGAGTGTGGGGTGGTCCCACGCTCTGCTGCATGTGTGGGCTCAGCTCTTGACAGACGTGTGTCCTGCCAGCAGGAGTCAATGCATGAAGGCCCAGCGGCCCCGCGTCACTGGATCCGAAGTGAGCAGGTTTTGCGTCACAACAGGTCACTGTTGGGTGCACAGTTGAAAGCAGGGGGTTTGAAAAAGAACGCTGATTCGGGCTCTCACTCTTCAAGCTCACACGGAGGCGTCTCAGACTTTCTTTGGAGGGTAGCCGTGACTGACTGGCTGCAAATTCCACACCGCCGGGGTCACACTGGCCGGGCCTAACGGTGTTCCCTGTTCAGCGCTTGCTTGTTCACTCGCCCCCACAGGAGCCGGGGCAGACGGAGGGGCCGAGCGGTTATCCTGCGCTGTAGATAAGAAGGCCTGAAGCCTGGCGGAGGGTGACCTGCCCAAGGTCATGGCACGTCTAGAGGAAAGGTGGCGTCACGGTGGCATTGCTGCGAGGATGGATGAGCCCAGTCCTCATTTACAAGTGAGGAAGCTGGGAGCTACAGAGGTTAAGCCGCTGCCCGCCCCCCCACCCCACACCACTGTCCTCCCCCCCCACCCCGGGATTATCTGAGACCTCCCCAAGCCTGGCTGATGCTGTTGCCCTTCCTGAGGGCTGCTGCGGATGCAGTCCATGTGCTGTCACAGGACGGCCGGGGGCACAGGCTCTCCTGCAGGCATGGCCACCAGGCCGCCTAACTCCCAGGGTCTGGACGGGGAAAGAATCACATTTCCCTGAGTTCCCAGTGGCGCTCTGAGGGCTCACCAGCGCACAGGCCCTTGCCAGTCGGACCTCGATGCTTTCCTAAGGAGATTGTGGTTCCCCCCTGGAGACCTGGAGAGAGTGTTCCAAGCACACCCAGGCCCTAGGAGGCAGTGACATCTTAGGACCTCGAGCAGGGTGAGGTCAGCGCCAAGTTCAAATTGTGGCTCTGCCCTCATGTGCTGTGGAGCCTCGGAAAGCTCCCTTGGCCTCTTAGAAACTAGATGAACATTGCCTAGCGAGTGCTTAGCACCAGGCCAGGCACATGGTAAGGGTTCCGTGAACAGCTGTCACAGTTAGAACCAAAATGCCCGGAGAAAAGGAACTGAGACCACTCAGCAAGTCCCTGCATTTGACAAGGGGGAGACCTGCCCAGGGACCAGCGAAGTCACGGCAAGCCCGGTCAGGAGCAGCCTGCTGCTTCCCAGGGATCTTACCCGCTCAGCACACAGCCGCCTGGGGGTGCCCTCTGGTGGGGTCAGCACACGCCCAGCAGGGCGGCTGTCCTGCTGGCCAGCACGGTGTTGGTGAGTCCCCCTTCCAGGCCCTTCCCTTTCTGCTTCCTGGAGGGTTCTGATTTCTGGGGCTGTTTGTAAGTCAGGTGACTCCTGGCCAGGGGAAGGGGCCAGGCCCCTACCCCCTACCCCGGATCCCCATTGCTGTGTGGGCCCATCATCACTTACTGGCCCAGCAGAAGTCAGCCCATGTCCCACTGTCTCCGGGGAGCCATAGAGAGCAGACCTCTGTGCCAATTTATCTTGGAAATTGTCTTTTCTTTGGGCAAAGGGAGGGGAAGGAGATCTAAAGGAAAACAACCAGCCCGTGTCTGTGAAGTCTCTGCCCAAAATCAGTCATCTTTTCTAATAATGAGGGCTGTCGTGAGCCCTGGTCAGTCGGAAATGATGGCCTGTGTAAATATTTGGTCTGTAACTGATTTATGGGTTGGGGAACAAAAAAATAAGATTAGTCGCTAATCACAGGGATGCAGGAACATCAGCGGGCCTGGATGCTGGCACAGCGCAGGCCTGGGAGGCAGGGTTGGGGCTGGCTGTCTGGGTGAGCTCGGGGGAAGGCAGGACTGTGCAGGGGTCTTTGCCTGCAGAGAGGCTGGGGGTTTTAGATTATTGCATGGGGCAAAGGTAGCATTATTTGTGTCTGGGTGAAGAAGTGGTTGACCATCTGGCAAGATGCTCAGTTTCAAATTCCAGGTTGGTTCTTTCTGGTTAATAAATCCGAAGTCTGTAATGCCCAGGTCTGTGCATCCGGGGGTACTTGCAGCCAGCTCTGACGGGGGTGCGTAGAGTGAAGAGAGCTAGATTTGTGGCTATACTCTATGCCTTTGTTGGATTGTGACCTGGATGCATTTACTGTTGAGAACCCCAGGTACTTTAACTGCAAAGTGGGGTTCAGTGTTGTACCTACCCCAAGTGAGGTAACACATCCTGAGTGTGGTGACTGGCCCCCAGGCTCGCAGCTGGACGCATCTTAGTGCGCGGGTCAGCAGGTGGGCTGGTAGAGGCGCTCGCCTTTCCTGCCGGTTAGCTGCCATGCAGTCACACTCCACAGCGAACACCTCCTGTTGGAAAGAAACAGAGTGTGGGGCCACCTGGCCTTTGTCCATCACGTTTCAGTAAAGTGGGTACACTGGAGGGCTGCTCCCCCCTCACTCCCATGGGGCCTGGAGACCTTGCTGGTGATGGTGCAATGGAAGCACCTGGATCTTAGTGCCTGTGTGTAGGTCACGAGCTCTCATTACTCGCCAGGACTGGGTGCCGGGATCCAACAAGAACAAGTCACATGCCAACCTGCTCTCCTGGCACTCCCAACCAGTGGGAGAGCGTGTTGTGCACCATATAGCTGGGGGAAGGTGTGCTCAAAGTCTGTGGCCAGGCCTGAAGAGGGCTGTGATTAAAGCTGCCCTGCCCTGGCAGGATGGGGGCGGGGAGGACAGGAAAGGCACCAAATAAAGCCCTGTGGCAGGATTGGCTGCTGCTGGGGTGAGCAGGTGGTAGGAAGCGGGATTCAGAGGTTACTTAGAGTGGTATATTTCAGTTTTCCAGCGTTGAGGTAAATGTAGATTCTGTTGGGGCCGAGGTTACAAAGCTGTACAACCCGAGGGTCAAATCTGACCCACTGCCTGCTTTTGTAAATAAAGTTTTATTGAAACACAGCCACTGCCCATTCATCCACATGTTGCGCACGGCTGACTTGGTGCCACACCTCAGAGCTGAAGAGCAGGCTCAGAGCGTGCGACTTGCCAAGCCACGTGGCCTTGTACAGGAAGAGTTTGCTCACCTCTGCACTGGCACGTCTGTTCTTTCTCTCACTCTCTCTCCTTCTGTCCCAGCCTGGATGTTAAGTGGCTTCTTGGTGGACAAGACTACTTGTCCACCAGATGGGAATGTATATGTAAAGAGCTATTTTTTCTTTCTTCAATATCAAGTCTTGGTAAAAAGTCTGCTTGATACTGAGAACCAGTCTTTTACTGAGAAATGTCTAACTTTTAAAATAATACAGTATATCTATTCTTAAGCTATATTACATACTTTTCAGGTACATATGTGTTTATACATATTATATATCTGATATGTATATAACATTTAGTTTCTAGGAATCTAGGAGTTTTTATATATGTTGACTAAATCTGAGATACTAGCTGACTGATAACAGCCATTAGGAAACAGAATCTATCTCAGATTTGATCTTCAATTTAGAACTTCTGGGAAAAAAATGAGACATTATTGAAATATTAAATAACAATTGACCACAGTGTTCCTTCCATGTCTGTACCTCTGCTTTCTAGCTTTTTTCATTTTAATGAGATAGAGAAAAAAAAATTCAAGCAAAAAATACTGTGTGCCATTAAAAATTATTTTATCATTATAAATACTCCTATACTTACTATTCAAATGGCAAAGAAAAGTTTCAGAGGAACAAAGTCCTCCTTACCTGCCCATCACCTTTTGTACATCTTTCTAGAAAATGTCCACGCACTCGTGAGTGTATCTCCCGAGGCCGGGCGTCGTGACCTTGTCACGGGGAGCAGCTGGCCAGCCCGGAGAGCTGTGCTCCACACGCCTCCCCTCCCGCTCCACGGCCCTGACCTCTCAGCAGGCCGCCCTCTTCGTTTGGGTGATGCCAGCAGCCTCCTGTTTGGGTCCCCCAATCCATTCGTGCCTCCCACCCTGTCGTCTTTCTAACACCACAGATTCTTTTTTTTCTTTTTTTTTTTAAGATTTATTCATATATAGAACTGGGGTACAGGCCAGAGGTGCAGAGGGTGAGAGGATTCACCAGCAACAGAGTGGGGAGCAGAACAGGTAGATTTACTGAAATATGCTGCTGAGGGGAGCAGCAGGGTCAGGAGAGGTCTGCTGCGCCATGTGGGTCACCTTTAGGATCAGGGATCGAACTCGCACTGAAGTGGCTGTGGCTTGCTTGCAGTGGTGCGTCTTAACCCATCACAGGGAGGGACCCATCACAGATTCTTACGGACAGAATCCAATTTCATCTTCCTCCTCTGAAAACCTCCCATGTGAAGACCCTGGCGCCTTACAGGGCGTGCACCATTGTGACCCTTGCTGCCTCCAGGTGGGCCTGCATGCCTTGAACTCCCACCCTCACCTTGCTTCATGGTCTGCACCCCCAGCCCCGCCTAATTCTCTGCAAGTCTGACCTCTTCTTGACTTTCAGCCCTCAGTCTAGATGCCATGTGCCCACACAGACCCTCCCAGCCCTGCCTGCCACGTGGTGTGACTTCTCCAGCCCAGTGGTTAGCCAGGAATGCCCCCCCCCCAGCCCCATCTCATCTGTTTCCTTTTCTGCCACCCAGAGAACGGCCCGGGGAGCACGGCCTTGCCTGCCACCTTCATTGCTAGAGTCCAGGCACCTTTTGTCCTAGTAGTAGTTAATGGATTTTATTTCTTGAATTAAAAGTATCTTCTAAAGGCACAATTGTGGCCACTCTGTATCCATTGTTTCTGCCTTTTCCTTCTGTCACTGAGGAAAACATGTTGGTGTTCCCCTGATTCTGATTCTTTTAAACACCCACATAGTTCTGACAAATGAGATTACCATAATTCAATTGACCAGTTTGCTATGGTGCATATTTTGGCTGTTTCAAGTCTTTGGCTAAATAAAATTGATTTTACGAGTGGGGAGGGGTGGGGACTGGGGGTCAGATTTGGAGAGAAGGGAGATACTGGTGAAGCACTGGTGAAGCCAGTGACCTACGAGCAGAACGGCACCCACCCCCGCTGCAGTGCCAGGAGCTGGATTGTTCAGAGCAATGACGTTCAAAAGGAGTTTCAGCGATGTTGAAAATGTCTCATCGTCTGTTCTGTCCAAGACAGTAGCCATGACCCACATGCGACTTAGGAGTAAATTGAGATGATGGAGACTGATGAACAGAATTAAAATTGTAGCTTAATTAAATTGATTGAAACTTTAGTACCGCACACTACTCGGCTACTGTGTAACAGCATGCGTCTGGGCAAAGGGCTGTGCACTTGCCAGTGCCTCCCTGGACAACTCAGGCCCCTAGGACCGGGCTCCAGAGAGGGACGGGCATGGGCAAGCAGGTGTCCGTTATTTCGACAAAGGCTCAGGTCTGCGCACCTGCGTAGGAGTCTGCTTTCTGGCAGTGGCACCTACGGATGGGGTCACCGTGCATGGTCTTGTGCGTGTACACACGTGCTTTCACAGTCAGCATTTTTGAGGTTCAGCCACTGGGACACGAGTCAGTGTCACCTAATACTCAGCAAAGCCCCTTTGGGTGGCAAGACTGCACTTTGTCCATCGCTAGTGGACATTGGGTTGCTTCCACCTTGTGATTGTCAGAATAGTGCAGCTTGAATGCTGGTTACTGCTGGCCTTGAGCCCCTGTGCTCACTTCTTTTCGTTTTATATCTGGGACTGGAGTTGCTGGGTTGTATTGTGATTCTCTGTTTGACTTGTTGAGGAAGCACAAAACTGTTCTGTTGCTGCCCCACTTCACAGTCCCACAGGATTCCGATTTCCCTGGTTGTCTCCAACACGTGCTTTTTTCTGAGTATTATTATTATTATTATTATTATTATTGGGGGATGTTGCTGGGCGTGAGACGGTGTGGTTTTAATTTGCAGTTCCCTAAAGATAATGCTACCTAGTATCTGACCTCTCAAGTTTATTAGTCATTTCTATATCTTCTTCAGAGACATGTTGATAAAGGTCTTTGCCCACTTTTAATTGGATTAAAATTAAATTCACTTTCTTTCACCATCACTAAAAAAAAAAAAAAGTACACCTTTGTAAGATACAGATTTCATTCAGAAGTAAAGTGCAGTTTTTGTGTATAGTTGGATGAAGTTTTACCACCCAGACAGGACAGAGGAGAATTCCAGCCCCCAGAGGGAGTTTGGTTTCCCAGCAAGTCAGTAACTTTCCTGAAGAGAAATACTCTCTGACTTCCCCCCCCATAGATTCATTTTGCTCGTTCTTGAACTTCATGTAAACGAAACTATACAATCCATGATTTTCTGTGGCCAACTTCTTTCCCCCAACATGCTGTCTTTGCAATTCAGCCATCCTATGGGATAGCAGAAGTTTCCTCTTTCTCACTGCACCTTGTTGACCAGTGGTACAAGTGCTCTGTCGTCATGTGTCCATTCTGTCATTGGCGGGCAGTGGGGTTGCTCCAGGTATCTGCGACTGGATGAATAATATGGCCATGGCCGTTCTCACAGTTTGCTTTGTGGATACATCACTTGTTTTGATGGGTACATAGACCCAGGGGTGAAACTGTTGGTTTTGGAAGTATATTCAATTTCAGTATGGTAGATACTGTCAAATAGTTTTCAGAAACTATGATGCCCAGTTTGCAGTCACATCAGCTATTATGAGAATTCTGGTTGCTGTATATCCGTGTCATCACTTGGTACCGTCAACTCTATTTTTAGCCTATCGGGTGGATATCTGCTGGAATTAAAATTTTTTGACTGTAGTCTCTTCCTCTTCCTCCTCCCCACCTCTTTCCTCCCTCGGCCTCCTTCCTTTCCTCATCTCTTTATTCCTTTTTCCACTTCTCCTTTTTTTCTCTTTATTTTCTTTTAGTATATTGATATAAAGCTGTATACAGGGATATGCTGTAAGATTATGCATTTGATGTGAAAGTTTATTTTTTAAATAAGACTAAATGCTCATCCACTGTACACCTGTCCACCCCTGGGGACTGCAGCTAGCACTGTCTTACTGGCTCAACTGTCCGCTTTTCTGTCAGGGCCCTGGTTGATCAGTGTCAAGCACGAGGCATGCTTGAGCCAGAAATGAGGGCTGTAGCCCGGGGCTGAGGACAGCATGGATTCTCATTAAACATCCCCTGGGCCTGGTTTTTCCAAACCTCCCTGTTGGCTGGACACAGGCCCTCTGGCCCACTGCTCCTTTCCCACCAACAGTGTGCTGCTTTGGTTTTGACAGGGCCTCTCTTGAAGAGTTCTTGGGGTATCGGGTCAGGTGTCCACTGCGACGGAAGTCGGTGGTTGGAGAGGGAGCCTCCGCTCATGCCGCCCCATGGGCATTTTTTCCTGTTCTGGAAAACAGTGACAGGATTCCTGTTCTGCTGCCCAGGGTGCGGTGGGGTGTGTGTGCTTGTGCCTGTCTTCCAGCCACGCTCTTGGGGGCCTTGTCGGCCCCCTGCCTGCCATTTCCTCCCAGTGGGCTGGGCCAGACGCTCCAGACACTGCTAATGAGATGCTGAGGGATTTGGCCGGAAGGCTTTGAAGTTCAAGGGGACACAACCCCATGGTCGAGGAAGTAAAGGAGCAGGTGGATCTGTTGATCTCAGATTTTTGGACGAGGAAGTGGCGCAGAGCTGACCATCAGTTTGGGACTTCTGAGCCGACCTCCTAGTGCTGTGGGCTCATGGAAGCAGGTTGGCAAGTGCACTCTGAGACAGAGACTGCTGAAGGCAGAGCTGCGGGCAGACCCACAGAGGTGGGCAGGGGCTGGCAAAGGAAATTAGGTGTCTCTGGCCCCAGGGCGCCCAGAGGTGCCTTGAGAGTGAGCTGAGAAGCTGCTGCTGCAGTGCCTCTTGTGACTTGCAGCTGGAAACAGGGCCACACTCTTTAGACGTCAGCCGAGCTGGAGAGGGCCAGGTCGTCCTGGCTTGCATGGCAGTCTGTAGACCGCCTTCTGGTCCTGCTTTGTATTCACTGCTGGGGATGTAGGACCTTCTGTGTGGAGAGGACATAGGCCCTGGGGAGACAGACATTCATCAGTGGCCATGCAGGTAAAATGCAGAGTTCTGATTGGGATGCATTCTATGAAGAACAGGCAAATTGTGCTGGGGACACGTCACCAGGAGACCTGACTAGTTTGGAGGAAGTGATGCCTAGAGGGTGAGCAAGTCGTCACCGACTCCCCAGGTCTCACTAGGCAGGGAACAGCATGTGCCAAGGCCCTGGGTGAGTGAGAACGCAGTGTCTGGTGAAGAATGATGACCAGAGTGTGACCAGACCGTGGTAGCAGCGGAACCTGGAGAGGGCAGTAAGAGTTTCATGAAGAGTTTGTGAACCAGGGGAAGAAACTGAGACATAGAAGGTTGCAGCTAGGACCCCAAGCCCTGGTCTCCTGGGCCCCAAAGTCAATGCCTAAATTACATGGTTTCAGTAGATCCCTCTCTGAGTCTCCACCACTGGAAGACAATGCTTCCTTGCTTCTCTCTATCCTCCAGTCCAGTCAGCCAGCAGGTGCCACTATAATTGGCTGCATTGTGCTAGACCTTGTGCAGGCCCTGGGGAGATAACAAGCAGGGCTGCCAGCAGGGCGCTGTGAGCGGGGACTCTGCCACACCCCGGCTTCTTAAAGCTGGTGAGCAGCGGCCTCCTGGAGAGAGTGACTTTCAGGTTGCTTGTGCGGGTCTTCCATTAACACACCGTCCTGTGTGCTCCATGCAGAATTTGCAAAGGGCTCAGTGTGGCCACAAGAGGGCGCTCGATTCCCAGTCAGCCTGGCGTGTGCTTGGGTAGCCTTGGGCAGGAAAAGCAGTGAGGTTCGTTTGGATGCAGTTTGAAACCGAACTCCCCTAGACTGATCACCTAAGCCCCTGGGGGAGGAGACAGATGTTTCAGAACTAGCTTGAGAAACTTATTCTACCCAGGGTGCTCAGGGTGGGAGACAGAGGATTAGGATGCAGTGGGGTAAGTGCCCGAATCTTCATCCAGATCTGTTACAGAATAAGCACGCAGTGAATAAGCACGCAGTGAGCACCGACTGTGTGCCAGGCTCTATGCCAGTTACCAAGGTCAGCAATGAGAACAGTAAAGGCCTGCAGTACATTTGAGGGAAAAATGAAAGGAAGGACCTTGGGAAAACTGTAAAGTGCATCCTCTCCCCTGTCGCATTTCTGCCTCTGTCCCATCTCCGTAGCAGTTTGATCTGCACCTGCCTCCTTCTCTAGCTCTGTCTTCATAGCCATATGTATCTGGATCCATATGTACTTCTTACCTAAAATCTAATATTGTGGGAGAAGGGAAGAGTAACTCAGCCCAGACCAGGAGAGATGGGAGGCTTCCTGGAGAAGATACCAGTGTAGCATCCTCAAAGACAGAGCTTAGCTGGGCAAGGAACGGGAGGCATAAGCAGAAAGTTGGAGATGAGAAGCGGTATAGTCTGTATGGCTTGAGCTCGATGAGAGGGCAGAAGAGCGGTCCAGGGGCAGATGTATGTGTGAGGAGTACATTGTGGATGCCACGTTGAAGATAAAGGGTCTCAGGCCCCATCTAGCATGTGATAGAGGAACAGGGGAAAAAATAAGAGGAGGAAATGATACGTTGATTATTGGGAGAGAAAGAGGACATCCCTGATGTGGGAGCATTTGAACTGGACCATGGCGTATGTGTAGGAGCTCACCGGGCAGAAAAGGGAGAGCGAGACTGTGGGAGCATCCTGGAAGGGGCTGTTTTACTGTTCCCCGGGAATCTGTCGGGGAGGACTACCCAGGTTCTCTTCCCTTCCTTTTCTCTCACAACATGTTTCTCATCTGTGTCTGAGAGTAGGAGGACCCCGGAGGTAGAGAGGGGTAGAGAGGCCAAGTGGGACTGCGTGTGGTGGCTCTGGTGAAAGGGCCCAAAGAGGAGAGGTGGTGGAGCAGCAGTGAAGATGCTGGGCGCAGGGAGTGGCCGCTCCCCTGCCCCGGCCTGAATGTGTTCCCGGCCACGCCCCAGGGGCCAGGCAGCCTCCTCGACACCACGGTCTGGGCTCGGGCCTGCCGGCTTTGAGCTCCCACTCCTGGGCGTCCCTTCCGGCTTCACCTCGCAACGCTCCGCAGTGGAGAGGGGGCCCAAACCCTGCCCCGCCCGTGCTGCTGAAATGGGGTGTGTGGGGAAAGCACTTCGTGCGGCCGGGGGCACGGCAGTGTTCACATCAGAGTAGCAGCAGCAGCTGTTACTAAGGCCGTGAAGCCGCCTGTTCCGGAAGTGAAAATTACAGAAGCAGCAGCCCGGTGTCCCGCCTTGTGTCGGCGACTTCAGAGCTGCAGTCCCTAGTTTCACATCAAAGCCGGAGCAGCAGTGGGCTGGGGCCTTCTGCCTGTGGTCTCTCCTCATTCGTTTCTCAGTGTGAGGATTCCTGTTGGAGACTGCGGAACTTCATCTTCTAGTTATCTGTTTGCACGGAAGATGAGCTGAAGAAAATTAATAATCCGCAGAGAATCTTGAACCCTGTGACAGTCTTACTTCGGCTTTGGCCTGTGGGTAATTACTGCGCCCCCCGACTCCCGCTCCCACCGTCTAGCCCACCCTGCTCCCAGGCAGGACCGGAGACGAGGGTGGGCTGACGTTGGACCTCGTCCTTTGCCCCCCTGCGTGAATTCAGAGTTGACCGACCACAGGCTATGACCCGAGGTGGCCCAGGAGGAGCACCTGTGTCCCCTCCAGTGTGCCATTTGGGGTCAGGCAACAATAGTGAAGACACTGGCAGGCACAGGATGCCTAGAGGATTGCATTTACCTCTTGGGTCTTGGGGAATCCCTTGCAGCAAGGCCAACCTTACTAGACGTTTCCACTTTGTCTTAGCCTCAGCTTCCCTCTTCTAAAGGAAATATCAGATAGATGTCTGTGATTAGTAACAATAACAGCATTTATATTTTGTCTTTAAGTAACTCCTCGGGGTTATTTCATTTAATCCTCACTACTACTCTAGGAACAAAGGCCTCAGGGAAAACAGAGCTGAGGGTCGCAGACGTCTGCAGACTCACCAAAGGCAGTGAAGCCAGTGTCTGAACCTGCAGAGTCTGGGTCCACGCTGTGCCGCTCACCACCAGGCACCAAGGCCCATCCCTCCGGCCCTCCCCACCTACCAGCATTGCTGCTGTGGGGGAAATGAGGGAAAGGCGGGGTGCTAGAGACCCTTCTCTGTGTAACTCCCCCACGTCCCCTGCAGCCACCCCGAGGCCTCCCATGCAGTCCAGCCTGTGGTTTGGGGGGAGTACCCTTTCTGATGCACCCTGAAGGCAGCCGCCCCTGGGGCTTCTGGGAGAGACGCGGTGGCCCTGCAGAGGGGTCCAGTATCCCGAGTCCTGACAAGGAGATCAGCTCACCCGAAACAGGGCTGGGGTCCTGCTTAAGACTCATTCTCTCTCCTTGCGTCACTTGAAAACCATCAGGTTTAACTTCTGCAGAAATGGGCTCGATGCTTTTAAGGGTAGAAGGTAGCACATACGGGGAATAAAAAACCATGGGGGTGTCCCTGGGACTGGTCTTTGTCCAGAGGCCAAGGGCAGCCTGGCCACGGTCAGGGACTCGGGGTGCAGGCAGAGTGGGGCTGAGGAGCTGGAGCCCGGAGCCTAGCTAGACCTGCTCTCGAGCACTTCATCAGGGCCCCAAGCAAAACCTAATTGCTCATCTGTTTGCTTGTGTCCCAGGGTAGAATAAGCTTTTCACTGGGGCGGTTAAACTCCCTTTGCCAAGCCCCCGTCTCACTACAAATCAGTGCCAGAAAGCTGTGGAACCTAAATTTCTCTGTGTAGATCTTAGGAGCTTCCTGGAAGAACAACACACTGTCTTTCTGGAAGGCTTCCTGGAGGAGGACTCCAGAGTGGAGTCATTGAAGACAGACAGGATTAAGCAGGCACAGGGGGAGGGTTTCGGGGAGGACAGCAGTGTAAGCACAGGCTGGGAGGAGTGGAGGGCAGATCATGGGCTGAGCTCGTGGGCGGGGGTGGGCTGGGGAGGGGGTGTGGGTCCTGGGTGTCACCTCAGGTGCTTGCTTGGGTGCCCCCTCTCTGTGTGCAACGGGTCCATCCCCCTCTCCTCTCTTCTGTCTCCCTTTCAGAGCCAAGAAGAAGAGCAAACCCTTGAACCTCAAGATCCACAGCAGCGTGGGCAGCTGCGAGAACATCCCTGCACAGCAGCGCTCCCCGCTGCTGTGTGAGCGCTCCCTGCGCTCCTTCTTCGTGGGCCACGCGCCCTTCCTGCCCTCCACCCCACCGGTCCACACTGAGGCTAACTTCTCTGCAAGTAAGCGGCCCCCACCTGGCTCCCTCGCGGATCGGATGGGCGGGTGGGCGGGGGAGGGCAGGGTGCGCCGTGCCTGGCCCCTTGCCTCTGCCTGGTACCCCAGGCCCCGTCTGTGGAGCGAGAGGCCTCTGAGGCTTTTCTCCTCCAAGCCCTGCTGTGTGCTGGGTGTGCCTGGGTGTGTCAGGAGGTGAGGGAGCCGCTGCCGCTGGAGGAGCCGGGCCTGTCCGCTTTCTGAGCTGCCGGTCAGGGGTGGTCTTGGCTGCTGTGGACAGGCATCTGCGGCTAAGTCTGTTACTGCCCCACCCGCCCAGCGCAGGTCAGCACGCACAACCTTTACATTTCAGAGATGTATTTGGGTTCAAACTGGGCTGAGCGTGGCCTGGGGTGGTTTACATTCTGCTCCTGCGAATTTCTGCCAGAGACAGAGTGGTTATTACTCGCAGTGGGGATGCAACTTTCTAGTGATCCAGGGCTGAGCTCCGAGGAAGTGTTTAATCTTCTCTGCCCAGGTGCTTGCTGTGTGCACGGCACTGCGCGGTCGGTCGGTCGGGGAGGGCCCCGGCAAGTAGGGCCCGCTGGCCAGCCGAGAAAGAACTTCAATGGTCTAGGGCTTGGGCTCAGGGGAGCAGGGGCCCCAGGGCCTGGGGGAGGCCTGCTCCCTCCCCCCACCCCCCCAGTCTGCGCTGTGAAGGCCAGGAACTGCCTGTGGCTCAGATCCGCTCCTCACCAGCGCTGTCACACTGGTTCCCAGCAGAGGGCAGTATGGCGGAGTCGTGCCGTTGTGTAGGTGAGGAGACAGCACCTGGAGTGTCAGAGGACTTACCCACAGTCTCTGTGGTCGGGCAGTTGAGCCAGGATTTCAAGCTGGTTCTTTCTAACGCCAGGGCAATCAAACTTAACCATCACACATGATTTGATAACTGAAACCTGTCAGGTATCCAGCAGGCGGCTGTCTCTAGACGTGGGGTTCTGTTCTTTACCTTTCCATGAGAACGAAAGACCCTGTTTAGGGAGGCCCTGAGCCTTTAAGAACGTGATGAGAGCTGCGAGTCCCCTCCCTGGATGCGACACATGCCGTGTCTGGCTGTGTGTCCAGGGCCAAGCCCGCTGGGTTTGCAGCTCTGCTGTAGCCCAGCTGGTGGTTGGCGGGCAGGAAGGTGGTCTGTTTACAGACCCCAGTGTGTATGGGGCATCGCTGCAGGGATCAGCAGAGGGTCTGGAGCTGGAAGAGAGTCCTGCAGACGTCAGCCAGGAGGCATTCCAGAGCCTGGCTTGTCTCAGCGCCTGGGGCCATGGCTCTGAATTGAGCAGACTGAAATAACACTCATGACCAGAAGCCCAATTTATTAATTTGTCAAGGGCGATCACTGTCAGAGAGACCAGACATGCTCCGTGACAGCATGCCTGCGTGGCTGTAAGGGCGACATGGTGGCCTGGGCGAGGGAGGGGTGGGAGCACGGCCAGTGTGGCCTGGCAGCGGGTGAGGTGGGGGTCCGGGTGCCGGAGGCAGCGGCCTGGACGCGATTCCCACTTCTTTTGAGTGGGCTGCCTGACTTTGAGACGCTCAGAGCCCCTCAGCCTCAGTTCCCTCACCTGTGAAGTGGGAACGCAGCAGGCCACCTGGTAGAAGGTGTGTGGATCTGGCCTGCGGCCTGTGCCTGGCAGCGTCATCCCAGTGTCTCAGCTCCTTTCCCTGCGGTACTTCCGTCCTCTGGCTCCATGATTACTGTGGGCTGCAGCTCTCCCCGGACCCCGTCCCACAGCCCTGAGAGTGCCTGGAACATGCTCTGGTGTGGCGCTGTGCAGCTGCTCCGTGGCATCCGTCTGTGGGCACCTCTGTCTTGGGGGCCACTGTCAGCGGGGTGGCCTCACTTTCGGGCAGAGGACATCTCCCGGCTGACTTGAGCCCCGCAGACATGAGTGTTTAGACCAGCTCTCTTCTGCCGAGGAGTTCTACGGCTCTCACCAGGGCTCGCAGCTCTTCACGCCTGCCCGGGGCTCTCTGCAAGGAGAGGCTTCTCCACTTGCCAGTGATCGGGAGCAAAGTCCTTAATTAAAATCAGCTCCCGCACTAAGAAGCCTTAGAAGCACGGTTGTCCTTTGGACAATCTTGCTCTGAGGCTGCCCTTGGATCTCGCTGAAGAAAAAAGTGTCACGTGTCATTCATGGGCGGATTAGCATGTGACCCAAGTATGAGCCGGAATCCCATGGCCCAGTCTCCCCGGAGCTGATCTAAGAGTAACAGACGGCCGCAGCCGTGGACAGGCTCCCCTTGGGCGTGACTCGCTCTGCGTGGGAATCTTGGGCCTCTGTGCCCTGTCCCTCCTGGCACTTTAGCTCGTTGTCACAGACTCACACAGTCCCCGAGATGGGCATAATCAAGGAAACTGAAGTGCAGAAAGGGGAGAGTCTCACCATGCTGTAGGTTTGAATTCAGATCCGACTCTGGCCTGCACGTCAGCTCTTTGCAGGTGGGACCTCACGAGGGGCCATCCCCTCAGGGGGACCCTGTGGCTTACCCAGTGAGCTTCCTGTGGGCAAGTCTCTTGACACTTACAGTGCTATTTCTGGACCGCCGGGCAGCCAGGAGAGGCTGTCGGGACAGGCCGCGTCAGGGCCGCAGTCGCTGCCGGCTCCAGCCGTGACTGTGCTGGGAATGAGGCGACGCTCTGGCGAGAGCCTGCGGACAGCACTGGACAGACAGGGCCGTGGGAGGCCAAGCCGCGGGGTGCCCACTACCAGGACGCTTGAGAAGAGATTTCACCCCCGGACGCCTGTCCCGCCTCACTGGCCTCGGGGCGATGAGCAGGGCGAAGAGGGTGCCCCGGGACCTCCAGCTTATTGGGGAGCCTCTCTCTCAGGTCATCTGGCCCTCGGGGCCCCTAGCCGCATTCAGCCGCGGACACAGCGTGAGATACCACACTGTGCCGCTCCTGGAAGGCGCCGACGCGGCTCTGCCGAGCAGCGGTCACGCCCGTCTGTGCTGACTTCAGTCCCCGCTGCCCTCAGGGCCGTGTAGCCCGGGGCGCCGGCTAGGTGTCTGCTACCCGTGACCGGTTTAGGTCCAAGGATTTTGTGTCTGTGGCTCCTTGAGGCCGCAGTCCATGTAAAGAGACCTCTTGAGAATAAAAAAATGCTCCTGGGACAGGAGTAGCTACTCTCCCCGCGCGAGTGGCGGGTGGAGGTGATTCCCGCCTGGCGCGGCTGGGCGGCGGCCCCGTCCCTGGCACGCCTCGCAGCCCCTGCGTCCAGGCAGGGTGTGGCCGGACAGGTGAGGAGAGCGGCGGAGCGCTGGGGCCTGGCCCCGGTGCCGGGAGCTCCTGGGCCGGTGCCGAGCGCCGTGTGCGGGAGCGACCGGGGCGATGGTGTGGCGGGGGCCACGTGCCCTGTGCCCCGTCTTCACGGACCGTCCTCACGGAAGCTGGCCGCTGCTCGTCAGAGGGGCTCGAGGCGGTGCCTTTGCCCTCTGGTGCCTGCACCCGGGCGGGGGCTGCGTGTGGGGCAGCCGCCCCAGGGGCCACAGCCGCACAGTGAAGCACGCGTGAGCCTCCCTCCATGTGCTGCTGATACTTAGGGCCTGTCTCGGCTCGTCGCCCACCTGTGGGCACCGGGAAACCTACAGTTTTGCAACCCATTCATCTTGGGTGGAAGAAGAGAATTGACAGGGTAGTTTTGCCCTCTGCAGGAGCAGCTACCGACGGGGACAAGTGACTGATGAGCCCCTGTCTCCCCTGTCTGGGTCCCAAATGACACCAGCTAGAGTTTTGTATGAGGCTCCGGCCGCACGAAACAGCACTCTTCTCGGGGTGTTCTGGAAGCGGCAGGCCCCCGTACCCACCACTTCTCCTCACGGCCGTTCCCCTGGCAGCGCCATCCTTTGTCCTGGAGAAACAGCCCCGGGAGCTGACCCTCGCCGAGGGCGGGGGTGCGCCGTGAGGCTGAGTCAGGAGCCTGATTTGTTGAGGGAGGCAGCAGGTAGCAATAAAGACTGATGAAGCTGAACCGCACGCTCCCAAGAAACCAGCCACTGGAAGGGCTATAAAGAGACGCGGGATGGGGGTGATTATATAATGGGGTTTAATGAGGCTTGAGCCCAAGGTTCATTAACCGCCCCGGAAGAGAGGGAGGAGGGGTGCGCGTCTTGACAGAAGTTTGCTGCCTGAACCGCACTCCTGTCTCAGAATTGGGGAGATTGTGGGACAAGTGGGTCTCACTAGACTCAGTGGTGGTGATTCCAGGGGGGAAGCTGATGTCCCCTTGGGGTGACCCAAATACTTTAACCTCCTCCGCCCCCTGCCAAGAATGACCAGGAAAAACAGCCACTGTCCCCACCCCCTGCAGAGCAGACACGGGAGGCCCACGTGGCCTGTCATCTTTGCCACGGTTTGGAAGCGCAGGTCCCGCCAGGGCCCTGGCACGCGCGGCCCATCTGCGCCGGCCCAGGTGCTCGGCAGGTGCTGACATGTGTGTGCTGGGAACGGGGACACGAATGAGAGGTGCAGAGTGGAAAGCACCAGATCCTCATACTGTCTTTCTCCAGTCAGGCTTTGTGTTAAGTTCTTGCAGTGCGTAGTTCTTTCAGGGGTCATTCCCACAATTCAAGTCAGGCTTTACCTGGGCCTCTCATGTGTCCTGGACCGGCAGCATCAGCATCACCCAAAAGTGTGTCAACAACGCGAATTTTCGCTCTCCACCTCCCAGGCCTGCTGATCGAAGGGCCTGGCCCCCTGAGTCTTCACCAGCCCTCCAGGGGGCTCTGTGTACATCTGAGCATCACTTGGGATCGGACCTTTTCTTCCCCCTTAGTAAAGGTTTTTATTTTGAAATCATTTCACACGAGAGAAAAGCTGCAAGAACAATACTGAGGACTCCTGTAACCCTTTCCTTAGATTCATCCGTTTTTAGCATTTCCCTGCTCTTTCATTTCCCTTCCTGCCCTTTTCCCTGTGAACTCCAAGACTAGATTGTTTACTCTTATATAACCACACATTGATCAGATTTGGCAAACTTGGCAAACTTGGCGTTGACTCAAGACTTTCATCTAAAGGTATTTTTATAATTGTAGCAATTGTCTTGAAAGTATCTTTAGTAGCCTTTTTTCCCCCCTAGTTTAGGAGCCAATCCAGGATCACATGTTGCATTTTGATTTCAAACTACAGTCATTCCTCAGATTTTGTTGTTAGCGATTTTAAAGAGTAGGGGTCAGATGGTGTACAGAATGCCCCTAAATTTGGGTTTGTCTGACCTCTCCTCCTGGGAGACCCAGGCTCCTGCTGGAGGACCACGGCATACACGGTGTGGTGTCTGTGGCTGAGCTGAGGGCACTGTCCAGTGTGCGGAGAAGCTGACGCCATGACACCAGCTTTTGAGAAAAGAGAGCAAGCTTTCTGCACCAGTGTTGGGAGGGAGACACGCACATCTGCCTCCCTGCCCAGGAAAGGGCAGAGACTCATTTCAGTTTGGGGGAGTGGGGTATAAGAACAAAGAAGTTAAATTCTGTTGACTGTAGGTTGGGCCGGTAAAGGAGGTGGACTGGGCTGAAGTTTACTGGGCAGTCACAGAACTGGCCTCTGGGGAGTGGCTTGTCAGGTAACTGGGCGTCCTGTCGCTGGCCCTCCCGCCTCAGGGCCGCGTGCCATGCCTCCTCTACCCCCTCCCCGCCGCCACTGCGCCTTTGTGGTCTCTGGGCCCTGCCAGCCTGCGCCTCAGCCACTCGGCTCAGCCGCTGAGCCGGGTTAGTAGCTGTGCACGCGCTGAGGCGGTGTCATTTGCAGAGAAGTGTGCGGGGTGGCTGCGTCTGGGATTATAAACGTCAGAGGGAAAGTCCTATTTTTTTACCCTTTGGTGTTCTAGGGTCTGAGACTGTTTTAAATGGTTTCAGGTGGTTCTTGGGGCACCCCCTCTTTGTAGAAAACACTTGTGCAGGAAGTGCCACAAGCCTCAGGACCTCTCTGGGCCCTGACTGCTGTGAGACTTTTCCCAGGAGAAAGCCCAGCCTAGCCATGGCCCCGGGCTGTGCCGGGAGGGGGGTCACTCCCATGCTCCCTTCTCCCCGGGTGCAGGGCCCAACGGAAGGTGAAGTCCAGAGGCCAGGGTCCACTTGTCCATGTGCCATGATGTGGCTGGGGATGTTTGTTTTCAGCCCCTTTCTTGGCCGAGGTTTCATTTCCAGCCCTGTGTGGTGGGGCGCACTGAGCTTCGCAGTGCCCAGCCCCCAGGCGCGGGGAGCGCGACCTTGTCAGGAAATAGTCTTTGCAGGCGTAACCGAGTTAATACGAGATTGTATGGACCGAAGGGACCCTAACCCCGCCTGACTGGTGTCCTCATTAGAAGAGGGGCATTTGGACAGTGTCACAGTGTCATCTCGCACAGTATGTGAGATGGGGCAGGGACTGGGGTGAGGCCTCTGTTGCCAGGGCTGCCAGGGACCACCAGCAGCTGGAAACCAGATGGAAGAGTTTCTCCCTTAGAGCCTCCAGGAGGAACCCACCCCACCCACACCTTGATTTCAGACTGGCCCAGAACAGGGAGAGAATCCATTTCTGTCGTGGCAACTTACTGCAGCTGCAACAGGAAATGAGTGGGACCTCAGCCTCATTTTCCAAGTGAGAATACGGTGAGGCGGCCCCAGGCCTGCTGTCTGGCCTGGTGACCTGTCAGGTACCTTCAGGACCCCGAGAAGTGACACAAGTGAGCAGAGCTGCTGCCGATGGGGGAGAGGAGAGGCCTCGGGCTGTGCGGCACGATGAGGACTCACGCTCCGGGGGTACGCCGGTGCCCCTGTGAGCCCTGGGTGCCGAATCTGGGCTTTCCCGAAGAAGTCAGGATCCTGACTCTTATGCTGTATCTTCCAATTTTAAAAGTGTCAGCACTCACTGAAACAATGTTAGCACCTTGGGAATCAGCATTAAATAACCCCACAGGGCTATCGGTTGTAGTTGGTCTCAACCTTCCAATTTTCTGTTCTGGGGTCACTGGGGGTCAGAACTGACAGACGCCCTAGAAATCACTGATTTTACAGGTGGGAAAACTGAGGCCTGAGAGTGGAGGGGACTTGGTCCAGGGTTATATAGTCTCCGCTCCTCCTACAAGTGATCCAGAGGAAGAAAGTAGTGTCTGTTGAAAGCGACAAGTTGTGTGGGGGTAGGCTGGTAGTGTGTGTCTGCAAAATGTGTGCGTGTCCGTGTTCTGTGTGAGGCCACTTCGGGTTTTATCCTCAGCTTTCTCTTCTCTAGTCCGCCTGCACATTTTGCAATCTTGCCTTAGCACACTCGGTCGGAGCTCAGCACGCAGTGGACAACCTTAGACCTCTTGTTATGATTGCTCCCACCAGGAACGGTGGCGGTAAAAATTGGTTGTTAAGTGGTGGCATTGGGAGCCAGGGGTATGATATGAGTCCTGGTCCTGTTCCTGTCACCAAGGCCTGCATCTGATTGTCTCTTTGTCTCAGTAACAGCCCCTGCCCTCTGAGGGATTTCCATACTTCAGCTGATACCATAATAACAGGAAGAAAAGCAACCAGTAATAGTGGTATTCCTAAGCGTCACTCATGCTCCTGAAGCCCTGTTCTGATTACATGTGACAGATGATGCAGCTTGAGCTGTTTTAGTATAAAGGCCTCTGATTGGCACATGTAACTGAAAAGTGTAGGAATTGGATAGGCTTCAGGCAAGGCTGCATCTAGGTGCTGAGGTTATGTCAGGACTCAGTCTCTGCACCTCTTGGCCCGCTTTTCTTCAGGGTCGTTTCACTTTAGGCTCAGTGTGACTAGAACATGACCCTAACAATCACAGCCCCTTCCCTTCTGGTCATAGAGGTGGCCACATCTTATCTCTAAACCAGTCAGTGGAGTGGACCAATTGGGAGAGAAACATCCTGCCTTAATCCTGGATTGTGATATTTATCTTTGGGCATAGAAATTGAGGGTTTTGCTTTAAAAGGGAGCATGAATGCTGGGAAAGCTGGCCACTAGTGTCTGCTAGAATAAACATGACCACTTGAGGAGGGGTGCGGCGGGTGGCGGGCGGAAGAGTTGGAACCTTATTTCTGCCACTTATATACTGACATCTCCGGGCCTGTTTTCCCATCTTTAAAATGGGCTTGATCTGCTTGTCTTGCGGACTGGTTATAATAGTATGGAATGAGGCCGGTCAGCGGTACGCCAGGCGCACATCCTGCCCAAGTGTGGTCAGCAATACTGTATTAGGGCATTTGGGGTTTGGTCAACTCTGGTCCTTACTGGTTTCTGCTGGACGTTGCCCTTCCCAATACCTGAATGGAGCCTTAGTATTGATGGAATTCCTGACGTGCGCAGTGTGATACTGAGTCTTTTATTCCAATTGGGCTGCTGTGACAGAATATCACAGGCTGACCATTGTTCAGAGGAACAGAATGCCATGATCCCCACCAGTGAAACAGCGACAGACAGGCGGGGCGGACACCAGCTGTGACGCGTCTGCAGGTGGCTTGAGTGGGCCGGCACGCTGACAGACTGGGCGCGTTCTCATTGGCTGCGCGCGGGTTTTGGTTGCCAAGAGTCCGTCCTAAAGTGAATGTTAAATATTTTCAGACATCCCCATTCAGAAACACCTTCCTCACTAAATATAAGAAAATCCTTAAGCCTCAGTTTCCTGATGAGTAAAATGGGTATGACAATATCTCCTGTGGAGGTTTTTTTGACTAGTGCAGATGAGATGTTGAATTGAGGTTGGTTTTCTCCTCCAGGGTGTGCGCTCCTTAAGGCGATGACTTGTCTGTTCTGCTCATGCCTGTAGCCTCAGATCACATCAGATCCTGGCACATCATGGAATGAAGAAATAAAGCCCCCAGGGCCTCCTGCTAGGGCGATGGTGGTTGCCTAGTAAATCTGGATCGAGGGCCTCTGGGGTCACTAGGGATAAGGATGCACTTGATATTCAGCAGTAGGGAGGGGTGAGGACTGGGAAAATGGAGAGCACCCACCCTTTCCAGAAGGCGGCCATCATGCAGTCCCAACCAATTATTGCTCCAAGGGACAGGGACAGATTGTCACCAGATTGTTCAAATTCTCCAAGAGAAGCCAGACACCTAGGTTTTGTGATGAATCCTGTACTTTTCAACATGTTGGTGATGGATTATTTTTTTTTTTAAGTCATGGATTAAGTGACATTTATGTGGGTGGGAGGCTGGCCCTGACTTTAATAATACCTGTCTTACCTGGCATGCCCCTTGTTAATTCTTGTAAGAAGCACTTTCAGAGGAGGTTCCTCTCAGCTCCCCTCCCGACCCTCCCGTCACTCACGCGCAGAGGCTGCTCTCTGGCCGGCATGTTCCTGGTGCACTTGGTCACTGTGTGTCACAGCCTGGCCTTTGCCCTGTGTCTCCCTGGGCGGGGAGAGTCCCCTGCACCCAGCAGGCCGCTCCCCGGGCCGCGGGCTGCGGCGTCACAGCCTGTGTGCGGCGTCCGGGACACCTGTGCGGTGCTGCCCTGGCGGCCGGCTGCGGGGGCGTGTCAGGCGCCTCTCCCGGGCCCTTGCTGCTCTCGTCAGACCCTGCCGAAACTCCTGTCCCCGAAAGGACACGGCCGGCGGGCGGGAGTGGTGCTCGGGCCTTGGCGCTGTCCCCTCACTGTCGCGCGTCCTTGACCTCCTCCTCTGCCCTCGCGTCCGTGTCCGTCTGGCCCCTTTCTGTTGGGTCCTCGGAACGCTGCCGCCGCCGCCCTTCTCCCTGGGTCAGCTCTGCCCTCTGAGCTGCCTCTCGTCCGGCCTCTCGCCTCTCTCCTGTCTGTTATCTCTTCCCTCTCTGCCGCTCATCATCCGCTCTGCCTCCAGTTACCCGTCCTTCTGGCCTCCCAAGCCCTGTCAGCCCCGCTGTTCTGTGACAGTGAGGCTCTGAGATGTCAGGGACTGGCACATCTCAGACTGGAGGGAGGACTGCGCTCCAAACCAGAGTCTCTCTGTGTCAGGGGAAAGGCTGGGGTGCCCTGCCTGGGAGAGGCCCTGTGCATGCCACACCACAGCAGACTCTCCGCGCCGGATCCTGCCGCCCCGGTCAGCACGCCTTCTCTGGGAAGCCCAGGAGCCTCTGTGAGTGGCACCCGCCCGCCCCTCCGGTCAGCCGACCTCTCCAAGGGCCCTATCTCAGGACCCCCACGGTGGGAGGCAGCCAGGCAGTCGAGAGTGCAGGGGGTGTTTCAGCCCGCCGAGCTGCCTGCTCAGGCCACACCTCACCCTTTGTGTCCCCGTCTATAAAACTGGCGACTGGGGACTGCAGCCTCCCTGACCCACAGATCTGGAGTGCGGATCAAACAAGCCGAAGAGACATGTGAGCTGTCAGTGGCTTGGACTGCGGGGTGAACGTTGAGGGCAGGGGTTGGCTGTTTTTCTCCAAAGGGCCAGAGAGCAGGTATTTTCGGCTTGCGGTCAGCAGCCCCTGTGGTACCTGTAGCAGCATGAAGCAGCCTCTTGTAACCGGGTGGGCACAACGTGTTCCAGTAAAGCTTTGTTACAAAGACAAGTGCTAGGTCGGATTGGCTCGGACTTCAGCGCTAAACCAGACCTGGATTCATGCCTCATGTTTCCCACAGACCGCCAGACTGAGGGAAGTGATGTCTTTGTGCCTCAGTTTCTCAGCTGCAGAGTTGGGGGTGGGTGAAAGATTGACCGAGAGACTGTGTAGACACCTCGCTTGTGCCGGACACAGGGCGAGTACACAGGTCATTTACACGGTGTTACCAATGTATGTGTGCTTCTATGTAAGGTTTGAGCACACGCAGTTGGCATATGTTATTTGTATTACACACAGTGTGTTGGGAGATGTAGCTGTTCTCAGTGCTGGGTCTGGAGCTGCAGGAGAGCTGGAGTAGTCAGTGCCCTCAGATCCCACTGTGGACAGGTGAAGCTGAGCACTGCAGGATTTTCTGATCACCCATGTCTTCCGTACAGGTTCCGCACACAAACTCTAGAAATAAATGAGAGACAACTGTGATCTGTGATACTTACAGGGCTAGTGAAGTAGTGGGGCCCTGCTCACTAACGCTGCTGGCACTCCAGTTCCTGTCAGAATCTCTGGGCCCTGTGCTGCATCTCTGGCAGAGCTGGCATCTGCTCAGGCCCTTGGATGCACATTTGCAGAGGTGGAGGAAGCAGGTAGCCGGCAGGTGTGGGATACACATAGAACTGTCCTGCGTGGATGACCGACAAGTCAGGCTACAGGGGCCTGGGCCCGTGAGGAAGCTTGACAGCTGTACCGAGGGCCTGAAACATCTGCCGTCTTCCACTCACTCACTCAACTCACTCAGTTGTGGGAGACCTGTGAAGCCAGGTTCCATGAGGTAGCGTCAGAATAAACGTGTGGTCCCAGACCTACGCTGTAGAGCAGACCTGCGCTTTCGACCTTGGCGGCTCCTTGATGCTGGCTCTCTGGGGTGGGCAGCCTCAGTCTCCCTTCCAACCCCGCTGAGGCAGGGTCCAGGATCAGCAAGTGCCGCCAGCACCCCTGGGGTGCTTGGGGTTAAGTGCATGGGGTTGGGGCTCAGACATCAGCCCCCAGACCAAGTTTGGGACCTGCAAATGAGAAAATCAGGACAAGGAGGCGGCAGTAGCCCGTGTGGGTGGTGGTGAGCTTACGTTGCACCTCAGCATGGGAGTCTGTGCTCCAAGGCTTGGGGTGTCTAATGTCCATTCTGAAACGCTTGTTTCCGCGGTGGTGTGCTTGTGGACAAAGACGCTGCTTGCTCCAGGCAATGCCCTGTTTATGAAAGGTTCAGGGCCATACAGTTCAGGTGAGAAGCCCCTTCTCCAGCTTGGAGTTACTAAAGATTGGTTATTAAATCCCCCCCTTCAAAAAGCATTCTGCTCAGCTTTTAGGGTGAGTCAGCAGATGACAGTGGAGCTGTTTTGGGTTAAGCGCAGCCGGGGAGCTGGTGTCCTTCTCCTGAGACACCCCTTTGGGTCCCCTTGATGCTGGTGGTGCCCAGACACTTCATTGATACTTAATTTAGAAACTCCTATCCTAGAATCGTCTTTAAGTGTTTGGAATGGGGTGCCCGAGACTCTAGGGGAAGAGTGTTTCTCCAAAACCTTGATTTCTATTTGGGTTTAGTCACCCTAAGGCCAACATGTCATTGAGGAATTGAGCACCCCTTAATTTAGGGGTCAGGGACAATAACTTAACATTTGTAACAACCCCAGGAGGAAACGGTCTGGTTTTTCACTTTGAAAATAGGAGAATGTGGTCTAGGGAAGTTATGGGACTTTCTCGGGGTCTGGTAAGTTCACCTCAAGGCCCCGGGCACCTTCCCGCTTTCCTTATGCTGCAGAACTGACCCTTCAGTCTTGGGGAGAACTTTGACAATATCTGGAAGCAACAGATTTTCTGACAATATAACTTTTGAGTTGATCTTTTCAAGAGTCATTCTTCCATCTGTCCATCCAACCAAAAATAGGTTTGGAGTGCCTACTCCCTGTGTGGGAACCAGGGCTATGGGGATGAATTCAGGCCCCTCCCCCCCGCAAGCCCAGAGTGCTGGGGGAGACAGATACAGCAGCAGCTCTGGTGGTGCTGAGAGCTGCAAAGTGGACATCCAGGCTGCTGTGAAAACCCAGATAGTGAGCAGGGATGCTTTGGGGCTGGTGAGTGTCTAATCTAGCCAGGGGATCAGGGAAGGCTTCATGAGTAAGTGCCCATCACTGGGTCACCAGATGACAAATGGGATGGCTGTGCATTTAGGGCAAAGGAACAGCAGTGCTGACAGAGGGCAGGTTTCTGGAATATGGGCCTCTGAGCATGGGGGGTGGGGGTGGGAAGGAGACAGAGAGACCGGAGCAGTAAGCAGGAGCCAGATCCAGAGTAGCTGGGGTTTAATGTCATTGTCCAGAGAAGCTTCCCAGCTACAGACTCACCTGTGCTTTTTCTGCCCTTTGCTTCAACAGAGACCTCTGCTACCTGACAAGTGTGTCTGTTATGGGTTGAAATGAGCTCCCTAAAAAGATAGGCTGGAAGTCCTGTCCACCAGCTCTTCAGAATATGACCTTATTAAAATAGGCTCTTAGCAAACGTGACCAGTCAAGTTAAGGTGAGGCGGTAGTGGAATACAGTGGACTGAAGGCCGTACACCGTCACACACACTTGGGACACCCCGTGACCAGGGAGGCAGAGATTGGAGGGATGCAGCCACAGCAGGCACCCCTCCCCTACCCCCCACCCCCGACTGGTGGCCTCTGCAGTAGCTGCAGGAGGTGAGGAAAGGAAACCCCACCCCCGGGTCTCAGAGGGAGCCTGGCTCTCCTGCACCTGACCTAAGACTGCTCGCTCTCAGGGTGCCAGCCAGCATGTTCCTGCTACTGTGAGCCGGCTCGGGGCGCTTCGTGGCGGCAGCCCCAGGACGCTAGCAAGCGCTGGAAGGGGCGCGTCCTCAGCCCTGAGCATGTGAGCTCCATGGCGATGAGTCAGGCTCCCGGTGCCAGCGCAATCAGTCTGGAAGTAAACTGGGTGCTTTTTGGGAAAATGACATGAGCTCTTCTCAGCTGTGAAATTGCTCATCAGTCACTGTGCTTGAGCGATCACCTTGCAGATGGCCTCCCGGTGGCCATAAAGAGTCAAGCGCTGCTTCCCCAAGTGCCCTGCTAGCTCCCGGGGTGGCCGTTTGGTGGAAGAGACTCTGGACCTGCAGCCCATGGGCTCCTGGCGAGGAGGGCGGGAGTGTTCCCACACAGCCATTGCTGCTGCCCCACCTCCGGCACAGCCCCATCTTTACAGCCCAGCGAGCTTCACCCGAGCCTCCCGTGTAGACTTGTCACCCTGTGCGCTCTGTGACCTCGTAGTGACCTCGGTTGAGCACGGCTCAGTTCCGAAAGACGACTCGTTCACTGCGTGTGATAGAATGAGGTGAGGCTTGGTGGATTTGACGGCCGCATGTAGACTGGCTTCTGCCGATATTGGCTGAGTCACTCGACTGCTCTGTGACTCAGTTTCCCCATCTGGAAAGAGAAGATTCTTTTTCCCCTGCAGCAGTATGATTAAGGTTAAATTCCAGAATGGATGGACATGAGCGTTCCACAGGGAAGCAGTGGCTGCGTTGGGGGAAGGCAGCTGAGAAGGTCCCTAAGCCAGGCGGCAGCCGCCTGAGCGGAGCGCCCCACCCCTCGGGGGATGGAAGTTGATAGGCAGCACCCCGGCCCCCGACCCAGCGGTGGTGGCTGATAGCCTGCTTCTCCCGCTGAGGGGAGGCGGCCGCAGCACACGGCTCCTAGCTGTGTTGGGATGTTCTTCTCACTGTTTCCCCTCCTGTGAAATATTTTTAAAAAGATCACACAAAAACATAGTGTATTTGCAGGCATGTATGCATGTGTGTGCTGATGTGTGTATTTATTATCTGTATATGCTTTAAACAATACAAATAAAGCAAGCGGGGAAACTGGCTTGTGGGCTGGCTTGGCTGCTGGCTGTTTTCTGTTAATAAAGTTTTATTCAAACCAGAACTGGGGCTAGTGAGGACGAGTGTGGTGTTGAATCCTGCCCTTTATTTCAACGTTTTGTAGGTTGTCCATCATGAATATTTTGCATTTGTTTAAAAAAAATGTGTCATTAAAATATTTTTATCTGAGGCCAGAGAATTTGGGCTGGCTCCTTAGCATTTTTGCCTCGCTAGTACCTGTCAGGCCTCCCCTTGGCCCTAACCCTGACAGAATTCTCAGAAATGGAACTTGAACCTGAGATGTGGAATGTGTCAAATTCTTGGAAGCCCTTTACATACTTCTGGCCCCATTCCTCCTCTTTTCCCCTATGAAGATGCCGTCCTGGAATATTTTAACCACGTCTTGCTGTTCTTTACGGGACACCTCACACATATCCCTGATCATTATGTGTTTTTGAATGTCATAAATGGGATCATATTTCATATATTCTGTGGCTTCCTTCTTTTGGCTTCCTGGTTTTGAGATTCACTAAGGTCTATGTGAGTAAAAGTTCCCTGGTCTTTATGCTGCAACACGCCATGTCTTACCGACACTGAGACGCGCTTGTTCCCAGCTGTCTAGCGGCTCTGAAACTGGGCTGTGATTTGCACTCTGTGGCGCCTCCCTGCCGCTGTCAGCCTGGCGGGGTCAGACTGTAGCTGTCATCGCTCCGTGTCTAGCGAACGTGGACATGGCCCTTCATAATGTCGTCACTCCCGGGGCCTTGTGGGTTGCCGATCTTAAAGTGAGTTGAGCTTAATTAGAGTTTAAAAGGTCTTCAAGAATGTTCCACTATGACTTGGCCTTGGAGCAAACAAAAATTGTCTCTGTATGTTGTCTGGATCGAAAGACTTGAGAACAGAGCGGTGTGTCTTCGAAGTGGCTACATTTAAATTTTAAAGTATGAGATAGCACTCTATTATAGCTTAATTGGCAGTCTCCTCTTTAGTGGTTCAAAGACTAATGACTTTATGCCCAGTGACATCCATAAGAGTCAGTGAAATGTATTATTTCATTGTTTGAATAGACCAGTTACCGCATGCTTGCTTCTGAGGATGGACATTTGGGTTTGAAACCATCTTTCTTGTTTTTTTTATTTGAAGTATTCTTAGATATTCTCCTGGTGCACTTGAACATCTGGGATGGTTTCCCAAAAGTCTTTGATGCCACCTGTCCCTGAGGCATGTGTTAGAAAATCCTGATGGGTAGGTACTGAACCTAAACCTCCTGAAACAGACTCTCTGGGAGAAGCCTGGGATATAGGCATTGATACAAGCACCTTCTTAATTTTATTGCGAATGTACTGGAAAGACTGATATAGGAACAGCCCTGGGAGTAAACTCCCTTTGCCGGAGAGTCTGCATGTCTTCAGCTGACCAGATCAGTCTGTCAGCTTCAGCTCTAGTGATACCTGAGGGTGCATATTGCTTTATGCTGGGCCCGTCTTGTGCATTGTAAGAAGGTTAGCAGCATCATTGGCTTCTACCCCCTGCCATGCCAGTAGCACCAAACCCGAAAATACATTTAGGAAACCAAATGTTCTCTGGGGGAATAATCATCCCTGGCTGAGAACCACTGGACTAGATGATGTATAATTGGTTACCAAAATGATGCATAAATTTATGTGTTCCCAGAAATGCTTTGGTGTTCTGATTGCTCTATATTGTTGCCAACTTTCATAAGGCCAGAGTAACTATTGTGCCCATCTGGTGAGAATAACATGGTATCCCAGCTTGGTTTCAGTTTGCACTTCCTGGATTGCTAATAAGGTTGAGAGTTTTTTTCACAAGTGTATTGAATTCTTGGGTTTTATTGTCTTGTGAAATCTCTTTTGCCCTTTTTTCCCTATTGACTTATATCTTGTTTTCCTTTTGGGGGGGATAACTATAAATATTTTGGATTTTAATTCTTGCTTTATATCTGTGAAAAGTACTTTATGATTTGTGGCATGCTGGCTTGAGAATAACAAGATGTTATTCTCGAAAGCGAGTACGTCTCTTTTGATGAATAGAAGTTTTTAATATTCATATAGTCCAAGGTATCATTTCTTTGTTCTATGGCTTTTGCTTCTTTTTTTAAAAAAAAAATATTAGTAAGTTCTTTCTGCCCTGAGGTCAGAAATGTTGTGTGCAGTTTTGCTTTTCACAAACCCAGTCCAAGCTGACTTCAGTCAACAAATACATACTGACCTTCTCCTGCGTTCTGAACGAGGTGCCAGGGAATAGGACAGACTGCCCTCCTGGAGTACACAGGAGGTCTGCAGAAAGGCAGTCATCATGCACTGGCAGCCAGAGCTCCAGTGCAGGAAATGTGTGGTCAAGGCACAGTGGTACACAGCAGAGGTTGTAGGAAATAGCTGACTTCAAGACTAGACTCTGGTCTAGTCACTGTCTGCCACTCTAGGCAAGCCACCTCGCCCTCGGTGCCTCATTTTCCCCTCTACATTTCATAATGCAGATCGTACCAGCTTGCTCAGGGCCTGGGGTATGGCAGATGTCCCGTGAACCACTGGGTGAACAGTGGTCAAAATCTACGGAGATACTGCCCATTTGCACATTTATTTATTTAAGGCTTCCTTTATTCCAGAAGTAACATAAGGTAGTTTACTTTCATACATGATAAAAGTGGGGGGGTGTTTCTAAATGATCTGATAAAAAAAGATGAGCAAGGAAGTGAGAATAAAAAACGAGGCTAAGGAGAAAAGACAGAACACCTGTGCTGACAACTGTGAGAAGCTGGACAAAATTGGATTTTGAGTTTCCTCAGGGCCCCAGCAAAGAGGAAAAACACAGTCAGTTACCTGACCCAGTCACTGGCTCTGTGGTGTAAAAAAAAAAAACAAGAGCGTGTGAAATCACAAGTCTTCTGCTCCTGACATTAGAAAATTAGAAACAGTGACCCCTCCAGATCTGGACAGGACACCAGTGACTGTCACAGTCCGCATCTTCAGCAACAGCTTCTTGGGACTGTCCTAAAATGTCTTTCAATTAAGGAAGAGGAAATATAAGAACCAAAATGTAGGTCAGTGAAAGCAGTTCGAGGGGATGTCAAACCGTGCAGCTGTGGCCTCATGCAGATCCATTCTGGCACATCAAGACAATCTGCGTCAGCTCCATAAACTCGGCTCCCTCCTTTTTCAGAATAAGAAATGTCAGTCAGGCAAGGAGACCCCTGTTCAGTGGCTTGGGTTCTTCTCAGCACACGCAGGAATAAGCAAGGGAAACATGAGCTTTTTTTTTTTTTAATTTTTTTTTAATTTTTTAAAGATTTATTTGTGCATACAGAACTGGGGTACAGGCCAGAGGCTCAGGAGCGGTGAGAGGCTTCACCAGAGACAGAGTGGGGAACAGAACAGGCAGATCAACGAAGTACACTGCTGAGCAGCGGGCGGGTCAGGAGAGGTCTGCTGCGCCATGTGGTCACCTCCGGGGCAGGCGGGAATCGAACTCATGCGGAAGTGGCTTTAGCTTCTCAGTGCTGTGCTTTAACCTGCTGCGCCACCAGGGAGGGCCGGAAACGTGAGCTTCTAAGAGTGGTGCTTGGTGCTGAAGGTGCTCGCGGGTGCGCAGCCTCCCATGCCTCGTGGCGGACACGCCAGTCCGCCGCCGGCTGGAGAGCGGCACACATTGTGGGCACTCTGCTGTGTCTGGGCTGAGAATGACTTGTGCAGATGCCCTGGGGGAGGAGAATGTGGTGGCACGCGGGATACAGAGAACCATTACAGCTGGCAGAGGGTGAGCGGAGGTGAGGGAGAAGGGAGAGCGCGCCCAGGCGGCTGGGGTGGGTGGTGGGCGAAATGGAGCCGGGAAGGCGAGGGCCAGACCACCCAGGGGCAAGAGCCTGGCAGCTGTGCTGGCTGTACTTTTTGCCTAAAAGCAACAGGGTCATAGGCAGCAGTGATGCCACAGTTGCCTTTTTCACAGATGTTGCATTGGGGAAAGAAGTAAAAGAAGGCGAGGGGAGGCCTGTGGCTGCGGCGGTGACAGCGGTGAGGGCAGTGGAGTGTGGGTGGGGAGAGCATCTGCAGACCAGAGGGGAAGTGAGAATTGGGGCTGGGTGTGAGGTTTTCTAGGAGGCATGGCCCTGAAGAGGCCACAGTGAGGGGAGCACGGGCTGCGGTTCAGAGGGGTGTTCTCGCCAGCGGGCGGCACGGACAGGCCTTCTGCACAGAGGTGGACCCTGCGGGTGGAGGCCAGTGCTGTGTGCTGTGGCTCAGCAGAGCGCTGGGCCCACGTGCCAGGCCACTGGGCTCCGTGAGAGGTGACAGACTTCTCAGGCTGACAAGAGAGACTCAGTGGCTCAGGACTCTCCGTGTCTGTTAAAAGAATGAATGGCTGAGTCGGGATCCCCAGGGAGTTGCCTGGACGACAACTGACCTCCTGTAGCTGCTACTGTGTTTGAAAGTATCTTAGACCCTATGATCAAAAGCCAACTTCAAGATTCTTCTCTGTGATTATTATTAATCCAGGTTTTCAATCCTCTAGCAGAACAAAAAATCTTGACTTTTATCTACATTTTCATGCCTAATTATTTTTCTTCATCTACATCCCAGTATGCCAGATTTTATGATAACAGATCAAGATAAATCTTTCACTGGCTCCTCTGCTAAGCATACTAAGTGTTAATTAATATCCAGAATTCAAATGAAATCTCCATGTATCCTGTATACTCACAAATAAGATGAATCAAATTACTTGAGGGTAGGATGAGGATAATTGTCAGGTTTTTTTTTTTTAAGATTTATTTATTTATGCTTACAGAGCTGGGGTACAGGCCAGAGGTGTGGTGGGTGAGAGGATTCACCAGAGACGGAGTGGGGAGCAGAATAGGCAGATTGACAAAGTACACTGCTGAGGGGAGCAGCGAGCGGGTCAGAAGAGGTCTGCTGCGCCAAGCTCCCCTGCGGGGGATGGGATTCGGTGCTGCAGTGGCTGCAATAGCTTCATAGTGCTATTTTTTTTTTTAAAAGATTCGTTTATTTATGCATATAGAACTGAGATACAGGCCAGAGGTGTGGGGGGTGGTGGTGAGATTCAGAGACAGAGTGAGGAGTTTAACAGGCAGATAGGCTGAAATATACTGCTGAGAAGAGCAGTGGGCGGGTCAGGGCAGGTCTGCCACACCATGTAGGTTACTTCTCTGTCTGGGGATCGAACTCGTGCTGCAGTAGCTGCAATAGCTTCATGGTGCTGTGCTTTAAACCTGTTGTGCCTCCAGGGAGGGCCCTAATTATCATTGTTTATCAAAAGAGATAACACCCAACAATGTACTTTTAAGCTAAAAAGCACTCTACAGCATTTGTCATTTGTTAAAATGCCAAAGTTTAAAAAAGTCATTAAAGTCTCCATAAAATATTTATTCTGATGGGAGGAGGCGGGTGGGATGCACAGGATGGAGCTTCAGAAGACCCTGACACCCTCAGATTCCCTGATGAGTCTGGAAGCTCATTCACAGATAAGTCATGGATGCAGACAGTTGCCAGGCCAAGAATAAAACAGAAAACTCACTCCAAGCAGCCAGGGGCTGGAGCAAGATGCCCGAAGGAAGGAGCCAGTCTTAGGGGACTTAGCGCTCCCAGCCCTCTGTTCAGACATGGTAACAGAAATCCTGTTTCCATCACACTCCCATTGCCATGGGAACCGGCCACCAGGAAGGCGCAACTCAGGGGCAGTTCTTCATGAAAGGGGAGTGAAGAATATCTGCAAACAACTCAAGATTCTGAAAATTACATTTATTTGAAGTTTTATAGTGCATCATGGAGCTGATGCGCTGTAGATGAAGACAAAGCAGAACCTGCCCTCCGGTGCTGGGCACAGTGTCACCTTTGCTTAAGGCAGCGGATGGTGTTAACAGGTGTTTGGCCTTACCTGCTGGTGACAGAGAAAAAAGAAATCTTGATAACTAAATTTTGCACAACATTCAAATTGTACAAATAGGCTCATTGATAAGGAGATGCCAGTTGAATAAAGTCACTTTTGTTGTCTTATTAAAAAAGCTGTTTGCGGCCCTCCCTGGTGGTGCAGCGGGTTAAAGCACAGCACTAAGAAGCTAAAGCCACTTCCGCATGAGTTCGATCCCCGCCTGCCCCGGAGGTGACCACATGGTGTGGCAGACCTCTCCTGACCCGCCCGCTGCTCCCCTCGGCAGTGTACTTCGTCGATCTGCCTGTTCTGCTCCCCATTCGGTCTCTGGTGAAGCCTTTCACCGCTCCTGAGCCTCTGGCCTGTACCCCAGTTCTGCATGTACAAATAAAATAAAATCTTTAAAAAAAAAAAAATAAAGCTGTTTGCAAGAAAATCCTATTTTGCTTTGCAGGTATTTGGCCTGCATGGTCTGTAAAGGCTGATTGTAAATCTCCACAATGTTGATTCCCTAGTTCTTGAATTACATATGTAAAAATTAAGATTCAGAAAATGATGACGTAATCCCAAGCAAATCACATCCTAAATCCTGAATTCCCAAGAGAATTGAGTAATTTTTTCCATTTCTGCCCTTTTTTTAAAAATCCAGAATTGTAGGGTGGTGTGGTGTTCCACTTAAGGTGGCCTTGGGAGACATTGGTCGAAATTGTTCTAGAATGTCCCAGCAAGATGGACTTGAATTTGGTAATTGGCTCCATCTAGCTTGTGAGGCCAGATGAGTCATATAACATTCAAGTACTGAATGAGATCAGCCCTCTGCACCCCAAATAATAGATAGAAAGTGCAAATGCACCACCAGAATGTCCATGGAATATCTGTGGTTTCTTAATCTCTCTCTCTCTCTGAAAATTTGCATTGTGGAGACTGAAGCATGAAGATGTAGGTGGTGGTGACAGGGTGGTCAGTGAGGAGAAGTCCTGTGCTGTGATTATTATTTAAGATGTTTTTAAATTTTAAAATAACATTAGACTCCTGAAGAGATGTAAAATATGTACAGCTCCCATACACCCTTCAGTCAGCTTCTCCCCATGACAGACGTCAGCCATAACTGCTGAAACAAGGACGTGGCATTGGTGCAGTATTAAATTACAGGGGATGGTCTGCGGCACTGACACGCACATACACGCGGCTGCCGCGACTGAATTCTTGCTCCACGCCAACTCCTTTACATGCTGATACCATTTAATCCTGTTGCAACCCTCTTCGGCAGATCCTGCTATTACCTCCCATTTACCTGTGAGGAAGATGAGGCACGGAGTGGCTAAATAACTTGCCTGTTTGCACGCAGTTGGCGAGTGGCAAAGTTGTGATACAAACTGGGAATCTGACCCCACAGCCTGTGCCCTTCCGATTCTGCTTTCCGGTTCAATAGAAGTCCTTGAAGTAGGGATTTAGATCCCAGGAAAAAAGGAGATGTAGTGATGGGAGCCCAAAGTTCAGTGCTGTGTTTTGGTCAATCAAATGGTGGTGGAGAAACAGAACCTGAGCAGACTTCCTACACCTTGTGGGGTTGAGAAACAAAAATTGGAGCTCAAGACCCACCAGACTGAAGGGTGCTCGTGAAATACCTGTCTCTCCGGTAGCGAGACTCTGAGGGCTACTCACTAAGCGTCAGGGTATGCCAGAAATAGACCAGTGCTTAGAAAATGAAGCTGAGCTTCAGATCTGTTCAGTCCTTGATTTGATTAGCGTGATTTGCCCCTCTTAACTGCCTGCCAAGAGCAAAATTTCAGTCCTCTCTGGAGAAAAATAACATCATCCCCAAACTCAAATTATCTCCTTATATTTTTATACACAGTTTTGGAAAGTCAATTAAAAAATTACCAGGCATATTAGGAGACAAAACCATATGACTTTAAAACAAGCAGAAAAAGACAGATTTAGAAGAGGTCCAGATATTTATATCAAGCATGGACTTCATATTCCATTTTCTCACGATTAAAGTCATAATTTTTGTGTTTTGGGACCTGTCAGAATCAGGAGCTGTCTCCCTAACTGGCCTAGGTCTAATTTAGTTTTTTAAATCACTGTTGGATGAGGGTTGGCAAATGCATATATCAGTTTAAGAACATTGCAGCTTTCTAAAAAGTTCTCTCATATTTGTTTACAGTTAGACCCTCCATCCCTGTGGTCCCATAAACCACTGTCTTCTCACTGTCTCTGTAGATTTATTTACATTTTCTGTAGTTCACATAAATTGATTTATATAGTATGCATTCTCTGTGTTTGACACCTTTCAGCATAGAATTTTGAAATTCTTCTATGTTGTTACAGTTATCAATGATTTGTTATGCTTGTATTTCATTGTAAGGTATGGGCTTTAACTATGACTAAGTTATATAAGAAGTTCAATAACAAGATGAAGCCTTTGCAATAGAGATCTGGAAATTACTAAAAGATCAAATGGATATCCTGTTGTATATATAGAGACATACACAGTAAATTAATAATTCAATAATATATGGATTTAACATCAACTTAGACATGTTTGAGGAAATCAGTGAGTTGGATGGTGAATCAGAAGTAACCAGACTAAAGCCAAGAGGGTAAATAAAAATAGAAAACACTTAAAGAAATATGTGTGAGAGTTTGGAGCACATTGAAGAGGCCTATTACATTTATAATTGTAATTGGGGTTCCAGTGGGAAAGAAGATTATGGGATAGAAACAAAACTTGAAGAGGCGATGACATAATTTTCCAGAAATGACAAAAAAAATCAAACTAATTTTCTTTCTTTTTTTTAAAATATTTATTTATGCATACAGAACTGGGGTACAGGTCAGAGTTGCAGGGGCAGTGAGAGGCTTCACCAGAGACAGAGTGGGGAGCAGAGCAGGCCGACTGGGGAAGTACACTGCTGAGGGGAGCAGCGGGCGGGTCAGGAGAGGTCTGCCGCACCATGTGGGTCACTTCCGGGGCGGGCGGGGATTGAACTTGTGATGAAATGTCTTTAGCTTCTCAGTGCTGTGCTTTAACTCGCTGCGCCACCAGGGAGGGCCCCAAACTACATTTTCAAAAAATGCCTTGAATTCTAAACAGAGTAAGTACAAAGAGAACTATAACCAGGCACATCTGGCTAAACTCCCAAAGCCCAGTGCACTATGTAGTCGCTTGTGCTGTGTGGAAGGCTCTCTGCTGTTGCCTCCTACTTGCGTGTTTGTGTGAGTGAATGAATAAAGAATGAATTCGAGAAAGAAAGGAAAGAATTTTAAAAAGGAAGGGAAATGAAGCATTGAACCCAGCTTCCTTTTCCTGATTTAACACTGTGCTTGGATGGCTTCCTGGAAAGGAGAGTCTGACATGGAGATGGTCATGTGGAAGTTTATCTCTTGGAGTCAACAGTGGGAGAGTAAAGCAGGCAAATGGGGCAGAAGCAGAAGTTGAGCTGTGATACCTTGAAGATCTTGTTGAACCTCACAAGACACAGGAGGCATACTGGCAGAGCAGCAGTTCTGAGTTGGGATGAGGATCCCAGGTCTCTACGTGACTTCCGGGACCAGTCTTCAGGAAAGGAGAGTCTGGGGCCTCCTGGTGGCACAAGGGTTAAAGCGCAGCACAGCAAAGCTGTCCGCAGCCGCTGCAGCGTCGAGCCGGGGATGACACACCTGCAGACAAGGGGACAGTGCAAGATGGGGAGACCAGCTTGTTCGTGTGCCTCTGACAGACCCGCCCTTTGGGCTGCATCGTGACGCCTGCTCTCTGTCAGGACCTTCCATCCTGTGGGAGAGGAGAAAGGGCATCGCATCTCCTGGCCGCTGCCCCGTAAGGGCTTCACTCGGGAAGGCCTGCACTTGCCAGTGCCACTGTTGTGAGCACAGTGTGACAGCCCCTGTGACGGTGTGGCAGCAGTAAAGGGTACAACAGATCACAGCCCTACATGGAATAGGGATACCGTTGCCCCTCAAGATGATGCCACTCAGTGCGCACCCCTACCTGGAAAGGACAGAGGCTCTATCAGTGGTCACTGAGACCTGCAGAATTTTTCTCTGCCCGCAGCCCAATTCTGTATGATAGCAAACTAAGTCTCGCTGAAGAACAGCCTTGCCAAAAGTTGCATAAACTCACGGGGTAGAATAACAGAGCAGAGTATCATTGGCTTGGGTTTGATCCCCCCGGCCAGGGAGTGCCCCACACGGCGCAGCAGACCTCTCCTGTCTCACCCGCTGCTGCCCTCAGCAGTGCATTTCAGTCGATCTGCCTGTTCTTCTCCCCACTCTGTACAGCCCTGGTGAATCCTCTCACCTCCCACACCTCTGGCCTGTACCCAGTTCTTGTGTGCATAAATAAATACATCTCTTTAAAAAAAAAAAAGGAAAGAAAAAGACTGTCTTCTGGAAGGGGACATGGCTTTTGTCAAGGCTTCTTTCTTTAACCGAGGGTGGTTGCTGGAAGGGAGTACCTGGGCGGTGGGGCCCTTGTCCCTGAGTTCCTGATACTTCCTTCCATTCCTTTTCCCCACAGGAAAGCGCCAATATGGGGACCAGCACCTCAAATTCTATAGCATTCTGGAATTGACCAATTTGTCAATGCTCATACAATTTTATATAAAATAAAAAAATGAAAATAATGTATTTCCCTTATGGGCCATGGATACTGAAGGCTGTTGACCTGTCCTGATTTTCCTGACACCTCTCTTTTTTGAGCATTCATTCTCAGTGACTTACCATTCTTAACAATATTTATTGCACTATTTCTGCACCACTATACTAGTCACTGATGTCTTTTCTTCTTAAAAATTGTTTTAACTGTTACTGTTCCACAAATTATTTCAAAACATAGTGACTTAAAGCAAAATACATTTAGTATATAACAATCAGGTAGGGAGTAGTAGAACAGCTTAGAGCTTAGCTGGACATTTTTGGATAAGGGTCATGATGAAGCTGCTGGGGCTGCAGTCTCATGTGAAGGCTTGGCTAGGCAGTGTCGCCCATTCAGTCTGCTGAACACCATAGACTGGGTAGTTATGAACAGCAGACATTGGCTCCTCGCAAGCTGGAAGTCCAAGATCACGGTACCAGCATGATGAGGTGAGGACCTGCCTTTCGGTGTATAGCTGGTGCCTTTTTTTGTCTGTGGTGGAGGCTAGGGAACAATCTGGAGCCCTTTTTTATCAGGCACTAATTCCACTCTTGAGGATTCCACCTTTATCTTGAGACATCTCCCAAAGCCCCCCACCTTTGGGAGGTAGGAATTTCAATGTGCATGTGGGGGCACATTCTCACATCACAGCAGAGGCTAAAGGATCTGCTACAAGATGAGGTACTCACGCCTGCTGAGAGGGGGCTGGCTTGGCAGAGGGCCTCAGTTTCTCCCTAGGGAATCTCCATAGAGTCGCTTGAGTGTCCTCATGATATGGCAACCCTAGTTTCACAGAAGCTGGTTGCCACCTCTTGACATCTAGAGTGCTTTGCTTCAAGGTGATAGAGTCAGAAGTTGATGTTTGACTGAAGGCCGAAGGCTTGGGGATGGCCAGGTAATAGGGGAGTGGAGGGGCTAGCAAAACTGCACAGCATTTAACAGTGGTGAGCGGATCCCCGAGTTGTTGGGCAAGATCTCACCCCTGCGCCCCAGTGGCTCCAGTGTGTCTAAGCTTCATGAGTTGTTCTAGGACACCTGCGAGTGCCACTTGGAGAGCGGGTCGCGTGTGTTTCAGCACCCTGGCGGTGTCTTCCCAGGTGAGGAGAGAGTGGGTGATCTCCTGCTGTTACCCAAAGATTCTTTCTCCCACTGTAGATAGCCTGGAGTGGGGAGCACCCTGGTTACAGGGGCACCCTGGGCGTACCCAGTGTGTATGCTGGAGTAGGAGGGAAAGAGAGCTAAATAGTCTTTTAAGATAATTTTATCTTAACTGCAACCACTATCATCAAATCCAAGCGAAGTCTCAGCACATCAGAAAAGACAGCAGAACATAAAACAGAGAGCGAGCAACTGCTTCTGCATTCACATATTAATAGAGAGATAACATTCAGAGAATATCAGAGTAAATTTCAGAGGCAGTGGTGACATTTTCAGAATAAACATTAGTTAAACACTTATGAACGACCGTCAGAATTATTTCACGGGTGTAAATTAAAAGTCAGCTCTGTAATGTTGATTCATTTTCCTCTCCCCAAGTGTCCACAGTTGAATGCCCAAAAGTATGACGACGAAATATTGAGAGACCTTTCTCCACATGGAGAGGTCAGCAGCCTTCCCTTTCATCTTCTGTTTGGTTCCTTTTTCAGCAGGATCAACCATTTACTCCTAATAGTGGTATTAAATTCACATTTTATCAGAGAACGAGCCAGAATTCTGAGCAGCCCACCCAGAGAGACGTGTTCCGGAGAGCCTGAGCGTTTCCTAGCGAACCCAAACGAGCCATTTCTCAGTCACCCGGTATCGTCAGAACCAGTTTTCTCTGATTTTTATAACTTTGTTCTAAAAAGTATCTTGCATGTTTATTGCAACAAGTTTTAACTGTGAACAAACAAGCCGCATAGGGAGGTCAGGTCCCACCCCCAGAATATCCGTGAACAAACAAGCCGCATAGGGAGGTCAGGTCCCACCCCCAGAATATTGTATGTCTCCCCCGCACCCCTCCCCCCAGAGGCATCAGCCTGTGGTGGGACCAAGGGGAGAAGCGGCGAGGAGGGAGGGTGCAGGGGCAGCCGGCAGCCGGCTGGGAGGAAGCACTGCTTCCTGGGCACAGAAGGTGGGGAGGAGGCTCCCGGGCTTGGGTGACTTCCTAGAGCTCCCTGGGAACCCCCAGTTTTAGCCGTTACTCCCCAGTGTGTGCGTCTCAGGCCTCGAAGAGCTGGGCACCCCAGTGAGCCACAGCTTGGCTCTCACGCTGTTTCCCAGCGGTGTCCACTCAGGTCCCTGCTGACCGGGTTGGTTCCAGGCTCTTCTGTCTGCACGGCCCCTTCTATTAAAAATTCTCTTTAGGGCCCTCCCTGGTGGCACAGCGGGTTAGGATGCAGCACTGTAGACTAGCTGCAGCCGCTTCAGTGCGAGTTTGACCCCCAGCCCCGGAGGTGACCACATGGCGCGGCAGACCTCTCCTGACCTGCCCGCTGCTCCCCTCAGCAGTGTACTTCGTTGATTTGTCGATTCTGCTCCCGGCTCTGTCTCTGGTGAATCCTGTCACTACCCCTGCACCTTTGGCCTGTACCCCAGTTCTGTACTCACAAATAAACACATCTTTAAAACAAAACACTTAACAACAACAAAAAAAATCTATTTTGCAACTACACTGCCATCAGGACAACTATAATTCTTGCTGGATTCATAGCTATATACTCATCCTTGGTATATTCATTTTGTGCTTCTTGTTTAGAAACAAGTGAAATTGAAAGCGTTTCTGGGGGACCCAGCACTGTCCTGCCTGTGCTGGATGGGGCAGCTTCTGTGACGCTCCTTTCTGGGAGCTCTGGGATCGAGTGCTGAAGGCAAGGCTCTGTGTTCTGGAGAAAGTTTCTTTGCATTCTGAGCTGAGATTTCTTGCTTTAAAGCGACATCGGTACGTCTAATGACATTAGGAACCAGTGATAGCAGGACCAAGCTTCATTCATCTGTGTGCCCATTTCTTCACCTGGCAGACTGTCCCCGCCTGAACTGAGCATCTGCTCTCTGCCCACGCTTCTCTGCAGAAGGCGCCGCCGTGTCCTCAGGAGCCTGGGGCCAGGAGCTTCAACTAAAACGTTGGCAGATGTTGGACTCCTGTGGGTGCAGATGTCCTGTGACATCTGTGGGTGCAGAGGGGCCATCTCTCGCCTTCAGTGGAGGAATGGGGGCACCCTGCCTCCCCAGCAGTGGTGACTATGCCCAGACCCTGCCCCCTTTTCTCCAGAAGGCATCAGTGGTGCAGAAACCCCGTGCCCTCCGGTCATGTCTGTCTGTCGACTTCACAGCCACGGCACCTCCTGGCTAGTCTTCTGCCAGCTGGACACCTGGCCCCATCACCCTGCCGTCAAGCCAGCTGCTGTTCCTCTCCACGGAAGTCAGTTGAAAGGGTGGGAGTGGGTGTGGGGGGCTCTTCCCTTTGTTCAATTCCCTTGTGGAAACCACCCCTCAGCCCTCCTAGAGGAGAGAATATGGCTCAGGAAGGGAAGCCCAGCCCAGGGTTCCCACCTCCTATGTCCCAGGAGGGGACAGGATCCCCTCCAGGGGGCAGACCTGCCCATCTCAGGCCACCCGCGGAGCAGCCCACAGCGGCGGGCGGGCTCTGTGGGCCCAGGGTCTGTGTCCCAGGAGGAGGATGTGCGTGCGCCCTTCCCAGGCATGGACCAGACCGGCTGAGGTCAGAGCACCAGCTGTCAGTACTGGGAGTGCATCTCACTTGTTATCGTGGCTAATGGGAGCGGGACGTCCTCTGTGTGCAGGGTGCCCCAGGCCACCTTACTGCAGTGCAGCCAGATCTCCCGTGGCAGTCACTGAGCCCCTCGGTCCTGCGTGGTGGAGGGGAGACAGCTGTGATCCTTTGTTCTTGAGCAGGTACTTTGCCTTTGAGCCCTGGACCTGCACAAGTGACTCCACAGGCTCTGGCCCGGGGGCCCCTGCGCAGTCTCTCTGCTCCTGATACGCCCATGGATTCTGGGCTGGCCGGAAGTCTGGGTCTCCGGTGGGCAGAAGGGAGCTTTCAGGGCCCTCTCCCGCCCGTCTTCCCCATCTCTGCTCCTAGGTTTCTTCCCATAAACCTCTCTGCAGCTTTCATTAGTTTCATCCTTGTTTTTCATCACTCAGGAACGTGTCTTAAAGGGACAGTAACCCTGGCTTTCTGGGCTTGCCAGGTGCCATCTTCACTCCATCCTCTGTGACCTTCCTTGTCCTGTTTGTGTCTCTGTGTCCTTTCCTCACCTTCTTTTAAGTCATCAGATTAAGATCTGACCCATATGACCTCATGATAATTTGATTTATATCTGCAAAGCCCCTGTTTCCATTCTGAGCTTCTGAGTAGACATGGGTTTGGGGGCGGGAGGAACACTAACAACTCCATCCGTGGCACCCCCAAAGTGTTTGATTCTGAGCGAGCACAGACTATTCCTGCCTTATCTGATGCACTCTGGAGCTGAGTGGGAGTAAGCAGAGGGGGATGTTAATCAAATTCAACAATAAATTAAGTACTAAATTAACACTTAATTTAGTAAGTGCTGGGCACCGTTCTGAGTGCCTGGTTATTCCTCTGAGGAGCCAGTGAGGCACAGCAAGATTAAGTGAGAACTTTGGCCAAAGTTTTACAGCTGACATGGGATTCCAACCCAGGCATCAGCCAGGCTCCCAGCCTTCCTGAGAGCATCTCGTGGCTCTGCTTAAATCTCCATATTGCAGGTAAGTGAGTAAACAATCAGAGGGCAGAGCTGAGATGGGAACACAGACGGCAGGACCGTGCTCTTTCTGGAACCCAGGAGCACCCACCCATGTCTGCACCTCAGTCTCTTCCTTAAAAGCAGCGTGAGTGTCTTGCCTGCCTTCGCCCAGGGCGATATCTGGGATGAAAGCCACCAGCTCGCAGATGCAGAGGGTCACCTGGAGGCTTTGAACTGGGCTTGGAAAACCCTGAGCTGGTTCTGAGCATTCACCCGTGAAAACCCCTTTCAGCCTTTAGAGAATCAAGGTCCTATTGACAAATGCAAAGATGTTGACAGGTGCCTGGGGCTGTGCGACTTGCTCCAAGGTGAAAGGCAGAGATCAGGCTGTGAATGTGCAGCCTGGGTGCTCATCAGCCCTGCCTTTGTTTTGTACATAAGTGAGAATGATCACACTGAACAAACCCATCATTAGGCTGTGTTCCCTTCTACAAGAATAGGAGCGCCAGGCCTAGAGATGGAGGGTGTGGTCCAGGGGTGCATTCAGAGACGGCTCCATGGAGAAAGGGGGCAGGTGTCGGAGAAAGCGACCCTGAAAACACATCTGATTGCATCCACACCGTTCCCCTCCGGCTGTCAGGCTTTTGAGAAACCTGAGGAGAGAACGCACCTCGAGAATGGGAGCCTGGGGCCCTCTGGGAATTTGCGTTCCTCCTTGAAATCTGCCATCACCCTAACTTAGAGCACTGCCCCGTGCCTCTGCTGGCCTGGCCTGTTCTCATGGGTCTGCGCTCGGCCGCCTGTCAGTGGCAGCTCACGGAACTGGGGGAGGCTGAGAAGACAGCGGCCACTGCGCCGGTGTATCTCAGCAGTGGGGTGAGTCCTGGGGCTAAAATCCACGTTGCCAGTTGGCACTTCCTTCCAGAGGTCCCAGGCGAGATGGCCTCCTCGCCCTCTGACCGTCCAGGGTCGCACTCTGCGTTGCTGCCTTCTCTCCAACTGCCTTCCTCCCGACAAGTTCTGCTGAGCTGACCTTCTCTCCTGCGGCTTTCTGCCTCCCTTTTTATAAAGGCTCCTGCGATGACGTGGCCCCGATAATCCAGCATAATTTTCCATCTCAACAATCCCATCACCACAGTCCCATGGCCACCTAACGGCACTTGGCCATAGGCCTTAGTTCGGGTGCTTGGGGACGGGGCCTTGCCTCAGCCTGATCCAGCGTCTTCTGCTGCTTATTGTGCTGTTATAACAGAAGACTACAGACCGGGGGCTTCAAGCACAAACGTTGGTTTCTTCTAGTTCTGGACATTGGGAAATTTGAGACCAAGCAGATGTGGTGTGTGGTGAGAGAGTTCCCTTCTTGGTTCCCAGACAGCGGGCTCACATGTGGGGCCCTGGGGACTGCTCTGGGTCTCCTTTATTGGGCACTAATCTCACGAGGGCGCCACCCTCACGACCCCCCTCCCCAGGGCCCCCACCTCCTGAAGCCATCACATTAGGTATTACATTTCAACATGTGAATCTGGGGGAGACCCAGATATTCTTTCCATGACACACAGTGGCTCGTGTCACTGGCTACTCCACAAACAGCGTCCTCTGAGGGGACCCGACAGTAAAAAGCCCTCTCTAGGTTAGTGATAGTGTGAGCAGCGTGACTTGCAGCTACGGTTTGCTCCTCAGTGCAGTGCCTAAGATTATGGGGCAGAGGCGGGAGGGCCATACACCACCCAGGGGTCCTCAGAATGAGGTGTGCCAGCCAGCAGCATCCGCACCCCAGGGGAGCTTGTTAAACGTGCAGACCCTCTGGCCCTGCTTCTGACTTCAGGGAGTCTGAGGCTCTGGCCGCAGGCCCAGCAGTTGGGTTTCAGGCTCCAGGTGATTCAGAAGCAGGCTCAACTATTTTGCAATGACAGTTTTATAGGGATCATACTTCACATGCTAGAAAGTTCACCCTTTTAAAATAATTCCATGGTTTTTAGTATAGTCATGAAGTTGTGCAGACAACACCATTGTTTGAATTCTGTAACCTTTCTATTGCCCCCAAAGAAACCTCCCCCCCACCCCCCACGAGCTGTCAATGCCTGTTTCCCCTCCGTGCTCCGTGGCAATCGTGAATTGACTTTCTGTCTCTATGGATTTGTCCGTTCTGGACATTTCGGGGAAACAGAATCCTATGTTGGCTCCTTCACTCAGCGCCTCATTTTCAAGGCTCCTCCGAGCTGCTGTCTGCACCCACGCTTCATTCCTCTTCACGGCTGGGCGTGCTGCGCCGTTTGGACAGACCGCCCTCTGCCCTCCGCCATCCTCGGGCTGTCTTTGCTTGGCTGGCAGCAAATGTTGTGGTGCACCCGGGGGCTGGATACCACTGCTGTGGAGGGTTCATGAGCACCCGGGAAGCTGGGTCTGCCTTGCCAGTTCAGTCCAGAACCTCTAAGAGTCAGATTCACCTTGAACCGGACCTGAGACTGATGTGTGAAAGCAGAATGTCTGTCGGTTGAGAATTTGTCACAGACTAGTTCTCGGGGCCAACTGGCTGACCCTTTCTTCTGTGGATTGCCCCTTGCAAAAGTCAGATTTTCTTGGGGGGTTTCTGGTCATTATGACAGAGTGGGGAGCTTGTTGCCTGGGATGTTTGCGGGGTGACCTGGGGTCCTGGCTCCACCCCATGCAAACTGTGTGACCTGCAACCTCTCTGAACTATTTTCCCCTCCATGATGTTGAGGTAATATAATAATAATGAAGATGTCTCCAGATTGGGCAGATGAAATAGAGAGAGAACACCTCTAAAGTATTTAGTACTAGTGCCTTGGACATAGAACGTAGAAGATGGGGTACACCACCTTCACCATGATAAGCCGCCTCATAGCTAGATGGGGTGCTTCATGCCCTGAGGTAGCAGAGATGTGCTGGCTCTGGGACAAGTCAGCATCCTTTTTATAAGCGAAACCAAGAAGACTGCTTTAAATGTTTAAAAACGAGGATTTAACAGTAATTGGAGAAGCTCCAGGGGCAGGAATGACCAATCAGCCTTGTTGTGTCTCTCTGCTCTGCTGTTCTCGTTGACTTCCTGCCTTTCTGTTGACTTCCTTCTCAGGCAGGTGCTTCCCTCAGGTGGCCCCTGGGTGCCCAGGTGTGCTGACAGAAGCTCAGCTCTGTGGGAGAGCGGACAGCTTCTGATTTTCAAGTCCCAGCCAGCCAGCACACTGTGGACGCCGATTGGCCCGCCGTGGGCCATGTGCCTGGCCCTGACCAGTCCTGGTGGTGGAGGATTAGGAGCTTGGGCTTCCTGTGCCTGGTGGATGTCCTGTGCCGGGACTCGAGCGGGGTTCAGCCTACCCTGACCTCTGGAGCAGAGACACGGAAAGGGTAGTTAGTTCTCAGAGGGAACCCAGGCTGCTTTGCTGAAGAGGAGGGGTGGGTCCTCAGCTTATGGGGGGGGGGATCCAGTGCCAAGACCACGTCCCCTGGAAGGGCTGGTAAGGTCAAGCCCACACCTGCCCCTGTGACACTCTTCATCTCTCTTCTTGGTTACTGAGCCCTTCTTTCCCTCTGTCCAGTGTTCAGTCCGTGCCGTCAGCTGGCTCAGTCCCTTCCTCCCCGCCTCCTTGGACAGCGATTCTCAGTTAGGAAACCATTGCCACGTGGAGCTGGACTGACCTTTGTGCTGGGGCCTGTCCTATGCATTAGGGTCTTCAACAGCATCCCTGGTCTCCCCGTCAGAAGCACCAGGGGCGCCCACCACCGCCCACTCAGGAAACCCTCAACTTCTCCAGACCCCACCAGGTGTGCCCGGGGCACCGTCACTGTTGCTCCCGGCTAGTTTCTCTGCCCTGCTCCATGAGGGTTGGGCTGGTTTCGCTCTTGGAGGGTCAGCCTCCTTCCCGCCTCGGGGCTGGGGTTTCTCTGTGCCTTCAGTACTTCCTTCTGCTACGCAGTTCCTCGGGCGCAGCAGGTTCCCCGGCTTGGTGTGCGCCCTACGGAGCCGCCATGTCTGCACCAGCACCTGTCGCATCTTAGCAGCTGGCCCCCCAGGGGACGGTCTGACCTCAGCTGTGATCCATCACAGACGCCTCCTCCGTGTCCGCACCCCAAGGACAGCGTGACACCTCTCTGGACAACAACACTTGAGCATCGGGGAAGGAAAGAGGGAGAAAATCTATTGCCTAAGCTCAGACCCGAAGATGCCTGGTGTCTGGAGCTTCTTCAAGTCGGGCCCTGGGCCCTGGAGGCAGTTTGCCTGTCTGTCCCTGCTGCGCTCGCTCAGGCAGTAAATTCCATGGACTGACTGTGAGGGGAACTTCTCAGCAGCCCTTTGTTCCACGGACAGTTAACTTCCACTGAACATTAACTACAGGGTGGCTGTATAATTAAAAAACACACATTTCCGTTCGGGGGGGGCGGGGGGGGGGGCGGGGTTAGCTCGAGCAACTCTGGTCCTGATTTAAGATCCATAGACTCAGTTCAAGGCAATAAATATGTAAGTAATTGATGATGTGGTGTGCAAGGAACTCAAGACTCATCCATCACACGGGCAAGCAAGGTCTGCGGATGCGCTCTGAGAACAGGGTGATCGGAGGGGAATAAATGGCCAGAGGGCCCTAGACAGTCTCCTGCCCCATAACTCAGCGCTGCTTCTCCAGGGGGCGTGGCCTCTGCCCCCAGAGCCTCCCGCTGGTGTGTTTTCTCAGGTCAGGGAGAAGGGCCCCGAGAAAGCACAGCCAGCCCGACTGCTGAGGGGGCCCTCCTCCAGGGGCACGCCTCCGGCGCCAGGGCTGCTCCCACCGCCTGCGCCCGCTCTCGAGGGCGTGTGGGGAGGTGGGCTGTCGCTCTGGTTTGGTGGGAAGGTCCCAGAGGCCAGAATCAGGGTTGCCCCTTGGACCCTGCTGCTTTTAGCACAGAGGGCTTGGTCGTGGGCCTCCTGGATGGCAGCACCTGCAGTCACAGTCTCACCCTTCCGCCCTCTTGTGGGCCCAGATGTCCAGCCCCACTGGCGGGTCCCAATCTGAGGTGCGCCAGCCCCCACCTCGCCTTGCCTGGCCCCAGCCTGTCAGAGATGCTGCTGCTGCTGTTGGCTTGTTTCAGCGCGAGACCATTTACAATCGAAATTGATGGAGCGCGGGGCTGGCTGCTTTTCTCCCTGCACGGGGACATTGGTGGCGATGGCAGCGTGGGACCTCTGTCTGTCAACTCTCGTTTTGTCCTCATTTAGGCCTGAGCCAGCACAGTAAAACCAGTCTCTTCAATTAGCATTCTCCTTCGAGTCAAGGAGACAGGTTCTGCATCCCTGTGGTCTGAGACGGGTCTACACGCCAGGGCCCTCTCGCCTCTCCTCATCTCCCAGCTGCCTCTCCTGTTCTCAGGCTTCTCCCCAGGACAGGTGCACAAGACCCTCCCCCAACCCTCCCTCCTTCCAGCTTTCCTCCATTCTGAATATCCGGGGAGACTGGTGCTCACAAGTGGGACTTCGCAGTCAGGTTCAAATCCCAAAAGCACTTGTTTCCTTTAGAGAACTTTGAGCCTCGGTTTCTCTGTTTGCAAAAGGGGTGATTAGTACCTGCCTCACCAGGTGGATTGCCCATCCATTCAGTATCCATGGTGCTGCCACCAAGTAAGTGTCTGTCACTGTGTTAGCCGCTGAGGACGCTGGCAGGTGTGAAACACATGGCTGGTGTGACCGCGGGCTGATTCTGGTGAAGCACTTGGCCAGTGGTTCCAGACTTGTCTGCACAAGGTCCTGGAGACCCCGTGACATTTTCAAAGCTAGTCCATACCCCAGTACAATTAAGTCAGTGGCCAGCAGACTTTCTATTAAAGAGCCAGATAGCAAATATTTTAGGCTGCACGGGGCGCACGGTGTCTGGCACAGCAACTCGGATCTGCCCTGCTTGCAGCGGCCAGCGGGCATGCTGTCTGCCAATAAAACTTTATTTACAAAGCCAGGCTGCACGCCAGATAGGGTTCAGGGAGCCATGGTTTGCTGACCCCGCGAATTAGATGACAGTGCAGGGGAAGGACACAGGCCTCAGATGATCCCAGCGTGCTGACAGTCCTGGAAAACCACTGTGTCCAGCCTGATGGTTACCATAGTTACGATGCTGCAGCTTGGAGAAGATAAATCATGTGCCCAGTTAGGGGAGAACTGGTCTTCCTAACTGCAAGTCCTCTGTTTTAAATGCTCATTGTCTCAGTTTTCTTTATCTGTAAAGTGGGGTTGACACTAGACCGCCTGACTGGGCGGCTGAGAGGACTGATGCGGATGCGCACACACTGCAGCCCTGCCCGCCCGAGGGGTTGTGCAGTGGCCTCACCATGGGCCAAGAAGCTGAGGAACTGAGACGCTGCAGGGGTCCCCCCTGTGGTTGGGGAAACCCTGGGGCCTAGACCGAATTTGCTCGGGCATGTGCTCCAGCTGAGGTCTGGGCTGGGGGCAGGAGGCGTGGTGGGGGCACCAGGGCAGAACTGGGGCTCTGCCACCCCCCTCCCTCACTGACCCGGGCCTTGGCGGTAAGGGGCAGCAGGGAGTTGGGCCGCCAGCTCGTCTTCACAGGAGTTAGCGAGAAAGCCCCTCTTCCATCCGAGCTCTAAGCCAAAGCGCAGGAGGCACCGGAGAAGCCCCTCCTGTCGGGGCTCATAGTCATGGGGTGCACGGCATGATGCCGCCAGCCGGCCGCTGGCGCTGCACCGGAGGAGGCTGGGCAGGGCCTCGCGCCTGCGTGTTCAGGGACGGCTTCCTGGGCGGGCCGTGTCTGCACTGGGTCCTGGAAACCTGAGTGCGTCAGCCCAGAAACAGCAGGAGGGTGCTGACGAGCATCCCCGGAGCAGAGAGCAGCATCTCTGAAGGCGGGAAGTGCCCAACAGTGGTGTGGCTGACTTGGGAGGGCGGGCGGCCAGCACGCCGGGCTCACGGCTCACGGCTGGCTCTTCGCCCTCCGGCTGGCCCTGTGTCCTGCTGCTTCTCAGAGGCGTGGAGTGTTTCAGCCACTTCGCCTGGACCAGCGCTTGTCCTCGCCAGCCGATCTCGTTCCCTTCTGTGTGTAGCTGTGCCCTGAGGCAGTGAGTGGGCAAACGCCTGACCTCTGAGAACATATTTAAGGGCTCCGCCTCACGCCCCGATCCCAGAAGTACCTATTTCCGGGTTGAGATTCACTTCCCAGGCGCTCTGCCAACAAGCCTAATGAGATCCTTCTGGATTTCTAGATGTTAAGATTTTATTTCCTTTCTTTTTTGTATTTTAATATTATTATCTTATTACATAAATTGGTTTTGACATTGCAAGATGATCCCCCTCCTCTTTGCAGACCAGAGCAGTAAAATTTTATCAAGGGAATATTCAGGAGGCTGGGGGCAGGTAGGCAGGAAATGCTCAGGTTTGGTAATGAGTGACTCTCCCCTCTGGTCTGTGGTCTCTCATGGAACTGGAGACTCATCACCACACCTTGTCACCCCCCAGCCCCGCCCCCTGCACACCTCAGGGCCTGCTGTCAACGCCTTGGTTTCCTGTCTGTCATCCCCACAAGGAGGATAACTACTCCCTTGGTCCCGGGTCTCCCATTGTTTGGTTACAAGGTTAAAAATTCCTGATACACTTTAATAAATTCAGCAGTGAGCATATTATAAAATGTAATTAAATGCCTCAGCCAGCTCCTCTTTTTTTACTGGCAGTGAAATTTAATCCAGGCCATCTGAGGGGCTGAAAGGAATCGCAGGTGGGATTCCAGGGCTCCGTTCCCACGGGGGGTGGGTGCGATGGGGCTCCCGACCGCACGTTTGATGTCTGGGAGCTTCAGGGTTCCCAGCTCAGAGCTTGCCTGCCAGGACTCACATGTGAGTGGTGACGGTCCTCTGTAAAGGCAAGCACAGTTTGGGAGGGGGCGCACCCCCCCCCCAAGGTGCTCCCTTTTGCTTCACCGTCTAGAAAGCGTCTTCAGCAGGCGAGGACGGCACCAGGGAGGAGCACCCTGACGGGACTGTGCCCCCGCCGTCTGCCGCCTCTGCTGAGCGGCCACGGCCAGCGTCCGCCCTGTCCCCTATCTTGCCGAGCAGGCTGCTCCCGGACAGGCACTTTCTCCATCCTCCACGGCCACAGCCGCTGCCCTCCCTCCAGTTGTAACTTGCCCATCAAGGTCTCTGCTCCACTTTGATACACTGATGGCGCCTTCATCCCTGCAGAGTTCCCGCTCCTGGACATTGCCCTCAGCCTTGACTTAGTGCTGTCGCGGGCAGCTCTGAGCACTTTTCTCTCATCTTGTGCGTCAAGAGCGTGAGCACACGCCTGCTCACCCCGGCATCTTCCACCTCCGGCCATCCCCGTTGCCTGTTCCTTCCCCCACCCTCACTTACACACTCCCTAATGCAGGGGTACCCCTGTTGGGGGTGGATGCCTCCGTAGCTGTCACAACCCCCAGATTAGGACCTTCGGATCTTGGGAAGCGGGTGTTCAGTGTCTCAGGAGACAGTGTCAGGTCCACATATACAAAGAAACTCAATTTGGCCTTGAAGCTTCATGAAACTGTATAACCTTTAGAGACAGCACATAATTAAAATACTTTCAGATCTGATATATTTGAACTGGATATTAAAGCAAATAGAAAGAGTCCTGCTATGTGAATAAATTCATGAGCAGCTTTAGTCAAGGATTGCACCAGGGATAAATTGGTTGGATTTTAGCTGGTGACTGACCCATGGCTCCAAAAGAAAGGCTTAACAGTCTAAGTTTTATTAGTTTCAGGTATCTTTAGGCCCAAAGAATTTGCCAGTTGATTTGAATGCAGCACACTGTTAAGTTCGCATTTAGTCTACCATGTCTCTGAGCTGGAAGCTTAAGGGCAGCTTGGAGCTTCATTTCATCCGTGGTATTTCTGAGGATGAGCTGGGGATGGGTGTGGGGGGTTGGCTCTGTTAGCTCAAACCCGGTTCGCCCACCTAAGAGGGACTTAGGCAGATAAATGCAGTAATGCGTGGGGCGCTCAGTCTGCTCCCGCTGTGCGGTAGGTGCCCAGTGGGTGCTGGCTGCTCAGCTGGGTGATGCACCCAGAGGTCTTCATCTCCGTGGAAACATGTACAGAGAGGGCAGCTCCTCTTCTGTGCAAAACAGTCTGGAGATTCCCAGGCTGCAGAGGACACTTCTCTGTGGTCCTGTAGGGCTCCGGGAATACTCGATTTAAACAGCACTTGGTCACTTGTCTCAGAAGAGACAGCACTGGAAAGCAGTGTCATGTGGGCAGATAGCAAAAGCTCAGTGTAGCGAGGGCAAGCTGTGAGCTCTGAATGAAGCCCGCCGGCTGCTCTGTGAGCTCGTGGGATTGGCTGGGCCAGCCGGGCGCAGACTCCAAGTGGGGCACCCCACTCGGGAGCAGCATGACGACAGACGGGGAATGCGTGGCGCCAGGGGTGGCTGAGCACCTGCCCGCACCCCACTTGTCCGAAAGAGGGGGCGTCGCTTGTCCTAGGTCACAACGCAGGTCGTACGCCAGCTCTGCTGCAGTGGCCATCTCCACACGGAGATGACACTGACCTCCTCTACCAGACAGCAGTAGTTGGGGGAAATCGGTTTGTTTGTTTCAGATGTTTTGAAAAGTGTCTGTGAGGTCCCCTGGCCATGGACGTTTCTAGTGGTGAAGCAGCAGGACTAAATTCTGGGTCCATCCATCATCCATCCACCCACCCACAATGCACTGACCTGTCTACCCACACGACACATATTTGTTGTTTGTGCAGATCCTGAGGTAGACACGGGATGCAGTGACCCTGGAGATCCAGGATCACCCCTGCAGGCTCTCAGCTTGTTTTTCCCCATAGTAGACAGCTGCAAAGAATGACCTTTTAAATACTTTGCCTCCTTCCTAGCGGAATTCCCAGTGCAACAAGCTGGTGATTCTGAGAAGAAACACAGCGGCCAACACGCCCTCCTTACAGTTGGGAGGTAAATCTTCCTGCTAGGGGTCTTGAAAATAACGCGGGCTGTGAGCCAACCCGCAGCCCCGTGCACTTTCACAGGGACGTTGGGGAGTGAGGTGTGTGTGGGTTTAGTTGAGGGCTGCAGGTGGGACCTGATCGGTCATGTGGGAGTCATCTGGGATGGGAAATGAATGGCCTTGTTTGGGTCAGGGCTGATGCTTCGCACCCTGTCTGTCGGGGTGGGGAGATGGCAGATAAGGTTGACAGGAGGGTGGGGAATGGGACCCTCCTGTTTCTGTCACAGCCTAAGGCGCTGTTCTCCCCTCGGCCGCCAGAGGGAGCGCTTAAATGTGTAAGGTCCCCGCACAGTATCCTGCCTCCAGCCGAGGTGCTGAGGTCTGGGTTGCCCTAAAGCAAACCCCAAAGTCTGTGCTGCTTCAGTTTCCTTGTGATTGTATCACTGTAGGAAATTATCTTGGATTTTTACTCCTCTTCTAGACTGAGCTCAGAAAACTTGATTATACTGTTCATCCAATTGCCAGCTCCTAAAACTGAACCTGGCACAAACAGGTGCTCTATCAGTTTCCTTTGGCTACTGTTGAAAATGCCCAAAATTCGGTGGTTTAAAACCATGCCAGATTTATTACTTTGTATCCTGTATCTGGTCCTTCCAGCAGCTCCCCGGGGGGGAGGGGGGAGCCCATTCTCCTGCCATCCCCAGCTTGTGGGGGCCTCCTTGGCTGTCAGCTGTTCCATTATTAAAGTCAGCAAATCTCCTCTCCGTAGGGACCCCTGCCTCCCTCATCACTTATTAGGACTCTAGGATGACATCTCCCACCTCAAGCTCCTTAACGGTCTCACCTGCAGAATCTTTCTTCACCTGTTAGGTGACACACTTGCAGATTCCAGGGTTTAGGATGTGGACATCTTTGGAGATGGGGGGGGCAGGGAGCATTATTTTTACTGAATAACTGCAGGAGTGACAGACACACTGTCATATCTCCCAGGCCTCAGGAACTTCTCCTTTGCTTTTTCCCAGACAGAGGGAGGAGGCGCTGACAGGATAGGGCGGTCTGGACTGGGAGCATCCAGCTCATCCCCACCTGGGGTTCGACTTCCAACTCACTCACTCACTAGCTGTCCACTCTTACTGCTGCTTGGTGTCCCCCTCGGATGGTGACGAAACTGGCTCTCGTTGATTGACACACCGCTGTGTGACCTGGATTAAAAATCCAGCCCTGGTTTGTACCTGCTGTGTGACCTGAGGCAGAGGTGGAGCCTCTTGATCTCCTCGCTGGGGAGGTGCGGGCGGTGCAGCCCGAGCGCGGCATGCTCTGTGCAGAGGGCCCTGTGTGGCGGGTGCCGGCGCGACCCGCCGAGAGCTGCCGGCGCGCTTACTCTGAGGCCGCTTGGCCATAACTCCCGACAGGAAGAAGGGTTTTTCCTTCTCGTTTATTTCCTCCCCTTCCTGTTTAGTCATCACTGTCACCGGTGTCACGGTATGCTTGCCCCGCGCCTGGCTTCCCTGTCGGCCTGAGGTTAGTCAGCAGGTCAGAGCCTGCGTTTTCCACATTAAACCCTGGTAGCAAGGTTGCTTTACTGATGTCATTTCTTCTGCCCAGGTTTGTCTCCCTGGCTGTCGAGGTGGTTTCCAAGTCAGGGCGCGAGACCTGTCCCCTCTTACAGACAGGCCACCGCTAGCGGGCAGGAGCCTCTGGACAGCGAGGCTCTCGGAGGAAGGAAGCAGCCTCTGTCCGCGGCTCTCTCGCCCTTCCCGCGCTCTGCGGTCGGAGGCCTCTAAGCAGCGTCTGCCGTTCTGCCCAAGACTGAGGGCACCAGGGATGCACCAGCTTGTGCCTCCGTGTCTGCACGACTCGTTATCAGAAAATTAGGGTAGAATAGGAGCTTTTGTTCTGCTGTGGAGACATCTTAATAGGCACTTTGATTGTTAAACAGAAGTTTCTGTATCAGTTTAATTGCAGTAAATGTTGTTTGCCGCCTCTGTTATGATAAGGCCTGGGTTTTCATAGGTTCCCCCCTTCTCTTTCAACAGTTTGCCTTTGCTTTACGTCTCCCATTGGCAAATTTAATGAAATCCAAGCGAAGACATTAAAAAGAGGATCTCAGAGTTCAAACCTTCACGCCCACGTTTCAAGCTGTGTGGAGTTATTATTGCTGAGGCCTAATGATGTTGCAGGCGCTAAGTGTGATTGACAGAACTCACCTCTGCAGCCAGATACGGGGAAATGAAGCCAAACTACGAAACTTAATTACATCGGCTTTTTTTGAAAGGGGCTGTAATTGAGAATAACAGAATAATGAGCAGATGAATCTAACAGAGATGTGCTTATAATAAAAGAGGATTTGCTCTCTGCTGACTTGAGCTTCCGAAGGCCCATATTTCGGGGCCGGGGGGTGCTGGGGGCAGGAGGAGGTGGCTGCAGAATTGAAAGCCACCTGCATCGGGGCTTCTGGCCGTGGCGCTGTTGGTGGCGTGGGCTGCGATCCTAAGATGCAGCGTGTCCTGTGCTGGGCAGGCCCTGTCTCTGGCATTAGGTGCCAGGAGTACCCTTCCCCCCGGCCCCAGCATGACATCCAAACAATACCTCCATACATTGCCAGTGTTCCCTGGGGGACAAAAGTTCCCCGGTTGAGAGCCTGTGCGGGGGCTTTGGGAAGACTTGTGAAGGGTTGCAGTTGCTAGAGGGTCTGCTGGTAGGTGGCTGTGTGACCCTGAGCGAGGCCCCACACCTCTCTGAGCTTCTGTCTCCCTGTGTACCGTGGGGAGAACGGCGCAGAGGCCTCGTCTCTGGGAACTGCAGTCTGGGCTAACACGCGTCGAATGGCTGATAAGCCCCTCGGCTCTGGCAAGCACCTCGAAGTCCTTGTTCCCCCAAGCACAGTGCCGCGATGCAGCTGGCCCCAAAGGAGACACACGCTTGCACACTTGCTGGCACTGCTTCGCTAGCCTGTCCGGACACTGCTCACCGGCCCCGGCCGCTGGCCGGCCGAGGGCCCTTTCTGGTGACCCGGGGTGAGCGCCCCCGGCCGCTCGGAGCGTGGTGGATTTCCCACAGGGGGTTCTGTGCCCAGCACCCCTTCCTCTCCGCACTACGCCCCACCCCCCACCCCTGCAGTGGAGAGAGCCCTCCAAGCAGCTGGCAGTAGCGTCCCCAAATCTAGCTTCAGTCCTCGAAGAAGATAGGAGGGGAAGCAAAGAGCTTTCTCTCTCTCTCTCTCTCTAAAATTTGTTTCTTTCTTGGCTTTGGTTTTTTTTTTTTTTTTTGGTTTCCTCAGAAATTGAGCTGAGATGAGTTGTAAAATAGCTTGCACTTATGACATCTAGTTTTTAGTTAAACTAAAAGAAATTCTACTGTCTGTGTTTCAGACTGACCTATCATTCTGTCTCCTTGTTGGTTTTCGCTGCCCTTGGGGACATCAGCTTCCCAGAAGGGCCCCTATTTCATGAGTGCAGTACTGGGGACTCTGGAGCAGCTTTCAGGTGCCTGCAGACAGCCGTTAGCCAGAAGAGGGGCGTCAGTGGGTTGAGGTTCAACGTTCCCTGAGTAGTTCAGCCTGCCTGCCCCCCCGCCCCAGTGAGCCCCACTCCCAAACAGTTGCTGTGATAAGCCAGCCGTGTATTTGCAACGCTGGAAATGGGAGTTGCTCCATCCATCTGGCCTGAGAAATGAGAGCCGGTGGGGATCAGCCGCCTCTTTCCTCCCTCACTGGCGGAGAAGTCACGGGCTGCGCTAGTCACTCCTGCTGCTCTTTCACGCCTCTCGGCCGTGAGGTCTGCGAGGAGGGTGACGTAGGCGGGAAGGTGAGGGCTGGAGCCCTGGGACTCAGTTGTGGGCGGGGGCGTGGATAGTGTGGGTGCAGGAATTTAATGTCAGGGGGAAAGGCCAGGTGTGCACCCCATCTGAATTGGTGTGACGTGTGGTCTCTTCCTCATTCTCCTTAATCCACCCGCCGCTCCTTACTCCGCTTACCTGTCTGTCCTCTGCCGACTCGTGTGTCCGTCCACCTGTCCATCCCACCCAAAGGCTGATTCATCCACGCACCTCCCCACCGACTGAGTTTGGATGGCACATGCCACAGTCAGCTAAATTTCTGGAAAGTGATGTTAGAACTTGCTTTTAAAATTAATGTATTTAAAGAAAATCAACGTAAAGTAGTAAGTCAGTCACCCCGTGCCGTACAGGGGTGTAACAGAACGAGCCCAGAGCTGCTTGCATGGCCAGCTGGCACGTGGGCAGCAGGCAGACTCAGGCCCGCGAGGCCCTCGCGCTGCGCTCAGCTGCTGGCAGCACAGCCTGCCTTCCCCGCCGGCCTGAAGGCGGGGTGCCCACCACCCCTTCCTTGGAGCTGTACGAGCCAAGGTGTGTGAGTCCCTTTGCCGGTGCCTGGCAGACACCGAGTGCCCTGTGTCGGAAGTGACCTCCGTGTGTCCTTCCACAGCTGGCTTCTCCAGGCCGCTCTGGATGCCCCGCCCAGGGGACCTGGTTAGATAGCACATCCCAGAGCAGCGGTCTGCTCGGCTTGGCGTGGCACTGCTGGCAGTCAGCGGCCTCCCTGGGAGCCTCTCTGGAGGGGACTCGGCCCCCGGCCCTCGGTAACAGGCGCTCCCTCTTCTCTCCCCGCAGACACGCTGTCAGTGCCGCGATGGTCCCCGCAGATCCCGCGCAGAGACCTCGGCAACTCCATCAAGCACAGGTAGGGTGGATGCTGCGCAGGCCAGGGCGGCGTCCTCTGGGGTGGGGACGGGCTGGGCCCCGTTTCACCTGACCCCGGGTCACCGCCTCTTCTGCCGCAGAGCCTGGCGCGGCCCAGGCGGCGGTGATGCCTGCCTCACACTCGCTGGTCCTCAGAACCAGCACGCCGGGGAAGAGCCGGGTCTTAGTGCGGCCGGCCTCGTTGCAGTCCCGGCTGTGAGAGCTCTGCGGCCTCGAGGAAACCTGAACGAGGCTCCGCTTTCTCGTCAGGTGACTGTGCCTGCCCTCAGGGAGGCGTGAAGATTCAGTGAGGTCTTGTGTGTCAACTTCCAGGCACGTCGTAACCATTCAGCGTTACGAGGACAGACACTGAAGGTCCTAATTTGGAACTGCAGGCCGAGCTCCAAGATGCTCACTCTGCTGAGGGTGGGTCTGTCAGGCCCCGGGACACCCCTTTCCAGGGGTACAGCCGCCCTGTGCAAGAGGGACGTGGGGTGCACCAGTCACACCCATTTCCTCTCACGACCTCTCAGCTCCTCGGGAGGCAAGTGGAGCGCACGTGGCCGTCGCCTGGGGCGGGAAGGGAGCGGAGGCCCTGGGTCCCTGGGTCTTCGACACGGCCACGCCGTCTCCTTCCCACGGAGGCCTTGGACGTGCTGAGGGCATGGTCACTCACACACGCGTCCTTTCTGCTCCTCGCTGTGGAGACTGCCTGTGCCACAGTTGCAGCGCAGGGCAAGACCCAAGGCCCTTCTCCTCCAGGCAGGTTGAGTTGGCAGCCCCGGCAGGGGGAGGGGCCGGGGGGGGGTGGCCTGGCGTAGCTGCGGCCAGGTGGGTGGGCACTCCTCAGCTGCTGTGGAAGAAGTAAGCTGACAAAGCAGTTCAGACTCAAATGAGAAAATGTCTGAGGAAGGAGTGAGCACCAGCAGCAGACAAGTCAGTGGCCAGGCGGTGAGATGCAGAGAAAGGCGCCAAAAAGAAGGGCCTCTGTGGGCTGCCCCCCCCCAGGGCCCCTTGGGCCAGCTCCCCCACTGCATTGGGCTTGTCCTGATGCGCACCCCCGGATTGGCCACCCCGGCTCAGTGGCACCCCACCACCGCCTAGGGCCCCTTGGGTTGGCCCCGCTTCTGGCTCAGCCCCTCCCCGGGTTCACACGGTCCCTCTTCTGGCTCAGCCTTTGGCTCAGCACTGCCCCCAGCTTTCCTGTCACTCTGGTGTTGGACCTGGTGGAATTTCACACTCCAGTGGTGATGGCCACAGGAGGTAAGGAGCCGGTGATCCTGTGCCCTCAGCCACCCTAGAGAGCTGGCACTGGAGGGCGGTGGCCCTTCGGGCTGGCCCTGGGCTCTGTGTAAGGGGGAGAGACCTGGGCGGCTGTCCCCACCCTCTCAGCGTCCCCTGGGGGAGAGGGGCAGCTGATCCTGGGGCAGGAGAGGGCCGGACAGGAGAGGGCTCCCGCCTGCCGCTCACACTGCCCGCCTGTCCTCGGCTGTGGACGGTGTGGGAGACCGAAGCCTGTTTGCCACCCCAGAAGACCCAAAGCCTGTAGCGTGGCCTCTGCTGACGGGGCAGAGGGGGCTTAGCCAGCCCTAGCCCCAGACCGGAGGGGTTTTCGAGGCTTCTGAGTCTGTTCAGAGTATGGCTGTTGCCTTGGGGGGCTCCGGGCTGCAGCTCTCTCCATCTCGAGTGTCTGACCCAGATCAGACAAGGCGGCGCAGCACGCAGGCACCCTTCGCGCGGATTCTCAGGCACCAAGTTACATAATCACTTCTGATTTTCATTTTGACACTGAGGCAGTGGAGATTAGATACAAGTCCTGCTGAAGGTACCAGAAATTGAAAATGAAAATTAACTCTGACCCGGCAACCTTCACTACTTCCCTCGGGCCAGCCCTGCTGCTGCCGGCGCTCTTAGGGAAGGCAGTGCCGGGTGGGGGTGTTGGAGGTTAATCGAATGGACCTGTGTTCCTGGTGACAGACCAGAGGCCTCCAGACTGCCTCTGTTAGTAGCAAGTGGCGGTGGACGGGGCAGGAGGTGAGCTGATGGCCTGGAAAAGCTTTAGGGAGCTCTTCTCGGATACGGAAGCGTGGAGCTCAGCTGTTTGGGGGTGGAGAGGGTGCTCTTGAGCTTCCCCGGTGATGGGGATAGCTCAGCTGGACTGCAAGGGGACAGCGCCTGTTCAGTGGCCTCCGAGAGCAGGCCCAGCCCCCAGGCCGCGTTGCGTGCTGAGGCATGATGGCTCCCGGGACTGTCCAGGCCTCACCGTTCAGCGACTCTGTCCTCCGTGCCAGGCGCTGTGTGGAACCCTTGGTGTTCTTAACTTCATTTCATCTTCCCAGCAGCCTCTGGGGTGGACTCCATTATTATCCCCACTTCGCAGAAGAGGAGTCTGAGGTGCTCGCTGAGGCTCAGTGAAGTCCCAAACCTCGGTCGTGGTGGGACTGGACTCTGTGCCCATGTGTTAACAGCCCTTGAGGGCCCCCATGGGGAGGGCAGTTGCCATCACCTTGCCCTGACCATCTCTATCTCTCCCTCAGGTTTTCCACCAAGTACTGGATGTCTCAGACATGCACGGTCTGCGGCAAAGGGATGCTGTTTGGCCTCAAGTGTAAAAACTGCAAGTAAGTGGCTGTGCCTGGAAGCAGCTTTTCACGGAGCCTGTTGTCCCGCCATCCTGGGCTCTGAGAGAGCTTATGGCAGGGTGGCTTCGTGGCTCTCTGGAGACTTGCATGCTCTGTTCCTCAGGAATGTCTTAGATGAGCACCTGAACTTGAGCAAAAGGTCCAGGAGAGCAGTTCTGAAAAAGAACCAGCTGATTGTGATGCTGGGGCTGCATAAAGCTATCTGAGGCAGAGTGACAGCCTGCATTTCCCTAATTATTACTGTGGAGCAACATTTTTTTAAAGTTTTATTTATTGATGCATACAGAACTGGGGTATAGGCCAGAGGCTCAGGGGTGGTGAGAGGGTTCACTGGAGACAGAGTGGGGAGCAGAACAGGTAGATGGACAAAGTGCACTGCTGAGGGAGCAGTGGGCAGGTCAGGAGAGGTCTGCCGTGCCATGTGGGTCAGCTCTGGGGCGAGGATCAAACTCGTGGCTGCAGCCAGCTTGTAGTGCTGCGTCCTAACCCTTTGCACCACCGGGGAGGGTCTGGATTGACATGCTTTTTTCTTGAGTTGACCAGTTACGAAGTATTTTAGGCTCTGCGGGCCAGGGGGTATTGGTTTCAACTACTCAGCTCTGCAGTGTACCTCAGAAGCAGACACGGACAGTATCTGTACACGTGCGTGGGGTGCACTTGTTTATGCCTTTGAGATCTTACTTACAGAAACGGGCTGTAGGCTTGGCTTTGGCCCTGGCTAGTTGGCCCACCCTTGAGTTAAAGTTTGCCAAGTCCTTTTCTCCTTTGTCTTGCCTTCTCATTCTACCTCTCTGTGGGGTGGAGGCTAGGATTCCCGCCCCACACCCCCAGTTTACAGATGTGAGAACGAGTGTTAAAAGAGGGACCAGTTGCCCACCTGGGCCACGCCTGCAGTGGCCGTCAGGACCGGAGCCCTGAGCCTCGCGCTCTGTCCTGTCTGTGGCACCGCGTCGGTCTCAAGGCCTTCCAGGCCGCAGCATGTGGACAAGGGCAGGAGCCCTCGTGGGCCCTGGAGTCAGGCTGAGATGGGCTTGACCCGGCCCTGCGCTTCGGGCCGTGACGGTGGCCGCCGCCTCACCTTGCCGTTGGCGCTCTGGGCTGCTCCGCCTCCTCCACGCAGGCTCTGACTTGTGTCCTCCGCCAGAAGCTGCCAGCGTCTTGCCGGCCTTCCCTCTCCCTCCGCGAACGGGCACTGAATATCCCTCTGGTCCAGTCACTGTCACATTGGCAGTCACTTTCAGTTGTCTAAGATTACAGACGAATGTGTGTTTGCTTGCTAGGAGCCCCTTCTTGTCCCGCCCAGGAGGGGCCCTCTCATTTGGGTCCCTTTAGGCCTCCCTCTGCCCCAGGATGGGGGAGAGCGGCAGGGCAGTGCTCACCCCTAGCCTGGATGCCTCTCGCCTGGGTAACGAAGGTAAGGCTGGGCGGGCCCTGGAGTTGCGGGACTCATTCATTCCCAAGGAGTCTTGAGCCCCACAGCATAAGGAGAGGCGGCAGCCGTAATTACCCAGCACTGGTACTTGGGGGCCCGTGTCCCCCACTCCATCCTTCACAGACCCAGCTCCTCTCAGGCAGCCCGGGTGGCGGACCCTGTTCCTTCTGACCGCAGAGGGCACAGACGGGTCCTTGGTCCGAGCTGAAGCTGCCCGATGTCCCTGCACACTGCTGCCCCAGGCCGTCTCAGCAGGGCGTCTCATGCCACGGTCAGGTGTGGGAAGCCCGCACCTGCCGAGTGAGGGCTTTGAAGTCAGGTAGTGGGTGGTGGGGACATGGGAGCTGCAAGGCCCGGCACCCCACGCCGTGACAGTTCCAGCAGTACGGGCCGAGCCCCGCGTGGCTTGCTCCTGCTTTCTGTCCTGAAGTGATGAGCAGAGGTGCAGGCCCTGCCCAGGCGGTCACCCCCAGCAGGCAGCGCGCTCTGAAACGCGGGCGCTGGGTGTGAGTCTCAGACACAGCCCGTGTCACCTGGGGCCTCCGTCGCCTGGCTGCCTCTGGGTGCAGCCCGCGTCCCCCGCTGGGCCGTGGGAAGGAGCCAGGAGCCAGCAACGTGCTCGCCCCAGATGCCAGGGCTTCCTCCGCGTGTGCGGAAGCGGCTGCTGCACGGCAGCCGCGGAGGTGGGACCAGGGTGTGGCTGGATCCGACCGTGGGTTTCACCGACTTGCTCAGCCGTGGGAAGACTGCCGGAGCGGCCGGAGCAGAGCCGCAGTGGCTGCGGCCTTCGGGCAGCGTCAGGGAGTCTGGCGGCGGGCGGCGTGAGCTGAGCCTGGCTTTGTCTCCAGCGTGCGGCTGAGAGCGCCGAGGGTGTCGCCCACTGGTGTTGAGCTTGCTCCTCTGTGAGTCGAGTCCTGTAGCGTTTGCATAGTTACGCGAGGCTGGGTGGCCCTTGCGCAGGCTTCCAAAAACTGGCCCGGATTGGGGCGGATGGATAGGCCGACCAGAGGCTTAGGCGAACAGGACTGGGGAACACACAGACCCCAAGTTCGAGGAGCCTGGAGGAAGACACAGCTACAGAGAAATGAGTGGGAAACTCAAGCACCGGCATGAAGAGCAGCGCAGGGGAAATTTCAGAGGGGGGCCCCAAGGCCAGGGCAGCAGCTTCTTGGGGAAAACATTCACTTACTCCCAAGTGTTACTGGCATCCGCAGTGCACTGGGCACTGTTCTGGCTAGAGGGGAAGAACAGTGAAGGAGGCAGACAAAGCCCTGCCCTCGTGGGCTTACAGGCTGGCGAGGCGGGCAGCAGACAAGCAGCAGAAGTGTATTAGTGAAGCAGAGCATCTGTCCACATAGTGCTAAGTACCAAGGAGAAGAACAAAAGAGAAGAGAAACTAGAGCCAGAGAAGGGGCTGCTGTTTGAACCAGAGTGTGCAGACAGCTTTGGAAATTGGTCCAGGTAATCTCCTGCTGTCCTGAAGCACCCCAGAGACGTGGGTGTGAAGCTGCCCTGAGCGAGCGATCCTGAGGGAAGCTCCTGGGTGCTGCTGGTTCCACAAAACACCTGGGTGGCTCAGGACCAGCGGCCTCAGCGTCACCTGCGTCAACTGGGCTGGCTGGGCCCCAGGTGAGCCAGATCTGACGCTGTGCTTATAGACTGTCCTGGGATTCCAGCTCAGGTTCAAGGGAGAGAAACACTGCTCCAGGGAGCTCCAAACCCCTTTTTGTGGCAGATTTTGTTTTCAGACTGTGTCTCTCCACGTTGAGTGTGTGTGAGAATTCCCTGAGGGTGACTCACACACAGGTTCCCTGGGCCCAGCCTGCAGGCTGTGATGCAGCAGGTCTGGGAGTGGCGGCCACCCAGAACCTTCCTCACAGGTCCCCAGGTGACGCCTGTGCAGCTTGGTCCCAGGACCCCGCTCTGCAGCAGAGTAGAGGTTTGACAAAAGCAAGCTTCACTTCCAGCCTGACACCCAGCCTCATACTGTCACTAGGTGGCTCATTCAGGCTCTTTGCTGTGACGCCCCTTGGCCACCCTCTGTAGACACAAATCTTGGTCGTCATTGTGTCTTCAGCAAATTCATAGGAACCCGGCTGTCAGTCACACACTGCAGGGTGAGTGACACTCAGGCTTCTACCCTTGCCGGCCTCTGTGGTTGCCACCTGCAGTCTGGAATGCAGAAGGGGCTTGACAATGTGGCTCTTGGGCACACGCGCCCGGTTGTGGACACCTGGAGCACGGTGTGGGCACGTGTAAGTGGGCACACCTGAGCCTGGAGGCCGAGGCCAGGGGTTGTGTCACTCGGAGCTGGCGGTAGGCTACGGGGAGCAGCTGCCAGAAGGCACCAGGGAGGGCCAAGGAGAAAGTAGGGCTTTCCCGGGCCTGGGAGGCCTCCGAGCTCCCCGCCTCTGGCCGGTTCGCCCTGTCCGCCTCTGGCTTGCCCCCCACAACTGGCGTAGAGAAGCACGCGGAAAGCCGCTCAGAGATCCGGGACCTCCGTTATCTGCTGCCTGAATCAGCAGAGAACCTGCCCTGTGCAGGCTTGCAAATGCACACACACATCGCGCACACAGTCCATAGTTTAATCCAGACTCCGCTGCTGATTGGTTGAATGATCACTTCTGAACCGATTTCTTCCTCTGTAGAACAGGAAAAATAATAACCTACTTCACCAGGTTGTTTAAAAACAATAAGGGACACCAGTCAGTAAGGTAAAATGCTCAGCCTGGTATCTGGCCCAGCACTAGAGCTTAGTAGTTGAAAGTGAATACTGTTACTTTATGAATTAATTTGGGGGTCCCTGCTCCACCAGGAAGCAAGCATGCTGCCTGTCTAACCCCCTTCCCTCCTGCTTGGGTTTAATGCCCACTTCCTCCGGAATGATCATCAGCTGTCTTGTTGGCGCTCTGAATAGGGAGATTAATGAACTAATGGGAAATTATGCTCAGAAGGCAATTTGCAGTTATCTAAATCGAGGCGTTTTCATCTAATAGGTTTGTGAGCGCAGGATGGAGTTGAGTTCTCAGTGGCAGGATGCCAGCACGGTCCGTGCGTTGTCTGATGACTGCGGACTCAGCTGGCTGAAGTTAGCTTTGCAGTCAGATGCCGGAGGATTTCCCGGCCCTCATCCTTGCTGTTTGCATCCTTCCTCCTCCTCACAGTTCTCCGGCAGAGCTGAGGTCTGGTTCCTTGGAAGCCTCGTCAGTGCTATCTGCATGTCTTGCAGGAGAGTGCACAGCAGTGTTTTGGGTGACTTGTGCTCTAAAGAAACAAGGGTGCTTATTTTCCTGCCAGCGCAGGAGTATGGAAGGGAGGGGGCGTCTTGCACACCTCCCGTGGAGAAGCAGCATGCTAACACTTGCTCGTGCTAACACGTGCTCGTGCTTGCCCCACCCCACACCCTCCTTTTATAGACGGTCCTGGTTAGGTCCATCGCCCCGCCTGACATTTACCACTTGGAGGATTCTCCGCCACCATTTGAGGCACAGAGGTGAAAAAGACCAGGTTGCTGTCCTCAAGGGCCTCACTTCAGACAAGCCCAGGCCCTAGCTCTGGGTCATGGGAGAAGCTTAAATTAGAGCTGCTGAGACTTTCCCTGCACTCGTGGTGCAGACTCTGGGGACAGGGCTAGGAATCTGCCTTTTTAATGCTTCTAGATAATTCCTGTTGCACTAGAGTGTAAGTGAGGAACAAGGATCAAGAGGGAGGAAGGAACAAGGAGTAACTGCTGTCCAGGGGGAGCTTCAGTTCTAAGGATGCCTCTGCATCACGCACACCGTGGCGGGCTGTCTCTCCAAGGCTCTGGGACTTGAAGGCAGAGCAGGAGTCAGCCGGGCGGCGGGGTAAGGGTGTGCCAGAAGGGGGAAGCGGCATAGGCAGAGCCTTGGCTCAGGATGGAGAGAGCCTGCCGGTCCGTGTTTGGCAGCTGTTTGTCGCAGGCAGGGCCCGGGTGGAGAGGAGGCCGATGGCCTCTGCAGCCCCAGCGCGGACCCTGCCGCCCAGGCTCCCGCGTGCCCCCCGGGCGCCCTTCCAGCCCGTCCTGGGAGCGCAGTCTACTCTGCTGCCCTCATCACCCGAGTGGGTCATCAGGAGGAGCCGGGATCTGGGCTGCTCTGAGTCCCCTGCTCAGAGGCTCTGTATTGGCTGTGAGACACCTTGCAGAGGCTCCTTTTTCTCTAGGACCATTGATTACCCATTCTTCTGCTTGGAAGACAGACGATGAAATTGGTGGCCACGAAGCACGAAGCACAGCCCTCCCTCGCCCTGTGCAACTGGAAGTCTTGTTCACCTTCCCTCATGATCTCACTTAGCAGCTGTGACAGGCGCCACCTCTCACAGCTCAGACCTGCGGCCTCTGGAGGCTTGCAGCTTGCAGGGGCCTGGGAGTGAGCCTGACCTCCCCCACGTGACTCAGAACTACAGACTAGACCTCCAAACCCAGCCTCCTTGCTTCTCGGCCGGCAGAGTGTAATGCAGGGTCCTCTGGGATCCAGCTGAGACTAAGGTCACTTGAAACCATATCCTTGCTTAGTTTGCCCATATCCTGCTCGAAAACATCTTGCTCCCCCCGCGGTGAAATAGGTTTAGTTGGGAGAATTGCTCCCATAAAGTACTTGCAAGATTACCCCTAGCAGGATCTGCTCCTAAGGAGCCCAGCTTTCCAGCAGTGAGCCAGCAGCAGACCAGACCCAGAGCCGCAGAGGCTGAGTCAGGTCCTGGCTCTACCACTTCCCAGCTGTGGGATTCTGGGCAAGTCTCTAAGCCTCTCTGATGTGAGATGTAAATTGAGGCTAATACCTTCATTATGCCACGAAAACCACACGAATGCATTGGGGATTCTTTCGAGTCAGAATCTTTAAAAGTTCTGTCCTGCATTTTGTACTCGAAGTCCGTGTCCCAGGCGGCCGGGGGGTGGAGGCTGGAGGCTGGCCCAGGTCAGCGCAGCGCCCCAGCCAAGGGCAGTGCCCCCTTGGGTAGGGCTGAGGCGTCAGCCGTCATTTCCTGAGTAGGAAGGGGGCTGCTGGGAGCCGAGTTTCTGGGCAAACACACACTTTCCAGTCTGTGGCAAGGCTGTGTCCACGCGCTTATTGTCCAGGTCACCCTGCTGCACGGACCTCACTGGCGTGCCAGAGTCCGCGTCTCGCTTCTCATGCAGCCCGACTTGCTCGAGTCCCGTGCCTGTGCCGTCAGCATCTTGGCGTTGACGCGCGCTTCTTTCTGGTCTGTGCGCTCTCCCAGCCCACGTTTCTGCATGGAAATAGAAGGGTTTAATCTGAAAACGTCCTGACTTCACGAAATGGCTGCAGCCACAGGTAGTGAGGAGAGAAGAGGGTGCAGGAGAAGTGAGCGATGGCTGGGCTCAGCCACGGGGCGCACCAGTTTTCTCAGCCGTTGGAAAACTGGGGGGAAGATGAGCTCTGAAGTTCAGCTGCTGTGAAGCTCCTGGAAGCTTCAGGAATTTGTACAACAGGCAGGATATTGGCAGGATGTGATTATGAGCATGCGTTTTGGAGCTCACCAGCTCGAAGCCCGAACTTACTGCATTACTTACATTAATAGAAACACTTCAGTGCGTGGTGATCTTAATTGGAATGATGGCCCCTGTATGTGTTTTTACTTACCATAAGCAAAAGGGTTGGGCCCGATTACAGTTGTGTGCGAGGAATGAGCACAGCTCTGCTGGCGGCCGAGGTGGGGACTGGATGTGGTGATGGTGATGATACCATGCATTGAGGGTGAGATGATCATGTCAGACACTTGGTTGCACATTTGACATTGTCTCATTCTTGCAACAACCACTGGAAGGTTAGGGCTGCGATTATCCGCATTTTACAGATGTGGAAACTAAATAAATAGCCGAGATGTCTCATGGTAAGGGGTCCGCTTCTCAAAACCACTTGTCCCTCTCACTGGCCGTCTAGATCTTAACCACGTCCGTGGCCCAGGCCCGACCACACAGAATGCTCCTCCCCCACGCCCCGAATGGAACTTGCCGAGCGGAGTGTGAGCGCTGATCTCAGCCAGCCCCGGTACAGGGCCCTGTGTGGCTTCCTCGCCCTGCCCAGCGCCACCCTTGAAGGGCCTTTGTGTCGCGCGTACAGCTCTGGGGCCACGCTCCCTTCTCCCGATGGGAGCTGGGGTGACCGGGGCCGGGGAGCATCCTTCTGTGGCTGAACAGTGCTGGGGTCTCCTGATTGTTTCCATTGTCTCCCTGGAGCCTGAGGTCTATCTGCATGTGGGTGTCCCGCCTCTGGACCCACGGTGGGTTTCCTGGAGTTGTAGGCGGGAGGCCTCAGCACCCCTGAGTTGTCAGCAGTCGGGGAGGAGTGATTCGATGGCCTCTAGAGAGTAACAGAGAGGTTTCTAGGCACCTTGGCTCACACGAGAGCCCACAGGGGAACCAAAAGGAGATGACACCCAGCTGGTGCCCTGATGGCCTTTGACATAAGCCATGTTACCAGAGGGGCCGATTTGGCTTAGGGACTTGGCAAGACGTCTCAGGAGTGCTGGTCCTAGGGACCTGGAAGAGGAAAGGTCGGGGGAGAGAAGAGGAGGGGACAGGGGTGACCCCAAGCGGGGATCTTCTCTGCCTTTTCATTGGGAAAATCCCCTGCCATTGAGGGTCTTTCCAGAATATTTAGTGAGCCTTCGCCTGCCCATCTAAAGTCTCCATTGGTTACCCTTTGCTCATCAAGCTCTGCTTACCGTGCCTTCCTCCTCTCCGACCGCTTTCCTCCTCCGGCCAGAGCCCTGCTCCAGCCATGACCCCCGCAGGCGGTGTGTGCCGCTCGTCGCACATCTGTACCTGCCCTTTATTGCTTCCGCCTGCATCTTTCTTGCACACCTCTGCTAGCTCCTGCTCATCTCTCAGGCTCAGCTCAGTCAACACTTCCTCCAGAGTGCCATGCCCTGCCCTGCCATCTATACACCGTGCCACGCACCCGCTGCCCTGACCCGACAGGATTGTGCGGGGTGGGGCCGCGTCCGGGTCGTGGGCACCTGTGGGTTAGCGCTGCCCGGCACACAGTGCCCCTGTGTTTGTTGGTGGGTCTCGGAAAGACCCGTGGAGGGACAGTGGTTCTTGCCCACCCAGGGCCCTGAGAACCTGGTTCCCGTCAGTGGGACGGCTGTAGTGGGATTGTTGAGGCAGTGGGGGTTTGAGCTTGAAAAGCCAAGAGGACGGGCTTCAGACCTAGACAGTAATTCCTCGCTGGGAGACACTGAGAACAGGATGAAACTCGGCATCCTCGTCCTGTTCTGGTGCAGATGCACCATCCTGGCTTGGGGATGTTCACTGAGCCTCCGTCTTCTCGACTTTGATGTGGGTCTGATCACAGCCGTGGCTCGTGGGATGGTTCAGAATACCTGGCCCGTCAGAGCCCTCGGCTCAAAGGTGACACTCGTCTCACATTTCCTCCATGAAGGCCCAGGAGCCGGGCTTTTAAAGTGATTTTCTGTGTGGAAAATCTTGCTCAGATGCATTGCCAAGAGAGCTGGTGTGGGGTGAAAGGAAGAGAAGAAACTAAGGATCTGGCTGCTCAGAGCAGACTTGTCATAAGGTGGCGAGGATTGCCCAGCGACCCGTGATCCCGCGATGACCTCACCCGCGGGAGGTCATCCTCCTGTCCTCCTGGGAGGCGGCTGCTGTGACCCCAGCCTGCCCGCACCTGGTGCCAGGTCCGCACCTGCTCCGCTGGCTGCTGGGGCCCTGTCAGTCTGCGGGGGGGGGAGTAGAGAAGAACGACTGTCCCCGAAGTTCTGGGAAAGGCCTGTGGAAGCCCAGTTTGCTTCTGGACAAGTCCCTGCCCTCACATCCACGAAGAAAGTAGGTGCATGCTAGCGTGTCACAAACTGGGGGGAGAGGGGGCGCGGAGATGAGGGGGAGCGGGGAACAGTGGCCATTTTTCACAAACGCCTTTGCTAGTCTGTTCATGCGCCTGCCCCAGTCGCCGCCTTTGACAGGCTCTCCCTTCCTCTTCGGCGCTCTCTGTCCTCCTCTCTCGTCTCCCTGGTATTTATCCAGCATGCCTTATGCACCAGGTGTTGTAAGTGGGGTCAGGGAGGAGTCTACGAAGATAAGGAGAACCCAGAGTCTGCCCCAAGATAAATCCGCACGTTTAACATCAAGGGAGAGAACGTCTCACTTCACCAGCAGCTCCTTCGGGCATTGCAACATTCCGCAGAAGCCACTTCCCTTGACGACTGAAGCTAACCCTGCAAGGCTCTGGCTGTTCAAAAAAATTCTTTGTAGTGAAAGCTTTAAGTTTATCTAGTCTAGGTGAGGTGCGTGGGGGTTGCTGGCGCACCTGGTGAGGCTGCAGGTGTGTTTCAGCTGCCTCCTGCCTGCAGGGACCTGGCCCTGCCGCCTGGGGCTGAGTCTGCTGTGGCTTGGCAGTCGAGGGGCCTGAGCTCAGCAAGGTGTCGTCTCCTTGGTCTGGGCACACCTGTGCTCGCGCTCAGGGCGGCCTGACCCCAGGCTTCTCGCCCTGCTGGACTCTGCCCTGCCCCGGGCGTCTTTCAGAGCCACCTCCTGAGTCACAAGCTCCTCCGGCGTGTCTGGTGCAGACACGTGTTGGTCTTCAGCCGTCCCCTCACGCCCCTGGCTTTCCTCCTGCTGGGACGAAGCACCAGGAGAACCAAAAGTCAAGGACTGTGGTCTAGAGAGACACGGGGCCGAGGTGCACAGAGGGCTTGGTGGCAGCAAGCGCTCTTTGGGCGCCCAGTGGCGACCTGTGCCGCCTCTCACAATCCTGGCATCTCAGTGGGGCTCCCGTCTCTACGGACCTTGACACACAACTCAAGGGCCAGTGGTTGGCTTGTTGGAGAGATGCGAGGGCAGAAGCCGCGCTGACCGGCGTCAGCCAGTTCCCCAGCTTGGCTGCCCCGGGCTGGCCCTCGCGGTGGCCAGGGCGACTCCTGGCCTTGCCCACCGGCCTTGCTTTGCTGCTCACGACTTCTGACCCCTGACCCATCCCTCTTGCTCCTCCCCCCAGCCTACACCCCCCCGCCCCCCATTGCCCTCCTCCCCTTCAGTTGCTGTGTTTTCGCGCCAGCCCGCTGTCTGTTTGCCTGTTGTGACCCCTCCCCATAACGCAAGGGCCCCTCCACCGGCCCTGTCGTGTCCCCGGGAACTGGGGCAGAGTGTGCCCGGTTAAGTGCGTGTTGGAAGAGCAGAGCTGGCTACGTGCAGTGCCATCAGGGTGTGACGCGGCGCCAGCTCTTCCCCGGGGGGCCGGGGCCCTCACTGTCTCTGGCAGTCTGGAGGCCCAGAGAGGAGAACACGGGGCGAAGGCAGGCAACTGGCGGCGGGGGGAACAGGTGCGGCTTCGGCTTGGGTCCGAGGAGACGCTGTCATTCCCAGGGCGCGCCCCTTTCCTTCCCTCACGTGGGAGGTGAAGCCGGGAGAGGAGGCGACAGTGGCACCTGCAGCATCATTTGACCTGGACTCGGGGTCTTGTCCAGATTTGCCGGACCTCAGTTTCACAGTCCGACATGGTTGTGGCAATAGTTCCTAACTTTTAGGGCTGTTGAGAGGACTAAAGGCATCGCATAAGTCTGCAGGACGTTCGTGCTGCATGGTCAGGGCCGCAGAGGTGCTTTCTCTGGCTGATTTCTGTCCTGCGGTTTTTTTTTGTTTTTTTGTTTTGTTTTGTTTTGTTTTGTTTTTTTAAGATTTATTTCTTTGTGAATACAGAACTGGAGTACAGACCAGAGGTGTGGAAGGTGGGACGGTTCACCGGAGACAGAGTGGGGAGCAGAACAGGCAGACCGAATGAAACACCCTGCTAGGGGAGCAGCGGGTGAGACAGGAGAGGTCTGCCGCACCGTGTGGGTGGCGGGGATCGAACTCGTCCTGCAGTGGCTTCGGCCTTCATAGTGCTGTGCTTTAACCTGCTGCGCCACCAGGGAGGGCCCGTGTCCTGCATTCTTAGTGACATTCGTAGCCGAGAGCGCCCCGTGGCTTCCGAGGGTCGTAGACATTGGATGCCACAAGCTGCTGCTGCTCTTTGAAGATTCCAAATTGTCTAAGCAACTTTTCTCCAGTCTAAGTCAGTAATTACTCAACACCCCCTCGTAATTTCGTCATCTTTATGTAGCAGCTTCACATTTATTTATTTACAGTGTGAGGCTTTTTAAAAAGTAAATCTATTTATTTAAAGACAAAACTGTATCTGTTTAATATCATCAGTCGTGTTTACTTGTTCTTAAATATCACAGGATAACCACTTTTTGGTAGTTCTTTTCTTCAAGCTGGGGTCTAAATGAGATCCACACATTTCATTTGATCTATAATAGTTTTATGGCTTTTTTTAAGTATCTATTAGAGTGAATTAAAAATCAGCATCTCTTGCTATTAACAGAGAGTCATCAAAAACAGACACTTTAGTGGGAAGACACCTTCCTTGAGTTGCTCAGTGTCGCCTGGCACAGCCGGGCGGGCGCATGCTGGCAGGAGGTGGCGGTGCGGGGGCACAGGGAGCCGCCGATGGAGACCTGGGCAGGGAGACGTTGCCCCCACACTCCCAGGTCCCACGTCTGACTTCTCAGGTCAGAGGGGAATTCAGGGCCCTACTGAGGCCTGAAAAGACCAAACATGAGAAGAACTGAGGAAACACGCAGGCACACCCCAGCCCGCGGACCGCAGGGCGTCGGTGGGGCGCGCGTCCTGACCGGCACAGAGCCGGGGTGGGGGGGCCTGCTTTGGCCGGCTGCGGCGTCTCCTGCAGCAGCACGGGCCGGACCTGCCCCGCAGTCATGCTTCTGTAAGGATTCTGCTTGTCTGGGGGCCCCTCTCCGAGAATCCCTGCGCTGGACTAACTGGAGGGAGCCACAGCTCATCTCTGTCTGGGCGTTCCAGCCACTGTTAAAACGCTCAGGTGAGCTGCTGGCCCGCGAGAGGGTGAGGACAGGGCAGAGCCCCCTCGGGTAGAGTCAGCCGCTGAGCAGCCTGGGCGCAGCCGCCAGCTAGAATGTAGCTGCTTCAGGCCCAGCGGTGAGGAAGCCCAGCGCCAGCAGCGCAGCCCGCCGTGACGTGTCCAGCCCTGCGGGCATGAAACGCTGGAGGAGAACGTCGGAGCCAAGCCGTAGTGGCTCGGGGCTTTAATTTTCCCCTGAAGTCAGGCAACGGTATGAGGAAGACGGGGTGACATCTGAGACGCGTTTCCAGGGACGACGGTTGCCCCCGAGCCCCTAAACGCCTTTCCTGTTACCAGCCTCATTCTGACTGGCGGCCTGGGCGGAAAGCCAGAGCCCACTTCTGGTGCCACGGCCCAGGTTTTGTGCCAGGACAGGTCATTAACCCCAGGGTGCCTGTGCCACAGGAGGAGGGTGACACCTGTTTTGTGAGGTTGCGCTGAAGCGCCAGGGACGCATGCGCACGGCGTGTTCGGCCCTGTGGGCGGGGTGCGTCTTCACGTGCACAGTGGCCATTAGCAGGCCTGGGCGAGCGTGGGTGGCCATAGGCACTCTCTGCTGGGAAATCCTAAAGGGCGCGAGGCCTGGTGGGCTCCGACAGTGACGTAGTTGCTGCGCACGCTGAGCCCCGGGGCCTCCCGCGCGCCAGCCGGCCTCGCTCTGGACGCCCGGGGGCACCTTTGCCGCGGCTGCCCGGCCACCTCCCGCCCGGCCCGCAGTCCTGGCAGCCTCGGAGCAGGGAGTGTGGCCCGGCCCTCTGTCTGCGTGTCCATCCTCCTCTCTTGCTCTCGCAGGTTAAAGTGCCACAACAAATGCACCAAAGAAGCCCCGCCCTGCCATCTCCTCATCATCCACAGAGGAGGTAAGTACTCAGCGCTTGCTTCCCTGGGGTGGGGGCTGGGGGTCGGCCATTTCAGAGAATGCCCACACAGGCCCCCTGATTCTGGGTACCCCGACCCCCGACACCACCTGTGTCCTTCCTTTCCCTCTGCTGCCTTTCTTCCTGGCCTTCTCTCTGCTCTTCCCTCCTCCCACCCCCATGCTGGCCCCCGCTGGCCCCTGCCCTGTGCTGTGTTCTAGTACTGTGGCCTCCAGGCTCACCTAGCCTTCCCGGACCCTTGTCTCCCTCTCCGAGCTTTCCCTCTCTTCTCTTGCCCCTAGCCCCACTGCGCTCCCACTCTGAAGCATGCTGGCTGGTACGTGCCTTTGTGTGCTCTCCTGGCCCAGGTGGGCCTGCAGGTATGGGCCGCGCGTGCTGCTGCTCTGGGCCTCTGGGGCAGCGCCCCGCCGGGAGCGCCACGCCAGCCTCCCAGCCTGACAGAGCAGGCCTAACTAAGCCGGGAAGAAAGACTTTTCCTTGCCTGCCGAGGACTGGGTGGAAGGCGCTTCCTTGGGCAGCTTCGCAGTTCAGCTTTCCAAATAGCTGCTCTGATTCTGGTCCCTGACTCCAGTGTCCGCACTGTGGTCCTCCCTGGGGGCATCCGTAGGTTTGTGCCTCCTCTGACCATTTAAATTCGTGAAGATGAAAGAAAAAACTTTAATGCCTCAGTCACACCAGCCGCATTCAGTAGCCACATGTGGCCACCCTACTGGCTAGTGCAGACCAGAACACCTTCACTACGGCAGAAGGTCCGCTGGACACTGCTGGTCCAGACCTCTGCTGTTGCACTGCTGGCCCAAGGACCACCGCCATGGGCATCACCTGGGAGCTTGTAAGAACCTCGCAGGTCAACACCTGCATTTTTAACAGCATCTCTGAGCGATGCCTCTGCCTCGGTTGAGAAGGGCTGCTCTGGCGTAGGAGTTGCTGACTCAGACGCCTGCCAGGACAGAGACGGAGCCTACACCCTGGCCAGACAGGGTCCCTGCACAGAGTGAGGGGCCCACAGCTGATGTGGACCTGCCAGCATTTCAGAGAAATGTCCAGAGAGTTTCCTAAGCCACACACAGCAACTTATTAAAATTTTTTAAATTCCTGATGGCCGCCCCCGGTGTCTGGGCTGGATTGGAGCCTTCCAGCCACCCGGGAGCAGCTTAGTGCTGACCTGGGGCGGGAAGACTCTGCCTCCTCTCGGGCACCCCTGGCCTTGGTTGGAGTACACTGAGGGGCACCTGCCCTGTCCTGTGGGTGAACCCAAGTGAAACTTAGAGGCAGCAAATCACTGCTGCTGAAAGTGCTGAGATGTGTTCCAGAGCCACAGGCAGTTGGTTTTCAACGATCTTTGCATTGCTTACGGCCACAAGGGGAGGAGATTGTGAGGAAAGGGAAACTTCACAGCGCTCTTCTCCGACCCCACTCCGTATCTTTAATTAAGAACCATCTGTTCCTTAAACAACTGCGTATGCCCAGAGAGGCTATTTTAGAGCTGGAGTCTCAGCCCTTGAGCCCTGTGATCAGCCTCACGGGGGAGGTTGCCCCCACCAGGGGAGAGGCTTGCTGAAAGGTGCCTGCTCCCAGAGGCTCACATCTGAAGCAGGGCTCCCGCACACCACCCACACAGCTGGGCCCCGTTGGCTGAGAGGTGGCTGGTACCAGTACATGAGAAGCAAAAAGAACTCTCCAGAAGTCTGCCAGTATCTTGCTCCCCCACCCTTCCCTGTTGGTAGGAAGTTGGAAGTGTAGTGGGTTTCCATGGTGATGGCAGCTCAGGCTAAGCAGAGAAATTAAATCCCCGGGTCAGTCCGAAGCTGAACCTTTTCCGCCAAGCTGCCCCTGCTCTGGCCCCACGATAAAACACGGCAGATAAGTCACTACCAGGCATCCAGTCTGAATTTGGGCTGCTCACCTTGGTCCCTTCCTGGGGTCCCAGTTGTTAGCAGAAATAACGGAAGGGTGCTGGGAGAGGGGCTTGGACCACAGGGTTTGTGATCAGGAAGCTTTTGCCTGGCATCGGCCATGTGCCCAGCCATGTGCCCATGTGCTTCTGGGCGTGAGGCACCGGCAGAGGCTGAAAGGGCCAAGCCTTTTTATTCAGAGCCCAGGGTAGCCTTGTGTAGGACATATACTGGCATGTGATGGGCTGCTCAGGCCTGAGAAACCCCAAAGGTGACCCCACAGGTGGTCTCATGCAGAGGTGGCGTGGTGGCCGGCATGAGCTTGTGCACTGATCACAGAGCCCGAGAAAACAGGACAACAGCTGTTTCCAGGAGGCTCAGTTCTGCAGTGAACAGCGTGCAAAACAGTTCAGTGTTGGAAACAGGCACACCAGTCGCTTCTTTCTATTATGACGATTCTGATGGCCAACAGTCATATATTGAAAAATACAAGTTTTTGCAACCTTTTACAGGGCAGGGTGATGGGCGTCCAAAGACCCCCAAATCTGCCTGTTCCAAACGGGTTTTGCCACATCAAGACAGAATATACTCTAGTAAATAAGACCTTCAACAGGAAAGAACCTTAATACAATTATTGTGCAATAAAGAAAAGGGGCAGAACAGATGAAACACCCAAGGTGCCGCCCCTGTGAGTAAATGCCCACCAACCAGGCTGGCCGAAGCGCTGCGGCTCCGGTCTGCGGCACAGGCCACTAGTCTAAGGCCCCTTCGGCACAGACAGAGCAAAGGAGCAGAAGGGGCCAGGCAAATCTGGGAGGAAGAGAGCAGAGACAAAGCACCAGTCAGGATCAAGGCTGCCACGTGAGCCTCTCGCCCACGTCAGTTTCAAGTGGCTCCTTCCGCATCCCCAGTCCAGGGCCGAGAAGCAGGCGCGGCTTCTTCACCCTTCTCTGCACCATGTGCCTCCTCTTTCTCCTCACGCTGCCCCCTTCTTAGGGTGAGGCAGGGAGCGGGAGCCTCCCCTTTCCCTGGGGAGCTCTCTGTTACGCAGCCACAGCACCCCTCCACACTGCTGTGACCCAGCAACTGTCATCTTGTGCCATCCCTTCCATTCTGGGCCGGGCCTGCGAGGTGGGCTCTGAGCTGTGCTCCCCTGCCGTGACATGCCAGTGGTACTTAAATTCCCAAATCACTGTTTTCACCCCTACGGACCCAGCAAGGTTAGTCCGAACGGAGTCCGTGCCGTGCGACATCAACAACCCCCTACGGAAGCCGCCCCGGTACTCAGACCTGCACATCAGCCAGACGCTCCCCAAAACCAACAAAATCAATAAGGTGAGTCTGGGGTGCGAATGGGGGGGATCAGACAGGAAGGGGCGGTTTGGACTGGAAAGCCGCGCACATCTCCCAACACACCTGGGCTGGTGTTCAGGAAAGCCTGGGTGTCATCAGCTGGCGGGGGGAGCGAATGTGCCAGGAACCTGTCAGACTTAGAGAGGGCACGTGGGGATGAGGATGGACGAGAGTGTCCAGGCATGGGAGTCGGGGCCCACCGGAGAAGGGGTTCCTCGTGTTTCAGAGCCGTCCTCTGTTCTGTGAGATGCTTTGCCATCTGCTGGATTAGCTTTGTGCGTGATTTTGGGCATGCAGAAACATCTGTTGAATGAACCACAGGATAGGTTCTCTCTCTGAGCTCCTGCTGGGGGCCAGGGGGTGGGCACGTGTGGGGACCCAGCTCTTTACCAGCTGCTCCAGTCAGCGCCTGGCTGGTTCGGTGGAAAGCAGGGCGCCTCTCTGCATCTTCCTTTGAATTGTGGCCTGGAAATTCCAGTGTGACTGTTGACATCCTTGTTGGGGCCTCAGGTCTGACCCTACCAAAGCAGCCCCTGGGACATTCTCGGCCTCATCATAGGAGGCCAAGGAGGCACATGCCAGCCTGGATGTGCACCTGAGGAGCCCTGCCAGGCAAAACAGGCATCAGCCAAGCACGCGGGAGGCGCCCACCTGTGTTCGCAGGCCACCCACGTGCTGGCTGGGCACCGCACACTGGCAAGGCACAGGCTTTCTCCTCTGCATGGGGGTGGGGGTGACCCCTCCCCAGTCCATTCCCCACAGCAGCCTGAGTGATCTTAATGAGTGTAGTTTGAATTGTGTCACCCTCTGCTGAAAACCAGCTATTGGCTTTCTCTTGGTTTGGAAAATGAATCACTGCTGATGGCAGCGCACGAGGCCGCTCTCCTTCCCGCTCCTTCCCGCTCTCCCTGCCTTTCCACGCCCCCCACTAGAGCCCATATGCTCTTTCCCTCTCGTGCTGACACCCGCTGCTTACTACTAGATCTCAGCCAGGCGCCATCTGGCTCCTTGTGCCATCTTCTGAGCAACTGAGCTCTTGGCCTCTGAAGTCTGGCCAACCCAGCAGCAATGGCGTGTCCCTGAGCCTCAGTTTTCCTGTATGTAACTGGGTCATTCCCATTCTCTCCTGCTGGACACCAAAAACACCAGCCTCCTTTACCGATGTCCGTAGGGTGTGTCGGTCAGGAATTGGGGAAGGGTGTGGCGGGTGGGGTGGTTTGTCTGCTCCGTGATGTTCAGGGAAGCAACTGGGACAACTCACACAGCGGGGTGTTGGCACCAACTGGAACAGGGACAACGCTCACAGGCCACGTCCAGCCCCCCGCTTTCGTGAATGCAGTGGTGTAGGACAGCCACGCTGCCTGCAGTTGCTTTGTGCAGTGGCAGAGTTGAGTAGTGAGAGCAGAGGCCACCCGGCTCTCAGCCCAGAACGTGTACTGTCTGGTCATTTCGAGTGTGCCAACCCCTGATCTGACTCATGTGTCTGATGCTGGACTGGGGTGGTGGAGGCTGGGCCCTGCGGAGGATCTCCTGATCGTGACTTGAGCTCCCTCACAGCGTGGGGCTTTAGGAAAGCCGGGCTGCTCAAGTGGCAGCTCAGGGCTCATGAGCAGCTGGACAGCCAACACCACGGAAGCCGCGGCTCCCTCTGTCCGAGCCCAGGCGCCATCTTGACCTGCCACCTGCCCGGTGTCAGCGGTGTCGGTTCTGTGCCTTAGGAAGTGGTCACGCGCCCGCCGCCAGGGCCGAGACGCAGAGCCCTCCCGACAGCGGGAAGGGGCCAAGAATTCCGGTCGTATTTTAAGATGTCCATGGTGGCTGATGAGAGCACCGGGCTCAGGGAGTCGCTGGGGGAGTCAGTGAAATAATGAAAACAAGCGCACTTCATGTAGTTCCTGGCACATCTTGTGTGCCCAGGAAACGACAGTAGCCATTGTTACCAGCCTCAACCTCGGGGCTGCCAACCACAGTGTCAAGCTGCTGTCACTGTCCTTTGTTATTTACAAGAGAGAGGTCTCTGGGAGAGGGGGTTCCCGCCGCTGGGAGGGCTGCGAGGGCCTCCCCGATGCCGCTCCAGGGCAATAACTGCCCGGCGCCCGTTGGCCCACCCTCCCCGTGGTGTCTCAGGAGCTAGGAGCTCAGCTCCGTCTCCAGGCCTTTCTCTCTGGTTTCACAAGGAGCGTCTCTGTGTCAGGTGGACAGAAACACAGGTCAGCTAGATCAGTGACTGTGACATTGTTCTGCTTGTCTGCCAGCAGGAGAATTTGATAAGAGCGATAAATTAACCTCTATTTAGAAAGTGGCTTTGACATGAAGGGGGACGGGATTTATCATAGGGCTGGCTTATTTTTTCCCATCTTTCTCTTCTCACTGGCTTCACGCAGATCCTTTTTGTCAGGCTATGATGTGGTTAGTGCAAAGATTCCTGAGCCAGTTGGGCCTGCATATCTGTTGCTGTCCATCTCCTCTCCTTTCTAGCTCAGTCAGTCCAGGCTCATGGACGCTCAGCTGCCGCACCCATTGTGGTTAGTGAGCAGGGTGCGTCAGAAGCCTTGACCTTGAAACTCAGTTCCTTCACTGCCATGTAACCATGCAAGATCTCTGTCTGGTTTCACCCTCTGTAATGTGGGAAGTGCAGAGTAAGTGAGACTAGGACAGAGGCTTGAGATGTGTGAAGGGTTTATGCTGGACTCCAGTGTGTGGAAATAGCTTGAGGAAGGAGGGAAAATGAGGAAGAGGAGCGTGAAAGAGATGAAGAAGGAAAGAATAGTAGGATGTGGAGGAGAAGGAGGAGATAGAAGGGTGCTCAGGGGAAGGAGAAGACAGAGGACAAGACAGGAAGGAGGAAGAGGAAACTTAAAGGAAAAAATTCATTCAAGTTGAACCATAGTGAACCACTGACTTCCCACATACTGCAGGAGAATTGTTGTTACTGAAGCTGAGCTTGCCTAGGATTCATTATTTCTCTTAAACTCTCTGGTTTCGGACAACTCTGCTCTATATCTTCTTGATCCACTCATCTGTTTTGGGCATTTAGGTTTTTTCCATATGTTGGCTGTTGTAAATAGGGCAGCAGTAAACAGAGGAGTGCAGGTTGCCTTTCAATTTAATGTTCTTGTGTCCTTTGGGTAGATCTTAGGAGCAGAATTGCTGGGTCCTTTGTTAAGTCAATTTATAATAATGTGAGGGTCCTCCACGCAGCTTTCCGTAGTGATTGAACCAGTTTGCAATATTTTTACTTGAGAATTTTCTTTTTAATTTGTATCAAAAATTACCCTAGAGCAATCGCCTCTACGCTTTCCTGCGCTACTTGCTCTGGAGCAGTGGGCCTCTTGTCCGGACTGGTTGAGGCAGTGGCAGGCCCTGGCCCAGGAAAGAAGGATGTGGTACCTGGCGGGGAGGGAGGTGAGTCAGGGAGCTTCTCAGAGAAAGGGAGACTCGAGCTGTGTTGGAAAGATAGCATCTTCTAGGCGGGATGACACAGCTCTCCTGAGGAGAGCTAACAGCACGTCCAGGCCTTGGAGATGGGAGACGGTCTGGTTTGTGTTGGGTTAGGTGGGCTGTCTGGTGTGACCAAGGCAAACACTGCAGGGGAGGTGACTGTGGTGAGGTGAGGAAGTGACAGAAGTCCAGGCCCAGCCCAAACACCTGTGCCGCGCATTTCGATATGTCCCATCGTTGGAGCGTGTTCTGTTTGTCACTTCCTACTCTCTTGAACGTGGGAGCTAATTTTTAGTGAAGTTATCAGAGCTTTTTTTAATTGAGATAATGACCAGCTTATGCAAAGTGTCCTATCTTGTGATGTGGCAGACTGGTAGATGTTCACAGAGGAGAGTAGGTGGATGGGTAGATGTCTGACTTCCATTTTCCTTGACCTTGAAATGACATAGTCAGTCCTTATTTCCATTCACCTCATGTTAACCCATTAACCCATTGGGCTGAGTGACAGCTTCTTTCCACATCAGAGCCCAGCCACATAAATCTTAGCCTTACATGCCACTAACATATTATTTCTTGCACTAACATACCCATTGACCTGGGAATATAATTTGCAGTAGATAAATTAGAATAAAGTGAGAAGTCTAGCTTCCCAGCTCCCTTATACTAAAACTGGATCAGAATTACCTCCACGGTGGTGCTGGCCAGCAGGTGACTAGAGTAAACTAGAACATGACCTTGCCTAGAACAGTGGGACTTTCTTAGGTTCAGGTCTTCTCTCCTTTCCATTGGGACTCAGCTTTGTTTCTCCTACACTGGGTCAGAGATCACATTTGGGGGACCCACTACAAGGAAATGTGATAGCCTGAGAATGCCAGTCATCCAAGGGTAGGTATGCTTTTATCCTCCATTTGCAGTTATGGCCAAGTCTTGCCATTTCCCAGAGCATTAGTTTCTTTCTCTGGAGATAACACCATCTTGCAGGTTTGTTACCAGGATTAAATGAACTAACAAATTAAATTAAAAGGAAAGATGGAATTAGAAACACTTTTCCTGTCCATTCTGTTTAATACACCTCAATGCTCTGCACAAAGATAGCAAGGCAAAGGCAGACTCACTAGAACTCTCAAAACCAGGGAATAGTGGTGAGTTTCTTAAAACCTCTTTTGGTCTCATATAACCCTGACTTGAATCTACAGAATCGGGCAACTGAAAGTGACAGTGAGTGAGGATAAAAAAGAATCCTAGCAAAAGCCTCTCCCTCTAGTCAGAGGACCAAGAATAGGACAGCTTAGCATGAAATCTTTGATTCAGTGACTACTCCCAACCAAACACCAACACCAGCCAGGGCCAAGTGGTGCAACACCGATCCTCACCAAACTAACCTTAAGCCCCTGCCAGTTCGGTGCCAGAGAAGGCTGAGCAGGGAGAAGGGACTTCCGTTCTCACTGGTGGCAAGAAGTCTCCTTCCACCAGCAGTTACGCATGCCGACCTGCCAGGTACCGTCTGTGGTGTTGTCTAGGGAGTCTGAACTTTGATCACCACCATCACTAACAAGACGTCCCCCCTTTTTGGTGTCAGTGGAGGCTACGTGGAGAGTATTAATGAAGTGCTCGTAGTCCTTTCCAAAATCATTGGAGTCCAAGAGAGAGCTGGGATTACCACCCCCACCCACCACCTGTCTTCTGGCGTCAACAGAGGCTGAGCAGGAACCTAAACTTCTAATTGTACTTGGCAATACTAGGAGACAGCACCTCCCCTTCCCTTGCTAGAGTAGTGTCAGGGAAGCCAACTGAGGTAAAAGCTTTAATAAGATCTAGAGTTTCAAACATAATACACAAGTTGAGGCTTCCACTAAAACTCATTCATTATGCCAATAACCTGAAATATCTCAAACTGAGTGTTAAAAACAATCAGTAGATGCCAACATTGAGATGAGTGAGATGTTAGAATTATCTGACAGTGATTTTTAAAGCTGTCATCAAAAAAAAAAAAAAAAAAACAACTTCCCATAAACAATCAGGAACAGTCTTGAAATGGAAAAAAAAAAAAGAAAAAGAAATTAGAAGAGCCACCATATTTAAATTGTAGAACATACAACTAGAAACTATAAAAGTTAAAGTAAAAAAATAGTGGGTAGACTCAATGAGTGGAGGGATAGAGGAAAGAATATGTGAACTTGAAAATAGGACTGTAGAAATTACTCAATGTGGATAGCAGAAAGAAAATGGATTTTAAAAAATGAGCATATCCTTTGGGCCATATTGAAAGATGAAGCATTAATGTCAGCACAGTCCTGGGGGAGAGAAAAAGAGGACAGGGCTGGAAAAGTTCTCAAAGAAATAATGATCAAAAAACTTCTCAACTGGGCAAAAGACAAAACCTCTTTGTCTACTTTTTTCTGATTTAGGGAACTGACAAACATACCACATTCATGGATGTGAAGACAGTGTAGTTAAGATTTCAGTTCTTCTCAAAAATGATACACAGATTTATCTTAAGTCTTATCGAAATGCCGGAAGGATTCTTTTAGTCCATATAAAGATGGGCATATTTTTGAAGTTATATGAAAAGATAAAGGAACTAGAATAGCTCAGCATCATTTTGAAAAAGAATAAAATGGGAGGTATTGGGCGACGCAATCTTGAGCCTTCTTATATAGTTACAGTAATTAAGACTGAAAAGAAGTTCAGTATCACTGGCCATTAAAAATGCAAATTAAAACTACAGTTGCGAATCATTATACTCCTATCACAATGACTAAATTTTAAATTGATGATACCACCAAACACTGCTTAGGATGCTAAAAAAGTCCATCACACATTGCTGGCATAAAATGGCACAGCCACTACAGAGAACAGCTTTTATATTTTCTTTTAAAACTAAACATGCAATTACCATATTATTTAGAAATTGGACTCCTGGGCATTTAGCCCAGGGAGATAAAGACATATGTTCACACAAAATCTGTGTTTGAATATTTATAGTAGCTTTATCCAAAGTAACCACAGAGAGGGGTTGCTTCAGTGAGTGAATGGTTAAACAAGTTGTGGTACATCCATGTCACAGAACACAGCTGCGCAGTAGGAAGAGCATAGCAACTACATCATTCTCATCCTGCCATCACCCGTATGGCTGAAATCAGTCAAGTCCTACTGTTTTCTTCCCATGGCCTGACACCTGGCAGGTGTTCTCCAAAGAAGGAAGGAAAGAAAATGAGGATTATTCTAAGTGAAAAAAGCCAACTGGGAAGATGACACGATGTGTGATTCCATTTATATAACCTGCTTAATATGACTAATTACGGAATTGGAGGACAGATGAATGGTTCAAGGGGTTGGAGAGAAGCGGGATGGTGAAAAGAGGGAAGGAAGTAGGTGTGGCTCTAAAAGGATGGCATGATGGACTTCAGTGATGGGTCTCTCCTCTCTTGTATATTCAATATCTGGACTATAACTATCGTATTGTAATTTTGCAAAATGTTATCACTGGGAAAAGCAGGGTAAGGAAGCTTTAGTTCTCATGATTTCTCACAGCTGCATGTGAATCTGCAGTTATCTCAAATAAAGAGTTTAATTGCAAAAATGAAGACTGTCCTGAACATAATACCTACTTTTTATTGATAACTGAGTGTCTCAACCCACTGCTAAGGGTCGGGTCCTTATATATCTTTATTTAAAGTTCCCAACAGCCCACCAGGTGAATTCCCTTTGCCTGTGTGATGGATAAGGGGAGAAGGAAGCTCACACAGGTGAAGTCCCTGAGCTGGGGCAGTGTGACTGTGGGGAGTGGGGTGAGCTCTGGGACCATGACAGGCATAACCTTGGCCATGTGTCCTTGGGCGTCCAGAGAGACTTGTTTATAGCAAAGCTCTGTGTCGCCTATATTTACCCAGGCCTATTGTAAGCCCCCCACAAATAGGCTACAAAATGCGACAGCTGTGCCTCATTTAACACTCACACTGTCCCTTCGACAGAGTTGCCCCCCCCCGGCCCCCTTCACAGACAGGAAGCAGAGGTACGGAGGGGCCGCTACTCTCCCCAACCCACACGCTGGTCAGGGTGTGGTCTGGAGCGGTACCCAGGCTCCCGCTCCACGGGGTGCGTCACTCCGCGCCCGTGTGCCCAGCACCCGCCTAGGGCTGGGACAGCAGTGAGTGGAACAAGGTTTGCTCACAATCTAGCAGAGGGGATAGGCTATAGAGAAGCAGCCTAACAAATAAATAAACGCAGTTACGTTTCCATAGATATCAGAGACGATGATGAGGTTAAAGAGATCTTGGGGGCAAGTCACAAATTCTGATGTGGCAGACAGGGGACTGTTGCAGAGAGGAAAGTGGAGGCGACGGGGGAGGGGCCACCCCTACACTCCGGGGCGTATTATAGGCGCTGAGCCCTGCTGGCTGGGGCAAAGGTCCTGAGGTAGAAGCATCCTTAGCCTTTTCAGTATCAGTGTATTTGTCTCCTTTTGCTGCCACAATAAAAGCCCATGTGCCAAATTCAGCGGCTTATGTAAAACATTCATTGTCTCATCATTCTGTCGGTCAGAGTGTGGCTGAACTAGGTCTTAACGTTTAGTCCCCCAGACCCAGAGTGTTGCATCTGTCCTGGGTACTCTGGGGTAAAACTGCTCCCAGACTCACTTCTGGCCTGACGCTGCTCCTCGTGGTCATTTCGCTGCACCTGCCCGGCCTCGTTCTAGCATGTGGCTCTTACCTCATGAGAGGTTGAGTCCTTCCAGGCTCCAGATGGCGCCGACGTCAGCCACATGCCTCGCAAGCCAGGGGCACACTCCTCTGCTTTGCAGGGCTCGTGTGATTACACGGGGCCCTTGGGCACAGCCCAGGGTGTGCTGTTTGTGCTTGTGACTTTTGCCATGTAAGGTGACCCCAGCTTACAGTGGGAGTCGGAGGGGCATTCTACCTGCCACAGTCAGTAAGGGAGAACAGCATGGCTGGAATTGGGGGAGCCCAGGGGAGAGTGGGGGTAATGAGGACGGAGAATCAAGTGCAGTCACAGCTGGACCCCCACGGGGAGGGCTGTCTCCTCCTTGGAGCACGGGGCCACGCCCGCTGAGCAGAGAGGAATGGGACCCGGCTTACTTGTGACAGGTCCCTCAGACTGCCTTTTGGGGACTGCAGGGAGGCCACTTTGGGGTCACTGCCATCATCTGCAGGAGAGGTGACGGTGGCGTGGGCCAGGCGTGCCTCAGGCTTTCCTAGGAGCCGTGTGTGGGGGCGGGGGGGCAGCGCTCCCACGGCTCCGCCTGGGTCTGGGCCGGCCTCTCTCCACAAGCCCACCCTCGGCAGCTCTTACGCCCACTTGTATCTGGCCTTGCCGTTCCTTTTTTTTTTTTTTTAAAGAATAAATTTGCCCTTTTGGATATAAAGAAGGTAGGTGGTAGTTTGGGGGCTGGATGTAGGATTCAAGGGCAACGGCAGAGCTCCGCGGTGGGCGGGAGACACGCTGTGAGGACAGGTCAGCGGCGGCCGCTCCAGGCAGCCTCCAGGTCGCAGATGAGCTCTGAGACCTGCCCTGCGGCGCGCTGAGGGTAGGAGGTCACAGGCAAGGGGAAAACCAGGGAAGGAGACCTCGGGTGGGGCCTGGTGGCAGGAAAACCAGGGGGACGGCAGGGTGCGGAGGCTAAGGGTGGCAGTTTATCCCGGAGGGGACGTAGCCGGTGGTCAGGGCCTGCACAGGGCACCGCGACCGCCTGACCGTGGGACAGCCGTGCCAGCAGATGAGCTCTGTCGAGGCCTGTGTGCAAGAGGCTAGTTGGGGGCCGCCGGGCTCCAAAGAGAAGAGACGAGGCAAGTGGAGAAAACCCTTGCAAAGACGTTGGCCGCGAAGAGGAACACGGGTGGTGGGAGGGAGAAGGGGACGCAAAAGAACGCGTGGGCAGCCCGGGAGCTGGGCGGCAGGGGTATGTGCTGGGGAGCAGGCCAGTGGAGAGTGAAAAGTGGAAGATCAGAGTCCAGAGCAAGAACATTTTTAGGTGGAGACATGCTGATGGGCATGAGCCAAGGCAAGACTGGCCCAGTGGAAAGCGAACAGAGCCCGGAACGTGCACGCAGCGGCGGCTTCCTGCAGCGGCGAGGCCGGCCGCTGGCGTCCTGCTGAGTTTGCAGTGGACAGGCTGAGGTGAAGCGGAGAGTGGAGCGGCTGAGCACTGTCCGGGATGCTGGGGGAGAGGCGGCTGTGGAGGTCGAACCAGGCCCCATGGCCTGCATGCTGCTCGTTGGGTCTGCCACGGGCCGGGAGCTGGATCGGCGAACGCTTCTCCCAGAGTCGGGGTGCAGGCGGCGCCGGGCCTCCGGGATGCTCGGGGCAGTGGGCTCCACGCCCCCTGCCTGGCTCCGCATTCTTGGCGTTCTGGTCACGGGAGCTGGGTCCAGCCCCCCTCCGCGTCCAGGGCCTCCCTCCGAGCGGTCTCTCCTTTCCTCTTCCTTACACGGGCGCTGCACGCTGGACGCTAGAAGTAGGGCCCACCCCCATCCAGGACGGTCTCAGCTCTCAGCCTCGCCCTTGCCTCAGTGGCATCTGTGAGACGTCCAGATAAGGCCCATGACAGCGGTTCAAGGGGACATGTTTGGGGGGCCGGTTCAGGCGCGCTCCGGCCGCAGGATATTCTGAGGCGCGCGGCGCTCCTGTCTCATCCTGCCTTCAGACTGAGCTTGGAGGGCAGGAGGGGCAGCAGGAAGGGCGTGGGCGGGCCTGAAGGCCGGGCCTCGCGCACTGCTTAGCTGTCAGGCTGTCGGTTCTTTGACAAACGCCCAGGAGGAGGAGCTAGGGAATGGCAGTGGGCCCTTGGGTGTGGGACCTTCCAGAATCAAGGAGGCACGGGAACATGGCCGGGACTTCCGTGACAGCTTCACCTTCACTTTGCCATGCAGAGCCGGTTCCTTCCACAGCTGGATGCAGCCCAGGGGGCATGAGGAAGCAGGTGGGAGGCGGGGGTGGCCAAGGAAGGGGAGCTGAGGGTGCTGGGGGGCGAAGGGCGCTTTTGCTCGGCTCACTCATGGCCACGTCCCGCTGCCCCCGTCCCACTTTCTTTCTGCAGGACCACATCCCTGTCCCTTACCAGCCCGACTCGAGCAGCAACCCCTCGTCCACGACCTCGTCCACGCCCTCCTCGCCGGCGCCCCCCCTCCCTCCCAGCGCCACGCCGCCTTCTCCCCTTCACCCTTCCCCGCAGTGCACGAGGCAGCAGAAGAACCTCAACCTACCAGGTACCAGCGTGCTTGGGGCCGCGGGGGCGGGGGCTGGTGGGGGCCAGTCTGTACTCGAGTACACAGTAGGCAGCTGCCTGTCATTGCATAATTGTTTGCAGAGTGAGTAGTCACTTGGTGAGTGTAATCGGCCCCATTTTACAGACAAGGAAACTGAGGCTCAGAGAGGTCAGGGACCCTTCGAGACTCTGTCTGGGGTCAGCAGCAACCCCGTGCTTCCAGCTCAGGGTAAGTCACAATGGGCCACAGCTTGGGGCTGGCCGGGGTCTTAGGAGCTCAGTGAGTTGAAATCGGCAGCGAGGCCTCGGGGGCCACTTGCCTGAGGAGGGCGCGCCTTACCCCACCTGCCAGGTCGGGCTTGAATGGCCAGGCCGGGTCCTGGACCCGATGTGGGGTCCGGGACCTGCCCTGCAACCTCGGACCTCAGCTTTTTCACAGCTGGACTAGAGGACCCCAAAGGTGCCTCCAGTTCATTAATTCCAGGGCACTGGGCCACTCCCTAGAGTATGCTCTGGGCTCAGAGATGGTGCGGAAGCTGCTCACAACTCATTTCGTCTTGGCCTTCTTTGTCATGAGACGTGAGAAGGGGTTGCTGTCTGCCCTCAGGAGGCCCAGGCCTAACACTCAGCCCACCTCCCCGGGCCTGGCCCAGCCCACGGCCTCTCTGGGCCCCATGTCTGTCACGCCACGTAGTGCTGGCTTTGAGGAAGTGTGGCTTAGCCAGCTGGAACCAGAGCCTTGCCCTGTGGTGTTCAACATGGCGCCACTAGCCACAGGTGGCCGCTTAAATTTAAATGAATTAAGGCTACACAGAATTGAAAGTTTAACTCTTCATCACAGTGGCCTCCTTTCCAGTGTTCAGGAGTCGCCCGTGGCTGGTGGCCACCACCTCAGGTGTCGTGACTGAGAACCCTCCCATCACCACAGCAAGCACTAGCTAGTCGGGGAGTCAGTACGTCTGATTTAGTGAACTCCACACTCCACACAGGGAAAAACCACCTCAGGACTTCAGCCACAGATCGCACCACTAAGCCTTAACCAGACACGAGTAGATAGTGGCCCCACACTTGGAGAACACCAGGCACAACCACACACGTAAGGACGAGCTGACTGTCATCTGCCCACACTGTGAGGGGCATCTTGAAGTCAGATCTTCCCGGTGTGAGGCTGGGTCACCTGGCAGCCACCGAAAGGGACTGGAACCTTGTTGTGTGTGCCTGAGTCCGCTGGGCAGGTTGCCTGGCGTTTCCACTGCCATCTCCAGCGTAGACCCATTTCCACTTCTCTGGAAGGGGGTGAATGGACAAAAGACCCTCTGGCATCCTATGAGCCCCCTTCAATGTGGAGGAAGTAGACCCTGGTGTTATCCTAGAACTTCCCTCCTTTGTAGTGCCAGCCCTAGATGGACTTCAGATCTGGTCTCCCTAAATCAGTTCTGCTTTGTCTAGTGGTCGGAAGAGAGCCCTCTTAAGAGAGAGCCATGCATCAAAGCGCCACAACTCTTGGTACCCCCCGAGAGACCCTACTGGCGTCTTTGGACAAGAGACCTTAGTCTCTGGGGAGGGGGGGCACTGCACCCCATCTCCTTCCTTCCCTCAGAGTCCCCAGGGTAGACCCCTCAGCCATCCGCCATGCTGGGGGCCTGCTCCGGGCTGTGGCCCCGTGAGCTAAGGGTCCTTTGGGAGAAGGCACTTGAGAACAGCAGTTCAGGGTGTGGGCACTGGAGCCAGGCTGCCTGGGTTCACACCCCAGCTCCACCACTTAGCACCTGCATGATGTTGAGCAAATAACTCACCTCTCTGTGCCTCTGTTCCCACATCTGTGAAGTGGGGATAATAATAGCACCTACTTCGTAGAATCGTTGAAGGACTAAACGTCATCATGCATGGACAAAGCTTAGCAGAGAGCCTGTCCCACTGAAGATCTCCACAAATGTGAGCCAATTTCATTATTATTAGATAAACAAAGTACCGAGTTACCATGGCTACCATTTGGGGCATTTCTCATCACCACTAATTAATATGGGCTTAACGAGAATTGTGGAAAAATGCAATCCATGCACCCTGGTGCTGGGAATGGGAGAGCTTGCGGGGAGGTTACCTGACACTGTCTGTTAGTGTTTTATTGTTGGTTATTTTAAGTTTTGAATGTACAGTCCTTGGACCAGTAATAGCAGTGTTAAAACTTTACATCCAGAAACCCTTGCATGGGGCACAGGGCTGTACCTGTAAGGGTTTCACCGCAGGAGTGGGCTGATCCCATTGGAAGGGAATTGGTAGAATACCCTGGATTCTGGCTGTGTGATCACATACTCAGCCACCTTGCTGACTTGGAACGATAGCCATATGGATTTTCAGCGGAAAAATAAGTGACTTGCTTTGCAAATAGTAGCATCCACAATACTTGCTGTGAGATATTTATGTGTATTTGCATATGTATGTTTCTATATGTTTATGTATTTGTGCACGTGCAGAACAGTGCGAGAACTTCTGGGTGGCTTCATCTAAAGAGAGGGATTTTATTTCATGTACTTGTCTAATGTGGATAATAATGCAGCGCATTCACTGCTGTTATAACTGAGTGATGACATTACAATGTAGTGTGGAACTGGAAAGCAAAATAGGACTGGCCAGAAGGGCAGCAGGACCTTCCCCTGCTGCGGGTAGTTTCATCAAGCCCCGAGGAGACAAGCTCCTGTCCTGCTGCTGCCAGCCCTGGCCGCCCGGCACGCTGACCCGTGGGCCTGTCCCGGTGGGAAATGGCGCCTTGGTGCTGGGTCCTGCCAGCAGTTGTGTTTGCTGAAGATTATTTAGCCTAATGACTGTGTGTAACAGTGTCCCCAGCACTGACTGATCTAGAAGATTCTGGTCTAAAAGGGGCTATGAGCTAACGGGCATTGGCTCACTTGTTCACTGCTGGTCACGTGAAGGAAAAGCTCTTAGCTGGGAACCGGAGCGTGGCCTGCACAGGCTGGGACGGGGCGGTGTTGTGCCTGCTGGGGGCTCCCTGCCGCCTCCCTGGGCCTGTGCGTGGGCAGAGCGGCGTCAGCCCAGCATGCTCCCCTGGCAGTCAGGCCTGGGCTTGGTGCCCAGCTTGTCCCGTCCTGTCTTTGGGGTCTCCAGAACTCTGTTTACCTGCCCAGTGGGGCTGATGGTGCTGGCTTTGCGGCATTGCTGTGGGAATGTGCGCCCAGGGCCTTTGTAAGGGGGTTGCTTGTAGGTTCCATTACCTTTGAAGCTTTCTGGCCAGCCCACTCCCCACTCCCATCAGAAAATGGCAAATTCCAGTGGCCCCAAGAGAGAGAATAAAAGGATCCACCTTTGGCAGAGACGGGAGTTTCTAAGACCTCGCGTGGATTGAGCCACTCGACTGTTCCTCCCTCCCAGAACCCCTCTCTTTGCTCTGCCCGATGCCTCTTGATGCTCAGTGCAGGGTCCTTGCTCCCTGCCTCATTGTCTTCACTTGCGCAGGTGTCTGTCTCCTCCATCAGAACGTCAGCTCCATGAGACTAAAACTGAGTCTGCCTCAGCCGCCACTATGCCCCAACCCCAACAAGTTGCCTGCCGCTGGGTGCCCCGATTAAATGTTGGCTGAGTGAATGAATGACTTGGTGTTTATGCACTGTCCGTGCTGTACTTTTCTCTCTCCAAATTGTCTTCAGCCCTCAGGTGGCATCATTCATTCACTTCCTTCCTCAGTGGCTTCCTGTTGAACATTTGCTCTGTACCAGCTCCTGTGTGCACACGAGGTGTGAAGTGGTTCACACACCAGCCCGCCCCCCCCCTCGGGTTTCCTGTGCTTCTGTCACGCAGTGTAACCAACTTAGAGACATAAACCTGCACGAATTAATCGTGTTACGTTTACAAAGGTCAAAAGTATAAAACCTGTTTCACTGTCTGCAATTCAAGGTGTCAGGCAGGTCTGTTTTCTGCAAGTTCTAGGGGAAAATCCACTTCCGTGCTTTTCCCAGCTTCTGGTGGCTGCTGGCATCCCTGTGCCCGTGGCCCCGTCTCCAACCTCTGCTTCCGTCGTCAGAGCATCTGCATCTCGCTGACGACCTTCCCGCCTCCTTTCTCTGCGGACCCCTGTGAGTACACCTGGGACCACCCAGGGAACCAGGCGCGTCTCCCCATGTCGGAATCCTTAACTCAGCCGCGTCCGCCAAGTCCCTTTCACCATGTGGAGTAATGTTCGCGCTCTCCGAGTCTAGGATGGGCTTCTTGGCAGAGGCCGGGGGCGGGGGGCAGTGTTCCCCCCAGAGGGTTTGTGTCTCGGTGGAGACACGCGCGCTGCTGTGGCAGACATGCACGTGGGTGCAGGGTTCTGACTTGCGGCGGTGTGCGAGCTAGAGCTGCGCGCGAGTGCCTTTGGGAGGAGCACGTGTAGGCTGAAGGTGAGCGGCAGCGAGGTCTGAAGGGAGGGAGGGCACGTGCACAGGCCCTGCCACTGCAGAGTGCCCCGGCCAGCGCCATCACAGGGGAGGCCGCACCAGTGAGATGCCGCTGCAGAGGCCAGCCTGGCCGGGCGGGGGTGGGTCGGGATCTGCTTGGCTGAAGACACAGTGGGGGCAGTCAGAGGGATCAGACTGGGGATGGTTTGATCCTGTTTTCTTCTTTCTAGAAGGCCACTCAGGCTGCTCTCTGGGAAGGTATAAGTTGGGAGTAGGAGTTCCAGAAAGGACTCCTTGTCTCTCTGGCCCGGGCCATAAATGAAGCCGTCCTGTCCCGGGTCCTGTGTGACCCCAGACAGCCACTGGCGCCCCTGAGCCCGCTGCTGGACTCAGGCTGCCTCTCCAGAGCCTCTGCTGTGCTCTCCTCAGCGCAAACAGGGCTCAGGGCCTCTCCTCCTTTGCTGGATCTCCTGGCCGTCCTCTCCCTTTCAGGAACGAGCTGTTCTCAGCACCCCAAGGGCTTGAGGAGGGGGTGACTCTGTACGTGAAGGCATGTGCCTCATCCCATTGCCTGGCACCTGACCCTTCTCAGAGCAGTGCCTGATGGCCACCACCCGCCCCTCCCTTTCTGGAGACGTAGCTCCAGCTACTCTCTGCAGACACCGAATCCCTGTCCCAGCTGGCGCCCAGGGACGCTAGGGATCAGCTAAGCCTCTTGAGAGCCCGGGTAGCTTTTCCTTTTTAATTTTAGACCCTGTTGAGTAAGTCCTCCTATGCTGGGGGGAAGCCCAGGCCAGCTAATAGAAGGAAAGGCCTGGAACCATGGAGGCTGGTTTTCTTTTAAAGTTCTGCTCTGTGGTCTTGAAGGAGTTGCTCCCCCGCCTAGGAACTTCAGTTTCCAGAATCAAGACTGCATGCACGTGGACGCCAGCTCTCTGGGATATTTGGGAATTGCTGTGTAAAGCTTCATTCACCCGCTGTGAGCTGGGTGTCTACGGGTGCTTGATCCTGGGCCCTCTTGGGACTGCAGGGTGGGGGAGCTGGGAAGTTGCACATCCTCTCCAGTCTCAGGAACTGCTGACGTCTTAGCTCTCGAAACGGCTCCTTGTCTCTTAATTATAAATCATGTTTGTCTGTTAGTTAAGAGAACTTAGAAAGACACAGAGAAGTTGCAGGGGGCTCCCAGAGGGCCACGCTAAAACCCAGTTGAAGTATGGAGAATCGTGAATCTTGGGGTTTCCCAGTGCATATAATGGCTGTCTACACTGCCCAGTAGCCTGTGAAGTATGGGGTAGCATCGTGTCTGCATAGACGATGTGCAAAGCTTAACTGGATGTAGCCTACGTGAGCTCCTGCTGTTGGGCAAAATGGCGCAGACTTGCCCACCCACGGTGGCCACCCCCCCCCTTCAGTCTGAGACAAAGGCAGCCTACAGAGCGCAATAAAGTGATGTGTGCCTGGCCTGATTGCACTCGCCACACACCCTTGCCAGGGGCTGAGGGCCTCGGCTCTTAGGGCGAGGCTGCTGTTACCCCCGCTTCACACGCACGGAACCGAGACTTGGAGACTTCGCTCAAGCGTGTACAAGCAGCCTAGGGGGGAGCAGGCTGACGCTCGCAGGCCCGCGGCCTCCAGCCGCCGTGCCCATGTGGGTGAACCAGCTCTCGGCCCAGCTTGTCCCTCGGTGACTTAGATTGCTTGGGAGTTACAGCCACTGCTTCAGACCCTATCTGGCTCTGTCCCTGCTTCCTTCCTTATTGTGGGGATACAAAGCTCTGTGACCTCTCCTCCCCCCTGACACCTTGGAGGGCCCTCCACCCCGCTTGGAGTGATGACAGCAGAAACTTGGGTGACTGTCCGGCTGGCCTCTGGATGAGAATCAGCGGTGAAGTTGACGGAATTTAACTTTTTTTTTTTTTCCGCCCAAATGTGGACATTGTTGATTGTGATGAGCAGAATAATGTCTCTCAGAGGTGGCCACATCTAATCCTGAATCTCTGAGCCTGTTGCTGTATCTGGCACCTCTGGCCAAGTTGAGGATCTTGAGGTGGAGGGGTAACCTGGACAACTGGGGGCTCATGCACCACAGGGACCTACAAGAGGGCAGCGGGCAGAGACATCGGAGGTGGTGTTGGGGAGGCCGAGCCTGGAGGGTGGGCGTGCGCCAGGACAGGCAGGAGGTCCAGCAGCCAGGAAAGGCCCAGAACCCATTTGCCTTGGGCCCAGAAAGAATGGATCTGTGAACATCTCAGTTTTAACTCCTTATGACTTATTTCAGACCCCCAGATTCTTAGAAGGGTAAATTCGCATTATTGAAAGCCCCCCAAATTGTGGTAATTTCATCATCAAGAAGAAAAATAATACAATGCTCTGTGCCAAATATTTGGAAAACACAGGAACTGCATAAAGGATTTTTTCTAGTTTGTTTTTGTTTTGAAGATTGACATTATGATATTACATAATTTTAAGGAGCACAACACAGTGGTGGAATATAGAGGCATGCTTCTGAAATGCTTACCGCGGTTAGTTTCCTTACCGGCTATCACTTCACATAGCTCCATTTGATTTTCCTTGTGGTGAGGACTTTCAAGCTCTTCTCTCAGCAGCTTTCAGTGCACAACACAGTGTCACTAACTGTCGTCCCTGCCACGCACATTGCCGTAACTGTGGACTTTCTGCCCACCTTCCTCCAGCCCCACACCGAGCAACTGCCAGCCCGTTCTGTTCCCATGAGTTTGATTGTTTCTGGATTCTGCATGTACGTGGCGTCATGTTGGTATTTGTTTTCACTGTCCGACGTTTCACGTAGTAGAATATCCTCCCGGGCCGTTCACACTGGTGCGAATACCAGCACTTCTTGTCACGGCTGCGTCTTCCCCCTCGCACTGTCGTTTCCGTCCCTCGATGGTGCTTAGTTTGTTGCCATGTCTTGGCTTGGACTGTGAGTGGTGCTGCGGGGAGCCTTGGGGGTGCAGGCGTCTCTCGGGATGGTGATAGCCTCCCCTGTGGCTGTCACCCAGAAGTGGGACTCGCAGGCTTCGCTGCCCAGGCAGCTGGCACCGTGCCCATGTGGCTGCGTGGCCCGCCCTGCTGTGGTGCCGAGGGCACCCTTCTCGCCACGTCCCTGCCAGCACTTGTCTTTCAGATGGGAGGTGATAGTTCACTGTGGTCGAAGTATTTTTAAAAGCTGCTGGTGATCACTCTCTCTGCTGGGAAACAGTTTCGTCATGGCTCCCGGCGCGTTCTCTGTGTGTGTCCTCGTGCATTTTATCAACACCGGGCTTGTGCTCGTGGGCTCGGGGTTGGCGTGGATGTTTAGGGCTGTGGTGTCATCAAACATGTTCTCAGTCCCTCGGAATCTGGGGTGTCTGCGGATACCTGGAAACTGTCGAGGGTGGGAAGAGTCCCTGCTGGTGCCTGGGAGCCCCGTGTGGGACCTGAGGAGATCGCTGTGGGGCGGCGCTCACGCTGTGTCCTCTCTCCCCCTCAAGCGTCCCACTACTGCAAGTACAAGCAGCAGTTCATCTTCCCAGGTGAGTCTCCTGTGAGCCAGCCCCGAGGGGTGTGGAGTAGCTGCAGTGGATGGAGGCAAATGTCGGTGGGCTGGGTAAGCCCAGAGAGGGCGGTGCTGGAACCCCTGCAGCCCCGGGCAGTGGCTGGCTGTGGACAGGGAGGGGGCCCCAGGTCTCAGGAAAGGCCCTAGCAGGGGACCGCAATGGGAGGATGGGCCACGGTGAGGGGATTCAGAGCCCGTGGCACGGGAATGGTGGCCAGAGTGGCCTGCACGGTACACTGACAGATGTGAACTCAGTGCTTCATGGACTCAGAGTCCCCTCAGGGGTACAGAGGGGCAGAGATGACCCGTGGGCTCTTCAGGCCAGAAGATAGGGACTCTGACAACATGGGGAGAAGTGGCTGCCCCTGAGCAGGTCAAGTCTAGGTGGTTGAGAAAGAAGAGGGGGCCTTGGCCAGCCAGTGGCCCGTAATCTGGTGAGAAGTTACCAACTGTCAGCATCACCCAGGAGTCAGGCTTTGGGGTGGGTGCGGCCTAAACGCTGGTTTCTGACTGTCAAATCTGGTTCTCAGATGTGGTGCCGGTGCCAGAGACGCCAGCCCGGGCGCCCCAGGTCATCCTGCACCCCGTGACCTCGAATCCAGTGTAAGTGAACAGGGATCACTTCCCCGTCTGTCTGTCTTCAGAATGCTCACTTTGAGTTGTTGTTCCTGAAACTGAGGGCGGGAGTGGGGCGAGGTGCAGACAGGTGTGGGGAGTGACTCGAGCTATAAGGACAGTGACAATCCAGAAGAGGCTTTGCTGCCCCACGGGCCCTGCCTGATGTCCAGGGGGTAGGGTCCTCCCTTAGGGCCCCAGGCCCCTGTCCCAAATGAGCAGAAAGAAGGCTTTACTCACACGAGCTAGAGCTTAATGGGAAGGCCGTTACTCCACATCACTGCCCCCTTTTAAAAAGTGTGATTTAAGAATCAGCAAACCAGATTCATGTGGGACAGATTCAGCTGGTCACACGTTTTTATGAATAAAGTTTTTTTTTTAAAGATTGAAATTTATGCACACACAACTGGGGTACAGGCCAGAGGTGCGGGGGCGATGAGAAGCTTCACCAGAGACAGAGTGGGGAGCAGAACAGGCAGATCGACGAAGTACACTGCTGAGGGGAGCAGCGGGCGGGTCAGGAGAGGTCTGCCGCGCCATGTGGTCACCTCCGGGGCAGGCGGGGATCGAACTCGTGCTGCAGTGGCTGTGGCTCCTCAGTGCTGTGCTCTGCCCCGCTGCCCACCGGGAGGCCTGATGGACCGTTTCATTGGAACACGCCGTGCCCGTTTGTCCACACACACTGCCCGTGGCGGCTTCCATGTTGCAGCAGCAGAGCGGAGCCTGCAGCTCTGCGGCCCACGGAGTCTAACGTACTCAGGTCTGACCCTTCACAGAGCGGTTTGCTGACCTCTGGTTTACACCACTGTGAAAGTCACACAAGCAATTTTTGGAGATTTGCACTATTCTGTAAAAAAGGAAGGAAAAGCAGCCCCCCACCCCAGTTTGTGATCTCACGGAGCCGCGTGTCAAAGGCAGCTCCTGTGCTGCTGTGTTAGCCGGTCACGCTTCTCGCACTTGTCCAGGCTCTTCACAGGCGTTGTTGGCTGTAGAATAAATACCGTGCCAGCTGGCGCCTTCCTCACTGATTCTGACTCTGTTGGGACCTCCCACCTTCCTCATGTCCCCGCGGCCAGGAGACCTGCAGAGTATCTGCGAGCTGAGTTGCACAGACCCGCACAGGGTCTGTTGGCTTGCGCAGCCAGAGTGAAATGACCTTTCTTGACTTCTCGGCTTGTGATTAAAGCCTAAGGAATGCCAGGGACCTGGTTTCGATTTAAATGGTTTCCCCACTTACATTTTTGCCAACTTGGTTTTTCTTCTGGCGCCCCTAACTACTACAGCCTTTCTGGATCGACTTTGTTAACAACCCAAATGGTACATCTCTGAAATCAAAGCAGCAGCAATTTGCTGGGGGATATCGTGCCGACATCCAGCCCCAGATTGTTTCTCTGATGCACATAAACCAATCCCACAATTTGTGCAAGACGAGCTCCAGGTTATTAACCGACAGTCGGGGCGCGCCCGTGACGGAAAGGCAGTGGCTGCCTGCGACCTGCTCAGATGTGCGCGCAGTGGGAGGGGGATGACTTAACAGCCCCTGCTGCTGCAGTCACGCCTGATGCAGGCTGAGGAGGCTGCCTGTGTCACTGGGTGAGGAGCTGTGTTGCTCCACACCAGGAGTCAGACTCCAGCTCACCAGCTGCCAAGGTGCAGCCCCTCTTCCCAGGCTGTGCTGTAAGTGATTGGTTGTGATAGTAGCAAATGCCCCTTGTGACCAACCCTGTTGTCCCCTCCTGGGCCTTGCAGGCTTAGACACTGTCACCAGGAGGGTCAGTGCTCCCTGGGGTCTGAGGGTCAGGACAAGGGAGGATAAGAGAGGAGGAAAGAAGAGAAGCAGAGAGGGGGTGTGGCATCCACCATGCTCCTTCCACCACGGCCAGCTCCTCCGTGCTTCCAGCTGCACGACACCCCCAGGCCCCCCTCTTCCGCAGCATCCCGGGACACCTCTGATGAGCCAGCCCCCCCACAGACCCGCCCCAGCACGGCCCTCAGCCCGGAAATCACACCATCCACAAGCAGTGTGCCCCCACGTCCCCACAGTGTGCGCCCACTCGCACGCGCACAGAGAGCACCCACAGCACCCCTCCCTGTCCATATACACTGAGTTCTCACCCCCACACACCCATCGAGCCCCCAGCGCCACAGTGTGTTCCCAAACTCAGAACACAGCTGTAGCTCGTGGACTACAGGTCTTCTCTCCCCCCGCCCCCACCTGCGTCTTCCCGGCCGTTGCACGACTCCCTGCGATTGGCCGGGTCCAGCTCAAACAGCTTTCACACGCAGGCTCGGCCCTGTCCGGGGAATTCCCATCACCCTGCCTGCCGAAGCCGCACCTGACTGTGGCCCCGGTCGCAGTCTGCCCTTCCCAGGAGCAGTGTAGGTTTCCAGGGAGGGGCCAGGCTGATCCAAGTCTTGGACCCCTGGAGGGGCTTCCCGCCCTTCCCGGCTTGTAAGTCCAGAGAAAGCATAGATGAGCGCACAAACTGAGTGCATAGACCCTTCCCAGAGTCCGGATCTCAGTGAACTTTGGAGATCTGATTAGTTCTCTCCTCGTAAACACCTGGAATTCTGCAAATTGTTCCACACGGGGCATTTAGGCCGCTTCCATCAGCTGAGTCAGAGGAAGCCAAAGCAATAAAGACAAATGAGCCTGAGCAGCACCCCAAATCCTCGGAAAGCAATGCCCTTGCACACTGCTGCTTTGGGCAAGGCCATGGGTTATTTTAGACACCAGTGCGGACATGAGATTCAAGGAAAAGGCTTGGTGACGAGACTTCGCGTCCCGGGACTCTTCCTGCGTGGAAGGGGCCCATCTTTGACCTCACGTTTCTTTTCTCTCTTTAAAGCTTGGAAGGAAATCCATTACTTCAAATTGAAGTGGAGCCAACCTCAGAGGTGAGAAACGGAGTGTGAAGCCACTTTTTCCGAGGGCTGTCCAGATGAGGCAAAGCCTCCTGAAGTCTGTGATAGCGCAGAGGGCTTGGGGGGTGGGGGTGACCTGTTTGATGGATGTTCATTCTCCAGGAGCTAACAGGCGGTGGCCCCCCTGGCACCAAGCCTAATGGCCCGTTACATGGTGTGCATCACAGAAAAGCTGGAAAAAGTTGTGCGGAAGTTGACTAGAGATCTGTATTCTTTAGTTGAAACAGGGATGGGTGAATATCAAGGGGGAGGTACCCCACTGTCTCCAAAAGAATACGTGGGGGTGGGGGCCTCTGAGATGGTGGGCTTGGCAGGCTATTGAGAACTTTCTGGGGCTTTGTCCCACCTGCCAGAGATGCCAGAGGAATAGATGAAACATCCTGGATGAGGGCCTGGAGTGCAGACCCTTCCTCTGCTGGCCACCAGACTAAAAGGACTCACGTCCAGACCTTCAGAGAAAATCATGTCCTTCTCTGGAACTGTTGTGGTCATTGAAAATGCTCCTGGAGAAGCTGACTGAGCCATCAGGGACTGCTCCCTCGGGTTTGGAGTCAGAGGCCTTTCACTCAGCCGAGAAGCAGGCTTCTCAGCTGTCTCGTCAGACCCCAGGCCCCCAGGGGTCCCCACTGGTGGGGGCACCTGCTGCTCCCCCCTGCTGGCAGGAGGACTTAAGCACCAGGACGGCCCAGACACTCACAGCTTTCTGGGAAGGTGGTTCCTAGCCTGGAGGATGAACTAGTGGCGGCCACACCTGGCGAGATAACGCAGATGCCCCCCCTGGCCTGCTGGTGGCGGCCAGGTAGATAGTGCAGAGCCAGGGAATCTGCATTTTCTCAGCTGCTCCAGTGTAGGCTTCGTGCAGGTGCCTGGGTCTGTGCAGACATTTAACAGGCTTACATCTCATTGGAATCCTCGGTGGTCGCACCGAGGGCGGATGCCAGGCCGCTGGGTCTAACCATTCAGCCTTTCTGTCAGCCTCCCTCGCACATCTCTGCCTTCCGAACGGCCTCTGGTCTGTACAGAATAGCTCTGGACTCTTCCTGTGTCCAGCTCATCAATTCCAAATTCTCCGGGTGGGGCAGAAGGCCACCCACCCGAGGCATCACCAGTGTGCCGTCAGTCCGAGGCGCGTGCGTCTCCAGCCTGCCTTCCTCACTGCGCAGACACAGGCATGTGGGAAGTCGTGGGGCGGCGGCCGGGTGGAGCCTCATCCTCACCCTGCTTGGTGGCGTGGCCTAGAAGCAGGCACTTTCCAGGTGGCCGTCATCCGGATTTGCCCGGGACTGGGGTGTGAGACTCTGTCCCCAACCAGGAAAGTTCCAGGGAACCAGAGGGATGGTTCCCCGGTGGCTCTCGTCTTTGATCCTCAGTTTCCCCGGTAGGTCCCTGAGCTGGGTTGTTCAGCTCCATCGTATACGACTCTAGACCAGAGCCACCTGGGCGAATAGACACAGGTGTGCGCGGCAGCCCAGAGTGGACATGGCCCCAGACAGGCGCCGGCGTCGAGCCGGACCTTGGGGTTTGGCAAGAGCGGCTCTGACCTGTGTCCCTGCTCTGGCCGCAGAATGAAGAGGGCCACGAGGAGGCCGAGGAGTCGGAGGATGACTTCGAGGAGATGAACCTGTCCCTCCTCTCGGCCCGGAGCTTCCCTCGCAAGGCCAGCCAGACCAGCATCTTCCTCCAGGAGTGGGACATCCCCTTTGAGCAGCTGGAGGTCGGCGAGCTCATCGGGAAGGGCCGCTTCGGGCAGGTGTACCACGGCCGCTGGCATGGGGAGGTGGCCATCCGGCTGATCGACATCGAGCGGGACGACGAGGAGCAGCTGAAGGCCTTCAAGCGTGAGGTGATGGCCTACCGGCAGACGCGGCACGAGAACGTGGTGCTCTTCATGGGCGCCTGCATGAGCCCGCCCCACCTGGCCATCATCACCAGGTCAGTCTGCTCCCACCCCGCGGGGAAGCGGGGCTCTGGGCACTGGGCATCCCGGTGGCCGGACCCGCTCTCGTGTTTACGAGGTGTTAGAAGCGGAGGTGCCGGAAACACCTCGAGTGCTCAGACTCTGGCGGCGCAGAGCTCGGCGAGGGCGCGGAGTCAGGCGCGTGGAGCCCTGCCCCTGGGCCTGCGGAAGGGTGTCCCTGAGGCCCCTCCTCCCCTGTAAAGGGGTTGGTGAGGCTCAGTCAGGGGCCCCACCAGTTGGAGCCCGGGCAGCCGCTGCTCCGCAGTGGCCTGGGGGAGCAGGGCCACGACGAGGGGTGAGCGAATGGGCGTGGCTGGCCCCAGTGGTTCCCTCACAAAGCCGGGCGGGGCTGCGCGGGGCCTGAGCCCTCTGTCATCTGCCGCGGGTCTCAGGTGAGGGGTTCTGCGGCCACGAGCGCAGCACACGGCGCCCCGGCTCAGATCTGTAAGGGACAGAAAGAGGCGTCACCGAGGACTGATGTTGCGGAAACGGCACCACGAGGCCTTGCATGCATTCATTCTAGCCTCACCCGGGCCTGGGGCCACTGGAAACACCAGCTTTGGCTTCGCTGAGGAGTCGCGGGACAGCCCTGTGGTGTGCGCTGGCACCTGGGCGCGTGCCCTCTTTGCCTCGGGGCTGTGTTCTGTGGGCAGTTGTTCTGGCCAGACCAGGCTGAGTGGCTGAGAGATCGGTCACGCTGTGCTCAAGGGGCAGGTCAGCTGGCGGCCAGGGGCCCTCACATCCGCCGGTCTGTGGCCACCGTCTGCGTGGCAACTGGGGGTGGTCGCAGGGTTCCGCCACAGCGGGAGGTGTGCCCCGAGGTCCAGAGCTCACCCAGCTCTCTGCGGTGTGGCACTGACGATGTCTGCTGGCCACAGCAAGCCGCATGGTCTGCCTTGACTGACGGGTGAAGGAGGCTCTCCATGGCGGGGTGCAGTGTCACTCTCCACGCACAGAGGCAGGAGGGGGCAGTGTGGCCGCTCGCCGCCCCCTCGCCGCCTCCCTTCCTGTCCAGAGTGGAGCAGCCTCTTACACTGGCAGTCCTGTATTTGGGTGCATGAATCTTGTCCCCACCCCTCATTTTCTGTCCTCGGGTTGCACTAAGTTGTTACCTCATATTGCGCTCTGGTTAGCTCCCCGCCTTCCACTAAAGTTTCTTGGTTCCATCCTCAAGTTAGAGATCCATCCTCTCCCTCCGTCTGGCCCTGTAAGGCCCTCCTGCCCTCTGATTTTTTTTTTTTTTTCGTTGTTTCAGCGGGTCCCAGTTACCCACACCTCTCTCACCCACTTTCTGAGGGCTGGCTAATTGGAAGTGGATGGATTCAGTTAGCAGCCATCCTTGAAAAGCAAGTGGTCATTATGAAACTGTGGCTCATGCTGCAAGCCAGCTGCGCTTGCAGCCCTTCTCTATTATGTACCAAACTCGGGGCCCCCCTCCCCAGCACCGTAACTGCCTGCAGATTTCACAAATAGCGCAGCCTTTTCCTGGCACTGTGATAAAGACTCTGCAGCTTTGGGACATGTAATTGGTCTCTGAAGTGTTTTGGTATTTTATGTGAAGAAGCCAGATGAGCCCCCAAGAAGGGTATTTAGTCCATATTATTGCGTCATTATATATTTATCTCAGGAAGGGGCGCTGCACACCCCTCTCTCTCACTCAGCACCGTCCACTTGGTGGCCACTCCAGGTTCCTTGTCTGAATGCTCAGTTTGAAAGCAAATATTTGAGTAATTTGATTAATCGCTCCCATTCGCATACTTGTCTGGCAGAGGTCGATGGCTGGCAGATAGCCAACCAACTGGAACAATGTTTGGACCCTGGATTTATTTTACAGGGAACATAAGAACAGATAATTACCTGGCATATTCTGGATAAATTCACAATGGCATGTTCTAGCCAATTACTTAGTAATTATCATCAAAGTTAACAAGTATTTCTAAGATTAGCTTCCTTGTAATGTGTGTGTGGCTCTCGGGAGTGAGTAATAACCAGCTAGTTACCCAATTGCTACATCCACAAATGCAATTAGTAGCAGGATTGCTAAATCGTTTCAGGATTGGGTCAGGGTTGGCTTTATTATGAGATTATTGTAAAGCGGTTGACAGTCTACACAGTCTCACTCATTTTAAAAAGTTTGAGTGGAATTTGATAGCCACGGGTCAGATGAAAACACCTCTCATCGTACCTTCTGTGGCATTTCCACAGCCTCAGTTTCTCCCTCTGTAAAATGAACAAGTAGAGTTTGTTGAGGCTCCTTCCAACTCAAACAGAGTTTGTCGGTTCCTGTGAATAGGGCGCTCGAGATGCATCCCAGGACAGCTCTGTGCAGCGCTCCCGGAGTCCCTCTGGTCAGAGCCACTGGGTGAGAAAGGGCATTAAATGGAGATTCCCAGGCGCTACCTGTACGCATTTCTTAGGGATGTCATGATAGAGTAGCACGACCTTGGTGGCTTGCTGGGTTAAAATCAGGGCAGGGCTGCTTTCGTTTCTGGATGCCTAGAAGAGAACCCACTTCCTTGCCTTTCAAGCTTCTAGAACTGTGTTTGTTTGTGGCACTGTCCTCCATCCTTAAAATCACTAGCGTAGCAATCTGCTTCCATCACCACGTGGCCTTCTGCACCATCAGATCGCCTCTTTATAAGGACACTGTGATTGAGTCTAGGATTCACCCAGTAATCCAGGACCATCTCCCACTGAAGAGGCTTAAGTTCAGTCACATTCACAAAGTCCCTTTTGCCACAGGAGGTAACTGATTTGCTGTTTCAGGGATTAGGACCTAGATATGCTTGGGTCATTTTTCACTTTACCTTATTACTCTAGATCTGATAAGTCAAGTCTGTTTGTGGGTGAAATCTTTTAACTGGGCTCCCCAGCCCACTCTAATCCAATTAATTCTTGGGAACTCTACCCAAGGATATGATTGGTATGCCCTTGGTATCCAAGGGACGTATAGTATGTGCCCAGTATTGGGGCCACGTGTCCAGCTAGTGCATAGGAAAATAGAAATGGGGGGCCCTCCCTGGTGGCGCAGCGGGTTAAAGCACAGCACTGAGAATCTAAAGCCGCTTCCGCATGAGTTCGATTCCTGCCTGCCCCGGAGGTGACCACATGGCGTGGCAGACCTCTCCTGACCCGCCCGCTGCTCCCCTCAGCAGTGTACTTCGTAGATCTGCCTGTTCTGCTCCCCACTCTGTCTCTGGTGAAGCCTCTCACCACCCTTGAGCCTCTGGCCTGTACCCCAGTTCTGTATGCACAAATAAATAAATCTTTAAAAAAAAATAGAAATGGGAACATTTCTATTTTGCCCTGACAAAATATTGGGATCACAAGAAGAGGTAATTTATTTATCTGGTGACAGGAACACAGATCAGTTCACCTTAACCTGCTGTCTTAGAGACAAAGCAGACTCCTGAAATGATTGTCTCCCAGTGGTTTCGTTGGGGAGAAGAGGGCTGCCCCACAGGTACAGAAACTAAGACCAGGAGAGAAAGTGGGGCCAAGGGTACGTAGTCTGCTGATAGACCTGATTCTCCCACACACTGAAAAGCCCTTCCTCTTCCAGTACTTCGTCATGGACCTTCCAGATATGTAATAAGCTTACTAGGATCAATGACGGTGCTAGAAGCTCAGGGCCCGAGGGTGAGCCAGGCAGGCCTGGACGCATTCTGAGGCCTAGTTCTGGCAAGGGCGACGGAGCAGCGCTGACGTGTAGTGATTTGGGAGTGTAGACTTGGGTTCGCCCCAGTGTGTTGCGGACAGTGAACCAGAGAGACACTGCAAGGGACTCGGGATTGGGGTTTACTGCGGTGTCCAGGCGCCGTCTGTGAAGACATGGTGACCATCAGGGCCCTCAGCGACGGGGCCAGTGTGACCGTCTGGGGCGGGACACCGCCGGCGGTGAAGACAGCACATGCAGCGGTCCGGGGAGTCTCTGGTTGAAGACAAGAAGCTTCTTCAGCTTCTCCCCCTGGCGTGGAAGCTGCCAGGTGCTGAGAGCTTTGGCCATGGAGGGTCTATCAGGCGTCTCCTTTTCTGGACACTGAGGGAGGCACAACTGAGCCTCTTCGCAGAAGCTGTCTCCCAGGTTGAGAGGTGTTTATTGAATGTCGATAAAGGCAGACCCCCCAAAATCAAACCAGAAGAGGCAACAGCAGCCCTCAGCGGGTGCTCTGCTCTAGGCCAGGCGAGGTGGGGTGCTCCTGGCTATCTGTGCGTATTTGACAGATGAGAACACTGAAGCCAGAGAGGTGAAGGGAGCCTGGAACTGGGCACGTGACTCTGACGTCATTCTAGCCCATGCTCCTTTGCCACTTCGGCCCTGGCTGGGTGCAGGGAGCGAGCGCACGTGAGCGGTGGCGGCCCGTCACAGTGGTCCCACAGCCCGGCCCGGCGGAGTCACCGGAGGCTGGTGACAGCGGGAGCGAGGCCCCACCTGCCGCAGCGAGCCCGCCTCCTGTCGCCTTCAGAGGGCTCGCTGTCTCGCCGTTTGAGACACTGGCTTGTTGGAACCGAATTCTTCATCGTGTAGCTCCGATGCTGGTGCCTACATAGTCTGACAGGTTCAGGCATTCCTCCAGGTGTCTGTCTGTCTCTCTGTCAACACACACACAGCTCTCCTGAGTATCCCGAGGAAATACACCAACGCTTCTCCCCAATCCTGCCCTCTCTCCCACCCTCCTTCTTTAAGGCACGCTGTCTTATTCACAATGTTTCCATAGCCCAGAAACTCCTCCCCTCCCCCACCAAATATTTTTCTAAAATCCCCAAATTATTCAAATCCACATTTTGTAATTTGGACCTCTGACCAGCATCCCCCGGAAGCTGGTTCAAGATGCAGTTTGCCCCAGGGGGAGCCCCAGATGGCCCAGCTCTGAGACGCGCCCACCCCGGAAACTGATGCGGGGCAGGCTCAGAGCACTCTAAGAAACATGCATGGACTCAGAGACTGAGCAAGCAGACATTGTCTCACTGTCAAGAGCTCCCTGCATATCTCGAAAGCCTCCTTGTCCCCCAGCGGGCCCCCAGCCCCCGCCCGGAGCCAGTGGGCCAGGCACACTGCAGGGGGGCAGCTGAGACCAGAGTGCACCTCGGCCAGTGCCCCAGGACCGGAACCTGCAGGCCCGAGGGCCCTGCCGAGCGTAGCGCTGCGAGCTCCTGCCTGCGGGGTGCACAGCTCAGCTCCTGCAGTGTAAAGCGGGACTGTACCATCCAGTACAAGAGAAGACAGGCAGGAACACGCTAGGCAGTTCGGTGAGGTAGCAGGAGTATTGGGTTAAATGCTGCGAGGGTTACAAGTGTGGGGGCAAGCAACAGGAGGGGTTCGGGAAAGGGGTCGTAGGCGAGGTGAGATTTGAGCGCAGCTCGAATGGAAGGCGGTGGCCATGCACACGAGGCAGAGAAGCTGCTCGGGCAGGGGTGCAGCAGGTGCAAAGGCCCTGAGGAGGGACTGGAGTGGCCACTTTGAGGACCAGCAAGAAGCAAGTGAGTCGGGTGCCTGGAAGGCAAAGAAGGGCTGCAGCGCCCAGCTGATGCAGGCTCCAGAGTGTGGGAAGGGCTGCGTGTGTCCGGGTTCAGCGGGGAGCCTGGAGGGTGTACACAGGAGTTGCTCATCCCAGGCTGCGCGTTTCCTGACAGCCTGGCTGCTGCATCTACTTGCTCAGCGGCCGCTGTGTCAGGACGGGGGTGTGAGCGCGCTGACGGACACAGCCAGGTGGGGGCTCCCAGGCGTCCTGCTGGCCCCTCCTGCATGGGGCTGGGGTGGGGGATGCCTGGCTAGTCCCTCTGCCGCTGGGGACGCTGTGACCTTCACCAGGGTGCTTTCCCAGGGGTGGGAGGAAAGGGACCGAGACACCAGGGGCGTGCATCACACAGATGTCGTGGGCAAAAGGGGCTTGGACCGTGCCCCAGGAGAGAAGGAAAGACAGGGTTCCCCCACTGCTCTCCGGAAGACTGTTCTTCCTCATTCGGCATGTGTCACCTGGGTGTTGGGGTCCTGCACTGTCCCGCAGCCCTGGGAGGGCTGTGTGGCCCGCATGCAGGATGCGTTCAGCAACCCCCACCGCCACCTCCGGGGGCCAGGCAGTCATGACACCCCAGGAACTCATTTGCACAGCTTTTAAACCTGGTAAATATCAGGAGCTATTTAATGGATTATTTATTTTCAACTCCGACTCCGTTCCCGGTTCTCACGCTTCAAGTGTAACTGCGCCAAGCTGAGGCAAGGATCCTGCCTTCTGCTGAGACGGTGGCGGGGCCCAGCGAGAGATCTTGACTTCCTTTTTCCATAACTCCTTGTGGGCTTTCTGATTTTTTTTTTTTCCTTTCAGGCCAGTTTGATTGTCCTAAATATAACATACACACAAGAGTTGGGGTGTCTGAGCACATGAAGATTCCATCCCCTCATCTAGTGGAATGGGCTTCCTTTTATGTGCAAAAAGCTGAATTGCTTTCCCTTTATAAAGCACAGCTGAAAAGGTTTTTTGTCTGTGGCTGCCTTTAATTGTGCGGGAATGTGGGACTTTTGTGAAGGAAGCGCTATAAATGTTCTGCATCATTATTATTATTATTAGCATCATCGCATGTACATTGCATAAGCCTGTTGGTAAATAATCACATGGCCAGCCAAGGACTCGAATGGGTGAAGACCTATCCACTGACCCCTACTTTCCTTCAAAGATTCTAAATTAGTAGGTGTGACATCTGCCATCACTAAAGAAATAACTTTTGTGTCTTTTTACTCAAGAGATAAACTTGTTAATAAAAATGCACATCATTAGGTCCATCCAGGAGTATCACGTTAATATGTTAGTGTATATTTTTCCAGGCAGTTCTCTCAGTATAGATGCAAACTCAGTATCCGTCAGGATAACAATAGCTTCTGTAACAAATAGACCTTGAAATGTTACGCGGCTAATACAACAGAAGTCTTTCTTGCTCACATAATAGTTCAGATGGGTGTTTCTGGATGGTGGGGGCTTCTCTCCATAGGTGGAGGGTTCCAGGTCCAGTCCCATCTGTCAGGTCTGTCCTCTGCCCCTTCCAGCTGGGAAAGAGCAAAGAGCATCGAGGATCACCTGTGGGC
>NW_004567130.1:14655498-14662996 GCF_000260355.1 Condylura cristata
GGGGGGCTGGCGAGTGACTGAGGCTGCGAAACAGCTAAATGTATTCCCAGGAGAAAAAACAACATGGCGTTTGGTGATGAGCCAGCAACTCTGACATGCATGCATTTATTTACAGATCTTTCCCCAGTGAAATAAACTCAGCCAGCAGCAGTTTCCCGACTTACATTTTCATTCATCAATACATGTGTGAACACTTCCTGTTGTACACTCCTTGACTCCTGCTTGCATCCGTTCCTGTAAAATGGGACTCACACCGGTACCCTCCTTCTCTCTGATAGGGTAGTGATAAGAACTAGAGATCTTGCAGAAGTCTTTGGCATTTTGCCTCCGTTTACTGTAGGTGCTAGCTACCTTGTATTTCCCTGTTTCTATAGTAACAGTGATATACTCTTAACAACAATGATGCCCACGAGAGTGTTAGCAACAATTAGGAGAAATAGTGTATTTGCTGTCAGGTGCCACAGCATCCTTATCACTCCACACAGCAGGTGCCTAATGTTAAAATAGCAAATGATAGGAGGCGAGGGCCATGGTTTGATGACTAGGATTTTGTGTCCAGTTCTGCTCCTGACTTGTACCTCATGACTTAACCTCTAAGCTTCCAGCCGTCCCGGAGGAGATGTTGAGGAGGGAGCTGGATAGGCCGGCCTCAAGCTCAGCTGAAAGGTTGATGCTGGAAATAACCACAGATGAGTCAGCTGCGTGGATGTGGTGATTGAAGCCGGGGGCCTCCGTGGAGGCTGGGTCATGCACGGAAGGGAGGAGGGGTATGTGAGGATGGAGCCCGGGCCATCCTCCGGCATTGGGTCTGACCAGAAAGGGGAATGAAACGGGGCCGGGGGAGCAGGCCAGGCAGCAGGCAACCAGAGGACATGGAGTCACACTGCCACTCTGAAGTGCCCCCCTGAAGCTGGCTCACCTACTCCTGGCTCCTTCCTATCTCGTCTCTGTTGCATTTTCACAGGGCAACTTCTCACCACAAGTTAGTTCGTTTTTTCCTCAATTTGTTTGCCTCATTCTGGTTTCTTTGTCCTGTGTCCCCTTCCCCTCCTCGGAACGTAAGACTGAGGAAAGCAGGACTCAGAGATTCCATCGCCTGTCTGCCCGGCCCCTGGAAGATTAGGTCCTCCTTAAGTGCTTGTTGAATGAATGAATAAGCTTCCAAAGATACACTCACACAGGATCACAGCCTGCTCCTCTGGGCGAGCTTAGCAGCAAACAATGAATGGTGCTGTTTACTTTGAGTCACTGAGAAGCGAGTGAGACGTCAATAAAATGTAGTACAAACTCATGGCGGGGTGGCTGGATTCATGCTGTTAAATTGATGTGATGTAAGCTGTAAAGTGCAATCAGTCTGAGTGGTCTGGGGGTTTGTTCACCTTACAAGGCCCTGCGTGTGGTGCCGGCCCTCGGCCCCAGGAGCTCAGAGACGGCTTCAGGGTGCCTCAGATGGCGGCGTAATCCCTGCACCAAAGCCTTCCCTTATCCAGAGCCCACCACCCACTGAGGCACTGGTCAGGTGGACATGTTGTTACAGGGCAGGGAGAAGGGCACCCCGAACCTCCAAACCTGCCCCCTCTAAATAGGTTTTGCCATCTGCCGCATCAAGACAAAGCATATACAACCTTTAATGGAAAGGAAGTTTAATGCAATGAGTGTGCAATACAGAAAAGACAAAGAATATAGTTTCTAAATCAGATACCCAAAGTAACCCACCCCCTCATGGGTAAACGTCTATCCAAAAGGGACTGACCCAGAGCAAGGCCTGAAGGTCTAAAGCACCTTCTGGCCGGGACCCATAGGAAAGGGTCAGAAATGGCCAGATAAGTCCAGGAGGAAAAGAGCAAAATCAAAATCAAGATAAGCGCTGCCATGGTCAACCTCCCCGCAGGGCCCTCACCCACATCTGTTTCACCCAGCCCAGGACCAAGAAGCCAGCACAGCTTCTTCACACGTCTCTGCTCCATGTGCCTCCCTCAGGTCTCCTCCCGGCTCCATCCTGCTTCCTTCCTCTTCAGTTTCCTCTCCAGATTCTTCTCCTCAGCTCCGCCCTCCTTTGGGTGGGGCAGGCAGGGAACCTGGACCCTCCCCTTTTCCTGGGATCCCCCTGTTTACAGTATGCAGCAGGGGAAACAACTTAAGCAAGGATTGGAGGTGGGGGGGTGGGTTATGAGCTGGAGTGCAGGAGCCGTCTAGGGGACAATACAGGTAAGATGATCTTAAAGGACCCTGTGAGCCCAGTTAGGGAATTTGAGCTTTCCTCCTAACGGCATGTAAGCCACCCAGGGGCTTAACCAGGGGAGTGAGTGGGACAGTCTGGTTTGCGTTCTAGAAAGACAGCTTTGGACCATCCCTTTACTTAGAAGAGACTGCAGCAGGGCTGTGGATGCGTGCTCCTTTTCTGAGAGTGGTGTGGACAGTTAGTGTGGACCCTGATCAGACCTCAGTGGGGCAGGAGGCGGCTTTAATGCCCTCGGTTCTAAAAGCGATTTGGCAGGAATCCCTAAGGGGAGAGCAGCCGAGCTGGCAGTCCTTTGGAAATGAAGGCATTTTCAACAGCTTTCACTGTTTACCCAAGTTAAAAATAGCCAGCTGCACTCCCATGTTTTGAAGGCAAGTATAGGAAACATCAGGTCCTTAACATGTGTTCCAGAAGCCAGAGAGGGGAGGTCTCCTCAGCAGTGCTGGCAGGCAGTGGTTAAACAGATTCGGGAGCATGGGGTAGCTTCATGCAGGAAGGCAAAATTGTAATTGCAAGCTGCTTCCCTGCAATCTGATCAACTTGTGTGCAAATCCTGGCTTTGCTGTCTTTTGAGTGATTTGACAACCCTCTGGAATAGGTACGATGTAACCTCCCACTGTCCTCCCTTGTTTATAGACAAACAGGCCAGCAGTGTGCTGGAGGGCAGAAAGCCACGAGGAGGCAGGACCTGAACCCAGACCGTGGGATCAGACCAGAGTCTACGGGGCCAGTCTCTCATCCTCTTTCTTCCGGCTAAGCGAAAGTCCATCCCCCTTTTGAATGCCTGTGGATGCCTTCTGAACCCCACTGTTGAGGGAAAGGCTCACCCCCTCCCAGCCAGGGCCAGTGCCTCAGCCAGGGGGCTGCTGTGGCTGGCGAGGGGGCGGCAGGTGCAGCCTGAGTCCCTGGCATTTGTCCCTTTTCCCTCCCTCGCAGCGGGCCCGGGGGCAGGGGTGGGCGGAGGGCAGGGCAGAGCATCCGCTGTGCTTCTTCTCTGCTTCGGGAACTTGCTGGGCCTGGGATTTGGTTTGATGGATCCTGCTACGGTTGCTTGGGCACTGCTCAACCTCTGCTTTGTCCCTGGCTGATCGTGTTTAAGATAATTAAGCCCATAAATCAAATAATAAATAGGTATTGACTCTTTGTCAGGGAGTATATCAGGATTGATTGACCACTGGGAATACTGCTCTCCTCAATCAATGGGGAGCGGGGGGTATAGATAAATCTTGATAATGACTGACAGGAGGGAAATCGATAGGTATATTAATATATGGGGCATATGTCTTCAAATGTGAAATAAGAGTTGTTTTAGCAAAAGGGGGAACAGCAGTGATGAGGAGGAAAATCTCTAGACCCAAACAGGGCGTCTGGCTCATCACGTCACACTGGTCTTCTGTGAACCACCGCAGAGCTGGAGAGAACTGCTGCTCATGTGTTTGTTTTTTCCCTTTTCCTGATACCCCTGTCCCGGTGGGCGGCTGCACTGTTGTGTTGATGTTTGGCCTTCTGAGAAGGAAGAGAGGAGCGGAGGGGCTGGGCACGATGCTGGGGCCAGGAGACCAGGCCGCTTCGGTGCCTGCCACAGTCATGGAAGAAGCAATGGCAGAAACACAGCAGGTTCAGAAAGCAAAACTGGGAGTTTGGGTACATGTTGAGTGTGAGGAGCATGCGGCTCCAGAGGCCAGGTGAGGCGGCATGCGCAGGTGGCTCAGAGGTGCAGTCTAGCCTGGCGCTGTAGCGCTGGGAGCCCTGTCTCTGGGAGTGCCCGCCGGGGCAGCACTTCTCAGACTCCAGCTTGCATCAGACTTCCCCGGAGGCTTGTGCCAACACTGATTCCTGAGTCCTCCCAGGGAGGGGTTCTGATGCAGTGGCTGGCATAGGGCCTGAGAACTTTGCACTTTTAATGATGTAAATGCAGATGCTGCAGGAACAGCAAGCCCACTTTGAGAACCAGTGGCCTTGGAGGGAGAGATCTAGGTGAGAAGAGGAGAGGCGAACACGTTCCAGGGAGGAAGATAGAGAAAGGAGGGCGCAGAGCCTGGAGGGAAGCCGGAGGGCACGTTGTCATGGAAGCACGGGACAGTGTTTCAGCAAGGAGGAGTCGGCAGTGGCTCCGAAGCTGGTGCTGAGAGGACCGGTGGGGTGTACCCGGAAAGCCGCCTCCGCACCGCAGCCGTCACGTTTTGTGGGCCCACGCTTTTGTACCTACTGCAGACTTGTGGGTTCGCCTGCCTGGTGACTGGCAACCCCGAGGTGCACACCACGAGCATTTGCAAGTTGGAGCTCCGCTTCAGGTGGGCCTGGAGCACGTTGCTCTTCCGTTGACGCCAGTGTCAGTCACCAGAGGGGCACGGCTGGGCAATCCACTCCTCAGATGTTCCCAGCAGGAAAGAGCTGAAATTCACCAGGGGCTGTGCAGAGGCTGAGACTGGAAGTGAGTCTGTTCGGGAGATGCTCTCTTTGGCCACGGTGCAGTATTGTCTGAACAACCAATTTGGGTGTCCAACCACCATTCTTTAAAAATAAGTTGGGAAGTTGGTGGCTTGGTAGAATCATTTTCAGTGTGAAAGAGGACTTTGTTGTGAAACAGCTCTTGAGTATTGGTTAGTTACGCGATTTGTTACGCATCTACTAGGTGCCGGAGTCATAGCTCTTGCTTCATTTAACTGTCCCCACTTCACAGAGAACCTGGAGATAAGGGAGGCGGCGGTTCACCCAGAGACTCACAGCTGATGAGCGGCTGAGCTGGGTGTGACTGGCCCCACTGATCCCAAAACTTGAGCCTTAACTCCTCCAGGCTGTGCTGTGTCATCATAAAGATGGAACTAATTCTTTGTTTGAATAGACTTTTTGGCTGTTCTTCAAGTCCTCTAGATGAGTTTCATAGATCACTGTCGTGGCCTGGCCGTGTCTGTTACCCTTGAGTGGAAGTCAAACACCTCTGTCCTCCAGTTCCTGGTCTGGTGGGGGTGACAATGTTTGGTTTACCAGTTGTCTGGTGAGTCATCAGGCCTTCATGCAAATTTACCAACATATTTTCCTTTTTGCATTGGTAATCACCTAGCCTTTTTGAGCCTCAGTTTCTGCATCCGTACTATGGAGATAATAGTAGCCTCATAGCCTCTACTACGTGGGATTGTTGTGAGGACTAAGTGAGCTTATACGCAGAAAGCACGAAAAACACTGCCTCACACACTGAGTGCTGTGTAAGAACCAGCGCTTGTCATTACTGTTGCAGCTGCTGTTCCTACTGTCCCTACACCGCAGGTACCCACAGAGGTGGTGTGAATCAATTCTTGTCCTGTGTTGCAGTAGGAAAGCACCAGCTGTGGAGTTAGGTGTCTTGGGTGACTGTCCCCACCTTGTCATCTGTTGGTGGTGTGACCTTGGACAAATCACTTCACCTCTGAGCCTCAGTATTCTCTTCTGTAAGGTGGGGCTAACAGTGCCTATTTCTATTTCCCTGGTTGTTTCGGAGGAGCAAATGTAAAAACTGAAAACTCTTCCTAAAGTGACTGGAACTGGAGCCATGTGGGACCATTTAGAAGCATATGTTTACATTAATAGTAGTGACAATGATAGTAGTGATTGATCATCAGTGAAGCATTGATGATGTGTTTCATATTACTCTAAGACTTTGCGGCCTTCCCATTGTGAGGGGAGGATACTTTTGTAATGGTGGAACTGGGATTTGAACTCCTGCCTTCCCCTGCCAAAGCAGGTCCACGTAAGCACTTCACTGGCAAAGAGAACTTCCTTAGGGCACTGGCAGATGACAGTGAGCCAAGCTGAAAGTTGGGGAAACACCTGAGGGGACCAGGACCCACAACCAGGTCCCACTTCGTGGGGCCCGAGCTCTTCAGTGGCCCGCAGAACAGTGACTGTCCTTACCAGCCCCAGGCTGACGAGAAGCAGGGCCCGCTCTCCCGTTGCCTGTCATCTTCTCCCTTTGGTGGAAACAGCTTGTGACTGAGGAATCGCTCTTGCCTTTAATCAAAAGGTTTGTCCCCAAGTCCTCTTCAAAAGAGGATTTCATTTCTTCTAGGTGTTCAAAAGACCCAGAGAGACACCAAACAGGGGAACAGATCAAGTATCTGCAAAGGCAAAGAAGGGGTCACAACCATCTTCAGAATTTCCCCAGCAGAGGCCAGCTCCTCCGAGGGAGTTATTAGTGCAGCCCGTTGGGACTCTGAGCCCAGATGAAGAGTTCTCCGTGTTCAGAAGTGTCTGCGGACTGTTGAGGACCGCCGTAGCACCTCGGTCACGAGGGTCTGTGCTCTCTGAGCATCAAGGGCTGCCACTAACAGTTTCTCAGACCTGGAGAAGCTGCACAGCAGCCCAGAGATTGTTTTTCTGTCTTGATAACCCTCTGTTTCTCAGGCTCTGCTGCTTCCTCCTCGCTGCTCGCCTTTCTCTCCTGCATTCAGCCTTGGTGCTGGCACATGCCCACAACTGAACTTGCCGCCCAGTGACAGAGTTAGAGTGGAAAGCTGGTGTTGTTCATATGGCACCCACCTGAAGGCCACCTGAGGGCTGGCCTTCAGGTGCTCAGTGTGGCAAGGCACGGGCATGGGGCAAAGAAGGAGCGGAGGGTTCAGGTTCTTTCTCTCCTGTGCTATAGGCCGCCTTTACCTGCTCCACCCCTCACTTGCCTTATGTGTGGAAGCCTACTTCAGGGAGCCATTTGGCTCCCTGTCTGGACTTACCTGTCCTAAATTAAACCCATAGGCATGAATGCCCACTCACCCACCGCTCTATTCATCTTACTGATTCATCCGTCGTACACACCCCAGCCTTTCACAGACCCACCCAGGCCTCATCCGCCCATCCTCCCATCCATCTGTCCTACATCCACCTACCACTGCTCATCACGCACCCACCCGTCTGTCTTTCCATTCATCTGTCCACCCAACAACTGCCTATTCAGCTCTTCTAGCTTCTACCCTACTCAGCGACCCACTCATGTCTTCATTAGCTACCCTCCCACACTTCTGTGCTGTTACACACCTGCCCACCCGGCCACCATTGATCTAGCCACCTAGCCACTCACTAGACAGCTGGGATAGCCCGCTCTCCGTGAGGCACAGCCAGGTACCAGGAATGAGCTTTGGGAGACGAGATGGCTGTGCCGTGATGTCAACAGTGAAGTCGAGGGCAGCATCTGTTTCAGGCCTTCCTGCACAGAGGAGCTGTGGGGCACCTCAGGGGGGCAGGAAACAGGCCCCTGTGGAAGTCGAGGCGGTGCGGGGCGGGGGG
>NW_004567130.1:14663096-14684403 GCF_000260355.1 Condylura cristata
GCTGATTTGGTAGAGCACTGGGCTGAGGCACAGGGACGCTGAAAGCCTGGGAACAGGCAGGAAGAGAGGACGGCCAGAGGGTGGTGGGCCAGGGTAGTGAGGCAGAGGAGAAGGCTCTGAAGCAGCTCAGCAGGATTTCCAAGTGGGGGTGGGGCTGCAGCTTGAAAGGCAAGACTGCTCACTGCCGACTTCACACCTCATTAACTCCCAGCTCATAATAATCTATCAGTGGCAGGCTGGAGTTTACTTATTCATTATTTAGAGAGAAAGTGTTTGCTAAGCAAATCAGCAGTTCAAACAGGATCACAGGGGGATAGGCTTAACCGTCTCAAGGAAACCAGCCAGTCCGGAGCCATGCATGTCTGCACGCAGACCAGGCAGCTGGTAACAGTGGACTCGAGCGGACAGCGCTGGCCTGGCAGCTCTAGAAACCTTCCATTGTCTCGACATGGTCACATCCACCCTCTCTCCTGCCCCTAGTGCGTTTGGCGTGGCACTGTGTCACTGTGTCCGGATTGTGGGGTGTCAGAGGGGTCCAGTGGGGCCGGGTGTCAGAATCAGGGCCCTCCACTGCTTTCTTCCTGCTAGAGGAGAGCACATGAGCTTCCTTTGCATGTCCTGAAGACTGTGGCCAGCTCGCTAGCCGGCGATGGCGCTAGGACTTGGGGTGGTGGGAGCGGGTTTCCCTTCTGGGTGCTGGACGGCGTCAGGTCGTGGGGATGCTGGGCCTCATTTTCCTCAGCTATTGCACACCCAGCCCAGAGCAGATTAACTCAGGAAGGGCAAAGTGTTTCGTGAACAGAAAAATGAATAACAGACGCGAGGAGGTAGATAGACTTTCAGATGAGGTCAGTGAGAGTGAGATAGAGTATGTAGTATGCGTGTGTATCTTTACTGAATCAAAATGAGTAGGTTCAGCTTTGCCAGCAGTTCTGAACCTTAACATTAGAATCATTCTGGACTTCACCACCCAAAGATCCTGACTTGGTGGATCTGGGCTTAGGTGCTGTTTATATATATATATATATAGTTTATTTTTACATCATTTTGTGCCTTTTTCCCTCTCAGTTGTAATCCCCATGGGCTTCCCATCACCCATGTGCCATCACCATAATCTAGGGCACTTCCCTCCACCCACCATTTTTGATCCATTCCCCACTGCACCCCTGTAAAATATCTCTGGTCTATAGCTGTTCATTGTTATTATTTTCTCGCCTGGTCCATTATACTCCTGTTATGAGTGAAACCATCAGTGTTTTTCCTTTCCTTTCTGGCTTTTTTCACTGAGCATGATCTTTCCCAGGTCCGTCCATGTTGCTGGGGTGCAGCTTCTTTAACTCTCCAGGTAATGCTATGACGGGACCCAAACTAGGCATGAGTATTCAACTCCCAGAGTGAGGAAACTGTCTTTTCTTTGACCTCAGGATCAGAAGAGCAGCGTGGGGAAGGGGGGAGGGTGTCTGGAACTGGTTGCCACCAGAGTCTCTGGCGGCCTCCTGATTTCTCTTAACAGGATAGGGTAGGTCTTAGTTGTCAGGGCGAAAGAGAAGAGTAAGTGTGATAACGCAGGTAAAGTGTTTCTTTGGTACCTAAAACAGTTTGGACTCGACCATCGGTAGCTAACATCACCGTTGTTACGTGTCAGAAGTTGGCTGATAAAATTCCGGTTCAAGTGCTTCTGGAGTTCCCTAGGACAAAAATCCATTTCCAATGAGCAGTGAAAGCTGTGGTGCCAGCAGTTCTTACTAGCAAAGAGGGAGTAATAATAGTCATGATGGTTAATGTTTATCGAGGCCTTAACTGTCCAGGGCCCCGGCTAGAAGCAGTACCTGCGTGGTTCTGGGTCATCTCACAGTGCCCTCCTGAAGTAGTAAGGCTGTTATTCCTGCTTGACAGATGAAGGGCCCGAGGAGAGGGACTTTGTGAGCAGCCGGGGAGGAGGGATGGGAGCCCGCTGGGCCTGGGCCTCTGCGTCTGTGCTGTGGAGCAGGCAGTGGCCTTGCGGTGCCCTGGGTGATCCAGCAGGGCCCAGCATTCTTCAGGGCCTGCTCAAGCAGAGACCCCCTTACCCTTGACCTTCTCAGATATGTAAGACCTGGTTCCAGCCCAGGAACCCCCACTCATGCCTGAGCATGTGCAGGAAGTCACTTCCTGACTCTGAGCCCTGACTTCTCCACATCTCTGATGGAAGCCCACCTGCACCACCACCACCCCCCCCCCCCCCCCAGCTGGCAGACCAGCTCCCTATTCTGTGCACAGCCTCAGACTTGTGACCCAGTTGCTCGTGGGCTTGCGCCTACCTGTGCCACTGGGCAGGGAGTTTCAGGAGGCCCCAAGCTGTCTCACTAGCTGTGTGACTCCCAGAGCTGGCACTGAGCCTGGGACCTAGGAGACAGTCATCCGGTCTGAGGTGGGAATCGGTGCCTTTGGCGACTAAAGGGAGAAAGGAAACGATCATGTGTGGTTATCCTTATCTTCATAACCAAGTGCAGTCCATGGGCGGCCCCAGCAGTTGCAGTTTCTAACTCTGCTTAGAGTATCAGTGTGTGGGTCTGTTTGCTTCAGAGAATGAGAAACACCAAAAGCATGCACGTTTGATGTATTATCTCATGTTGTTTACAGAACAGGGAGGAGGTTCACTCCACTCAGCTTATGGATGCAAAAACTGAGGCTCAGATAAAGCAACGTGGTGTCGTGGTAGAGTCAGCATTCTCGCCTGGGCCTCTCCTTGACTCTCAGGAAGACGAGGTCATCACTCTGACTTTGTGGATAAGGGAGGCGCTGAGCAGTTAAGTCATGTGTCTGGATTGCTAGCTAGCGAGTGCCTGGGCTTGTCTTCCCCTAAAGATCATGAGCTCTCTTTTGGGTCTCTATCAGGCTTCTGTTCTTGCAGGAAAAAAAAAAACTGAGGTCTGCTTCTCTGCCTTCTTGCTGGAAAGGGCCCCAACAGGGTTTCTGTCTCCCAACTCTTGCATGGCCTTTGAAGCTGCATTGGAAAGTGACAGTCTGGTTTGTGGACAATACAGGGCTGTTCTGAGCAAGAGGATGGTGTTTCTCATTCTCTGAAGCAGACCCACACACTGATCCTCTAAGCAGAGTTAGAAACTGCAACCTGAAATTGACAACTCAAAAAAATATATATATCAATGTTTACTAAGTGGGAAAGAGGCAGTATTGGCTGGGGAAAGAAATGTCATTTCGGGCTGCCGAAAAGAATGTTAACATGTAATATGGAGAGCCAATAAAATCCATAGTCTAATTCTTCCAGGCTGCCTGGTTGAAGTAATTTATGAAATTTCATCTGAATGCCTTGACATTCGGTTCCAAATTTTGATAGAGAGGATGTTTTGCTGGCCCAATATGTTGTCAGGTATATCAACATTCCAGGTTTCTGCCTAATCGCAGGCGCTCCAAACCTGTGTCCCCCAACATGTGACTTTGATAGTTCATGTATCTATTCATTCACTGGTCTGCCCACCCTGCAGCCGCCCATCCGGCAGAGACGAGGGTGGGCAGTCACTGTTCTAGGTAGAAAGTGTTGCAAGAGGTCCGTGGAGGGTGTAGAGTTCACAGACAGATGGGCCAGGCTGTTTCCTAGTGAATAAGACATTTGAGAAGAAATGGGGGTTGGAGGAAGGGAGCTTGATGGACGAAACAGCATAGGCAAAGGCGAGGAGGTTGGAGAAAAAAGAAACCATGTTGGGAAAAAAACAGTAATTCAGTTGGGTTGGAACCAGTGGTCCCCATGGGGGGAGAAGGTGTACATTGACACACTAAGTTGGGGTCTCTGCCCCCTTGGGGTGAGTCATCACATCATCAGAGGGAACAGTCCTGAGCCTCAGTGTGTGGCAGGCACAGCTGAGCACGTCAGACACACCATGTCGCCCTGCGCGGTAAATACTGTTATTTGTCTGCAAATACTGATCAGGCTCCGCCATGGTGCACTCGGGCTGCTGTGACAAATACCCCAGGACAGGCGACTTGTGAGCAGCAGGCACTTAGTTGTCATTCTTCTGGAGGCGGGAAGTCTGCACCCCAGCGCGGGCAGATTCAGCATCAGGTGACAGCCCCATTCCTGGTTAATAAACAGCTGGTTTACCAGCTGTCCTCAGGGCTGAGGCGGCTAGGCAGCTGTCGGGCTCTTCGTGGAGGCACTGATCCCACCACGGGGGCTTCATCCTCATCCTGCTGGTGCACCTCTGGCCACGCGCCTCCTGATACCATCGCGTGGGGCTTAGAGTGCAGCCTCCGATGGGCAGGGCAGCACAAGCATGCAGTGTGGAGCAGGCACCGAGAACTTCCATTACTGGCCGGCGTGTCCTGGGTGTAAGCGACAGAAGCACACCTGGGCTTGTCTTGGAAGCTGGACTGAGGTCTGAAGGAAAGCCTCCAGCGCGGGGCAGGATGCCTGGTCCTGCTCCGGGGAGGTGCACGCCAAGTGCTGGTTCCGGGCTCGAGTGAAAGCTTGAGCCTTGGTCTCCTGGCCATGCCATGGTGTCCACGCTGGGGGCGGGGACAGGTCCAAGGCTGGCATGAGGTTAGCATGTGGTCCAGAGCTGTGTAGAGTGAATGCTCTGGAAGTCCTCGCTCTTCATATGTGCATTCCAGACCTGGACATCCCCACCCACCTCCAGAGCACGAGTCTTGAACATGAGGTGGTGGGGACTTTGCTTGTTAAGATCCCTGTGTCTTTGCTAGAAGCTCTATAGGTAGAAGCCAGGTGATTGGGATTTGAGGGGGCCTGGGAGTGCAAGAAAACCAGCAAACATTGGGAAGGGCTCTCTTGGTGCTCAGGAGTTAAGCACCCAAGGGAAAAGAGAACCCCAAATGAACTAGAGTGGTGATTTTTGCCCATTTGGAGAAATTGGCACACACTTACCTTCTGTTCCTGCACCTTCTGAATTAGGTGGTGGAGAATGACAGAACTTTCAGTTGAATCAGATTACCAGGGTGAGGCTTGGTGACTAATGGAAATGTTCGTAATAGGATTACATGGAGTTTTTCATCTTCCCCATGAAGATGCAACATTGTCATATGACCACCCTTTGGGGCACATAACTTGTGTTTTTAATCTCGCTGGATGTTTGTTTTCTGTTTTTAAATGATTAAGAGGTGATCACATCCTCGGAGTGCCTTTCTTTCTACCTGTGAGAAGCAGGAGAAAGCTATTAGCAAGAACATGAAATTCAGTCCCATCAAGCACAGGTTTTTAGTCGCCTCCACTGCTGTCAAGTCAAACCGTGTGCTCCATTACGTACAGGTGAGGTGCCGCGGCCTTCGAGAAGAATCAGGCTTCTTTGGCATCAAGGAAAAGGTGACTTCTCCCCTGAAAATGTTGGTTTCCCAGGTGATGTTTATTATAGATGTATGGCCCTGGCCAGAGTACCTCATCTCGCTGATTACGCTAGTCCTCTTTCTGTTCTCTTCTTAGGTTTCACTTGTTGGCATTTTGAAACTTACCATAGTAGTAGCTAGTATTTCCATGATCTTTTACATCATTACATGTTCTATTAGGGCATGACTGACAGGCTACAGTGGCAAAAACAAAAAACCCTATAATCTCTAACTTAGAAAGTCTGAGCCTCACTCACATGAAGCTCCCTTGAGTCCGGGCCACCCTCTGGGGCAGCTGTGTTCCACGCAGTTACTCAGGTATCCAGGCTATCCTGTCTCTGGGGCCTGTCATCCTGTGGCCTCTGTGGTCACAAGGGCACGAAGAAGAGGCGCAGTTTGACAGTGTCCTCAGCATCCCTACCGGGAAAGCGTGGGTCACATCCACTAAGCAGAGCCAGCCCAGTCCCATGCAGAGCCACTGGGGAGCATGTCTCCACAACTGGGCGCAAGCCACTTGGAGCAGAGGTTGATGGACATGTGGCATTTTCTCTTTAACTCTCCAGTTTTCTGGTTAATCTCCCCAAACCTGTGCAGTTCACCTCATTTACTTTAAGCTCCTTGCCCACAGGTCTACAGCTAAAGAATGTCACAGCAGGGCCTAGGAGCAGTTCTGTCCCACCTCAGATGATGAGCTGTTCACTGCTAGTCATTACCGCCTCTCTTGCTCTCTGCTCACTCTTCCCATTTCCACTTTCAGAGGCAATGATCATTCCTAGCCCACCCCCTCTAGATTTTTCTCCATGCTTCTTGGGGTGGTGAAATGGTAATTCAAGCTCGTTTCCTTCCCAGTGTCCACCCCAGTACTTCTTGGGGTGCCCATCCAGCCCTCCTAAGCTTTATCTACAGCAATTCCAGTACCAGAGACACAGCGTTCTTTGCTGTGCAGAGGCCTGGGCTGCAGAAAATTGGGGAAATTCCTTCCCTGGTTGACAAGGCTGTGAAACAGGTGCTTGCCCTACTTCTGCCAGTATCCTGAACAAATATAACAGAAGGTAGTTGGGATTTTGTGAACTCCCAGGCTTTTATCTTTTTAAAACTTTATTGATCTAAGTCATAAAGCCTATTAAAATGTGCGTATAGTTGCTGGTCAGCCTTTGGCCGAGAGCTGTTCCTGTCAGTTTAAGATGTGCATGCAGTTCAGTGGTCTTTAGCGTAGTGACAAAACTGCAGCCCTCACCATCACTTTAGAACATTTATCACCTCAAAGGGAGCCCCACCTCCGCGATTAGTTACTCTTCACCCTCACCTCCCCGTCTGCCCTCTGGCCCTGGCAACCTGAGCTTCACGTTCTCAGGTAAAGAGGCCCTGGGAAAGGAGACAGGAGACGCTGGGCTTTCTGAGGGGTGAGAGAGGCAGGGGCAGCTCCGCCAGCTCCACCCAGCAAACACGTAGCCAGACACTGCACGCTCGGGCGCATGCCTGCATACACGTAGTGTGCTGTGCACGCACACCACGCCCATGCACGCACGTGTCCACGTGCATCTAAATGTGCGCAGAGAAGCACTTGCGCCTGTGGACACAAGAAGGACATGTCAGTGGCACAGCTGCGTGCCTGCAGCTTCCCGTTACACGGCAGTGCCCTTTCATGGAGCCACGGCCAGTTGGCCAGTCCGCACACCCACCGGGGCGCCCTACCAGTGCCCATCAGGAAAGTGTTCTAAAGACTGGCCTGGCTGTGAGGCCCAGCGGCCTAGGAACCTGTAGTTGTATGACATGCGTGGAGCCCTATTCTGTCTGGGGCAGCCACAGCAGCTCAGCCCATGTCCACTGCTGGGTGAGCCAGACTCATGGGTAGGAGCCACTTTAGTTCTGCTCCCAGATCTCTTCCTTCTTAATTGGCTCAACTCCGTCTGCACAGAGCTCTGTCCTGAACCTGTGACACTTGCTGGCGCTTTCTTGTGCACTGTCTGCCTCGCCCACCCAGGGGCATGCCACGCCCAGGACAGTGCCAGCCGGCGGGCTCTGCAAGTGTTGGTTCGATGCACACATGCGTGGATAAGTAGCTGAATGAATGAATGAGAGAATGAATGAATGAATGCAAAACCCACTTCACCTTGACCACACCCATTCCCTGGCGCAGAGAATGTTAGAGAGTTGTTGAACTCCTTCTAGTCCTGGTAACCTGATTTCTCTGATCCGCCAGTTTCTTAGAGCAGGGACCAACCTCTGTAAAGGGCCAGTGGGTAAATGCATTTGGCATTGCCCTATGGCCTGCCTCACCTCACCTGGGACGCTGAAGTGTCCCGATACACAAACCAAGGGTGTGGCCATGGTCCAGCAAGACCTTACTTTTGGACACAGCTATTTGAGTATCATATGGTGTCCATAGATCTTAAGACAGTATTCTTCTTTTGTATTTTTTTAACCCTCCCTAGCTGGTGGGTTCCCAGAAGCAGTGGGCCTCAGTTTGTGACTCCTGACTTAGAAGCCTGGCCCATACACCCACACTCTTCCAATTTCCCTGCAAACCTCTGCCCGAGAGCATATGGGAATGACAAGGTGGGTGTGCTCTGGGTGGCCAGTGCCAGAGGCCTCCTCAAAGCAAGGGGAGGCAGTGGAAAGCCTGGGGGCTTAGGAAACTGGACCCAGATGGACATCTGCATTCTGACTGGGCAAGCCACACTCATTCCCTTGAGCCTTCACTTTACCACTGGAACAGTAGAAAGATGAAGGGTCTGCCCCCAGCCCCCAGGGCTCGGTGAAGGGTGAAATGAGCACAGAGCTCCACTCTGGAGCTTGGAGAAGGCTGCACCTGTGAGCCTTCACCTGTGGAACTTAGCGGCTGGGGAGGAGCCCTGGTTCAGAGGGACCGAGGGCCAGCACCATTTCGCTTCCCGTGCACTCGCTGCGCGGACGGGCAGGAGGCCTCACCTCTCTGCTCTGCTTCCCCACCTGAGAGAGGAACTGCACCCACAGTGGGTTGAACTTAGGAAAACAGCTAAATGAAGCCACACACGTGACCCCGGGCGGTGTGCTCGCGGAAGGCTCAGCCGGTCACCTTGGGGCACACGCAGGACTTAGCCGCACACTGGCCGGTGTTTGAACCAGGCTGTGCCCCTCCAGCCCGGTCCTGGGAGATTCTGTTCCCCTGCACGTGGCACTCCCCCTCAGCATTTCTAGCTCCCCGCTCCCGTGGATGGGTGGACCAGTGGCCCCTAATACTGCTCTGCAGCCTGAATTCCAGACCTTTCTACCCCTCATCCTTATGCTGTGTGCAGGTATGTCCATACTCAGGTGTGTTCCCAGCATCCTCTCTGCTCCCTCTCCTCACCTCGCCAGCCCCCTCCATTAAGGATCCACCTGACTAGGGTCGGTTCAGCCCCATAGCAGGGGAGCAATGCCCCACACCAGCGGCCTGGCTCCCCAGCTCCTCTTCCAGGCATCCTCAGCCTCCCACTTGTCCCCCTATGGGCTTCTGTGACCACACACCAGCCAGTCCCCTCTCCTCTTACCAGCCACCTGGGTGTTTAAAAAAAAAACCTCTGTCTCCCTCTCTGGGGATAAACTTTCCCAAGGAGAGTTCTCCCAGGGGCCCCCATCAGGAGCAGACGTTGCTATGTGCCCAGAACACCCCCATGCAGAGGCCAGAAGGAGCAAGACCTGCTCTTGTCTTCAAGGAGTCCCAGCCAGAGGCCTTCCCGGCCCGCTGAGCTGCCTGGCGAACGCGCCCCAAGCTTCCCTTTCTCGGCCGGCGTCGCCACTTAGGTATTTTCCACTCTCTGTAACAAACGTGTGTCTCAGCCTGACTTGGCGCTTTTTTCCCTTTCTTCCTTTTATCTGAAGTTACAAATGTAGCATGTATTTATTGAAGAAAAATTAGAAAAGGGCTAAATAGCAAGAAAACACCTTGTAAAACACCTGACCCCGCTACCTAGAGGTCCCTCTGCTAACAAGACCCCGAAGTCAATCCTGTTGGGTTTCACCACAGGCACATGAGGGAGTGTCTGCATCGCTGTGAAATGTAACTCAGTTTTGTGCTCAAACATAAGTGCGGTTCTGTTGAGGCAGCCACAGGAAGGTGTTTCGGGTGCCCGGCCCCAGAGGGCAGGCCTGGGTCTGCTTGGTGCTTTGTGCCATGTGGCATCTTGCACAGAGGAGAGGCTGGAAGGCCTCTCGTGAACTTGATCTGGTTTGTGTGGGCCGTTTCCAGGTGCTAAGCTGCTGGGCGGAGACCTGGCTGTCAGCGGGAATGGGAAGGGAAAGGTGTGAGTCACTCACCCTTCTTTCCTTTGTTCACTCCTTCCAGAACTTCCCCAGCATCTCTGCTGGGCGTGACCAGCTGTCTGCTGGTCACTTGGCCCATAAGGAGAACTGAGGAAGCTCTGCAGACCCTCAGGTGGCCTCGCCCCTTCAGCCTGAGTCGCTTGTCTCTAGGCAGCCGCTGGGGACTCCCACACAGAAGCTGCTAGGAACAATGTGGCCCTCAACTTGGAAGGAGGAAGGAAAGGCCCAAAGTCGGGGGTGGTGGGGCAGCTCTGCGTGAACTCAGCAGACAAGAAGGGGTTTCCAGAGGTCAGGTCTCCTGAGTTGGGCTCAGCCAGCTCCTCCTTTGTGGGGTCGTCTATTCCCAAGAGACCTTAGGAAATTCAGACAGACAGGACGGCAAGACCTGGACTTGAATTCTGACCCTGTTGCCTGCTGACTGAGGGGTGGTGGGTAGGTCACTCGCCTTCCTGCAGTTTGTAATGCCGCGCCTCCCCTTCCAGGAAGGCTGGCTCGAGGAGTTCCCAGGTCAGTGCCTTCTGAAGAGAACTCCACAGAGTGAAAGTCATCTTGCAAGCAAGGAGGGCTGACTAGGGGGTCTTAAAACGGGACAGAGATCTCACAGCACTGCGCTTGACACCCCATCTCACAGTCCAAAGCACTATGAGTTCCAAAGACTTAAGGCGACGTTCCCATGCTCACATAGCTGGGAAGGGGCAGCATATCATTCACACGGTTCTGATTCTGAAGCGATGCTCCCTCCCAGACGGACGCATTGCCTCGGTTTCCACATCTGTACATGGAAATAGCCATGCCCATTTCAGAGAGTTATTAGAAGCATTCATGGGATGTTGTCTGGAAGCTGTTGGCCTTTAGGAGACAGTTGTCATCCTAAAGAGAACAGTACCTCTCCCTCTTAGAACTTAGGGCGTTCTTGGGTGGAAGCTGCCAGCAATCTTTGCCTGGGGACATGGTGTAAAGGGCGCTTACGCTGTCCCCTCTGGAGCTGCTCCTGGTTACGTATTAGTGGGGGCACCCCATTTCCATTGCCTTGCTCTCCACCTGACCCCCTTTTTTCTCTCCATGGCCCAGTTGTAGCTTGTGGCAGCGGTTTACTTATTATTGTTTGCATCCTCTAGAGCATGTCGGCTCCATCAAAGCAAGCAAATGGCCCTTTGTCTCGTCCCTGCACTCACCTGGCCTGTGTACCTGGTTAGGGCACAGTTGGCAGGAGGGGGAGGATTTGGAGTCGTGGGGTTGGATCAGTTAGGGTCTCCCAACCCCACACAGCATTGAATCACATAGTGAGAAACTGATTTTTCTCTTGAATTTTCTTGGCGTCTCCTAGTAACATTAAGGAGAATATCTCTGCCCAGTGCTAGTACTTACTTTGTTATATTTGAAAGTTGGGTGCTAGTATTTAATGCCCTCCTAACCCTGACTTACTAGACTTTTAAAAAAAATGAGTAGAAGAGGCCTGAAGCTCAGACCATCTGGCAGGTCACAATGTCAAGCTGGGATTTAATTCTGTTTTTTAATGTGTTTGTTTTCGTTGTATTTGTTTTTTGCTTTTATTTGGGGCTAGAGATTCTGGCTTACCAACTAATAATGAAAAGATAATGATAGAAAGTTTCCTTTTAAAATACACTTACTTTTCAGTAGAGAACTATTAGCAAGTGATAAATAGTCGGTTGATCTGGCAACAGCCTCAAGGTAGGTCTGGAATGAGAGCGTGGGCGGGTGCTGTGAGACGTACTGCCTGCCCCTTGGGATCTGCGAGAAGGTGGAGGCAGAGTTAGGAGGAATATGTCGGACTCGCTGATGTCTTTGGACGAGGTGACAGGCCACACAGGGCAGTGAGGAATCGCTGGCTGCAGTGACTAGGGCCTGCACCTCCCCAGCTGGCGGCCGGCACCTTAGAACGCTCCTTCCGGTGAGCCTCTGATGAGGGGCAGACTCTCGCCAGGCCTTCAGGACCTGGAGTGCACGCTTCTTGGACAGAGCCCCTGTCTTGCTTCTGCAGCGGCTCAGAGAAGCCAAGTCCGGCCTCTTGACGCAGCAAACTCAGACCAGGCTCTCAGAAAGAGCCACTAAGACCAGGAGCTGGGCCGTCCTTTCCCTCTGAGCGTCTCGAGCTTTGCGGCAGTATTAGAGGCTGGGGGCGCAGGGGGCTGTTAGCAGAAGCTAGGCTCTGCTCTAGGCTCTTGCTTTGCATATTCTGGTGCTTGGCGGGCCACTGTCATCTGTCTCTTGGAACAAGCCTTCCCCAGCACACCCCTCTCTTAATGGAACTCTATAACTCTTCATTTCCCGGATGCAGGTCAGGTTAAGCAGGTGGCGAGCAGCTGGCATTTCTCACTTGCTTTCTGGCAGTTCCCATTTTTATGGGAAAGCAAGCTGGCATTTTTTATTATAAAGCCCCAAAGTCCCCAGGTTTAATATCAGTGTTAGATTCACCACGACTTGGAAGTTGCAATTGCTGGCGGCTGGAGTTTGATGGAGCGTGCAACTTGTCACTTGGAGCGTGATTTATTTGCTTGAGGGACGGGGGCAATTAAGTGGGTTTTGAGTTTTGAGAAGTGGGAAATGCTTAGAAGTGAGCAAGCAGTAGGGTTATAAATCCCTTCTGACAGCCCAAGTGTTTTTTAAACAACAGCTGCCTTTGAAACCTTGAGATCTCAAATCAGGCAGAGTAGGGCCTGCTTGTACCCAGCTGTTTCTCTTACTTGGAGGATCAGCACCTGAGGCTGGCAGGCACAGGGGGAGTGGAGCTGGGAGAAATGCCCCCAGAATCAGCCACAGCGCCGTTGCTGTGTTACTCAAGCAGTTCACGCTTGCACCTACCTCAGGGCCTTTGCACGGGCTGATTCCTCAACGCTTGCCCCAGGTTTTCCTCATTCAGCTGTCAGCATGAAGGTCACCTCCCAGATGACTTTCCCTGCTGAAGAAGCCCCCAGCCCCACCTCTTTCTAACTGACAAATCTATTCCTTCTCTTTATTGTACCTGGTCCCCTCTGAAATTTTCCTGTTTTTTTGCTGACTGATACTACCTGCCTTCTTCTCTCACCCCTCAGCTTCATGAGACTGAACACAGGTTCTGTCCTGCATACTGTATGCACTGCTCTTGACACAGCTACCCAGACCCACACGGGGGCCCACTGAGTGGGTCGTGAATTTAATTATCTCTGGGTCTGTCAGATGCGATGGACCTTGAGCAGTGGTTCTTAAATTGGGGTCCTGAGCCGGCACTGTCGTTATCTGGGAATGTGTAAGAAATGCAGGTTCTCTGGTCCCACCTCAGATAACCCAGAATCAGCTTCTTGGCGTGGGGCCCAGAAAGGCGAAGACAGAGACCCTGAGACGGCGTCTGTTCCAATAGTTGTGGTGCTTGGGGCAGGGGCGAACAGCCCGCTCCGAGCACAGGAGGGCCAGGCCCTGGCAGGCAGCTGCGGCTCTGCATCCCTCCATTCATTTGTTCGGCACCTTTTGTGAGTGGGGAGTGCAGCAGCGGCCAGCCTGCCCTCGGGCGAGCCGTTTGGAGGAGACAGTGCGTCATCAAAGGTGCCAGCCGACACGTGCAAGCCTGCTAAGATGGCATCACGGAGCTGTGGCACTGACGGGAGAAGAAACCCCACAGCGAGGCCAGAGGAGGCTCTCATGGACGTATGGGAAGAGCACTGCAAGCTGAGCAAACAGCACACGCAAAGGCCCTGTGGTCAGTGGCTGTGACTAGAACCCAGCAAGTGAAGGGGAGTGGGTGGGACATTCAGCATGGCTCCGACGCGGGGCCTTTGGGTGTGGGGGAGTTGGGCGTCTGTGCAAAGAGCCCTGGGAAATACCGCAGCAGCTTAGCATTTGAAGCAGCCGGTCCCCTAGGCAGGGAGCGTTGTTGCTAGCAGTGGTTCCCGCGGTGTCTGAGCGCTGGTGAGGAATACGCTGGGGACAGGCGCGGCACTGGGGCAGCCTCGTGCACTCATTTCACCCTGCCCCTCCGAGGAGCTGGTGCTCACCGCCCCTGTGGTGCCCTAACAGGTGGGCACCCGCTTAGCAGCCTGAAATAAAACTGGCCTTGCAGTTCTGGAGTCACAAGCCCAGGATGGCTTTCAGGGGGCTGGAATCAAGCTCGGGCAAGGGGAGCAGGGAGAATGCCTTCCGGCCCTTTTCCAGTTTCTGAGCTGCTGGCACCACCCTGGCTTGAAGCCTTCAAAGCCAGCCTGGCCCAGCTCGAGTGTCCCCACCCACCATGCCACCCCCCAACCCCATCATCCGGCGACTCCCGCCCCGCCTCTGCCCACACCTCCCTCTGCCTTTCTTTTTGGCTCCTGCGCTCTCACTTTGACGGCCCCTTGAGCTGACGGTGATCCACTGACTGCCCAGGCTAATCTCTCAAGCACCTTAGGCATTTAACCACACGTGCAGAATCCTTTTCATGGACCCAAGGATTAGGTTGTAGATGTCTTTAGAGGAACGATTATTCAGTTCCACCAGATACTGCATCCAGAGGAGGCGAAGTGACCCATAAGCCATGTGGGACAGAGCTGCCCATCTGAGAGGTGCCCACTCCCCACCATTCACAGCAGCCTGGGCCCCTGGGCTTGGTGATGGGGAATTTGGAGGAGGAAAGGGAAGTAGCTTCCATGGGTGTCCAAACATCTGTCCGGGCCGTTGCTCTGGTAGAGGGAGCAGTTTGGACAGAGCCCCCAGGACGCAAACCTTCTATTCAACAGATGGTTTTAACTCGCTGTTTCTGACAAGTCTCATTTGGGCTGGTTTACAGGCTCTTCTACTTGCTGTGTCTTCTTGACCATAAGGCTGTTGACCATAAGGCTGGCAGTGTCCTGCCATACGGATCTATTGCGCAACTAAGGTCAGGGCTTGGAGCGCGTGGCCTGCAGATGGAATGGGATTCCCAGTCCTTGTTCCTCTGCTTGGAAAAGCATGATCTTTGCTGCAGAGAGATTTATCAGGAGGAATGAGGGACAGTGGGTAGAGGGGGCCTGTGAGGACACTAGAAGCCACAGAGGTACTAGATTTATTCTTGAACCACCCAAAGCCTTTCCCTCCTGACCTCCAGACGGACCCAGCTCCCAAAGGTGGCAGCCTCAGTCATCTTCATGGCCGACGTCCCACTAGACCCAAATCATGATGTCAGAGGACATTAAGGAGCAAACAATGGGGTTAAAGATCATCATCTCTGAAGCCAGGCTGCCTGGGTTCAAGTCCCAGCTCCATGGAACCTCTCTGAGCCTCAGTTTCCTCATTGGCAAAATGAGACTTATCCTCTGTGTCATTAAATCTAAGATGCCATCCTTTAGAAACTCACCACCAATCTTATGTACTACAAAGACAGTCCCCATGAAACTATGTCCTTTCCTATTCTGATTTCAGAGACATTGAGATTCCAGGAACTGCACCTCTTAGAATCAGGGAAATACAGAGCGAATCCCCACCATGTGGGCCTGGCATGTAAGAAGGGCTCTGTACACATTGGCTGGTTTTGTTGGTATTACCCCCATTTCACAGATGAAGAAACTGAGGTCAGAGTACCTTTCCAAGGTCACTCGCCTACAAGCAGTCAGTGGTGGGGCTGGGCTTTGGGCTTGCTGTGCTGTATGTCTCCTTAATGATCTAAAAGTCATGCCCAGTGATAGGACACCATACTTGGGAGGACCAGGTGAGCGAGAAAGATCTGGAACAGGATGACACTGTGGCTGTGTCTCTCTCCTGGTTTCCATAGCCTTGTCTATAAGATGGGGGTGATAATGGGAACCCAGTGGGGTTGCTGGGAGGATTCATGGAGCTGTTAGGTCCACAGAGTTTAGTGAACCTTCATGCTCGGTTTCCTTCCCTACCACCCACCTTTCAACAACCTGTAGAGCACTGGTACTCGCCTGAGAATTTCCAGGTCCAGCAATCACGGTGGACACATGGACTGACTTGTCTGGCCTCACCACGCCTAAGCACCCTGGACACAGACGTATGCCTGTGCCCACTCCTGCTTATCTCTCAGCCGGCGCCTGTCAGCTGGCACTTGCTCTCCATCTCAAGGCACAGCCAGGCCTGGAGGCCCCTGCCGGCACCGACCCCCCAAGACTGTGAAGAGTTTAGAAATGGATACCGGGACTGTTTACTGCTACTTTAGAGTTTCCTTTAAATGTCAGTGCTGTGCATAAGTTGTTCATCCTTTCCTCACTGGCTTCTGAAACTGTTTTTGAAAGGATCACCTACCTGTCAGTGTCCAGACCCTAAGGTCAGGTGCGGCATCCACTTAACCAGGTCCCAGGGGGAGGCCTTGCTGAGGCAGGACCACACATTAGGGCAGTCTGGTGTCTACACTGTAGCTACATAGCAGTTACTTGAACTTACACGAGTTCATGTGTACCCATTTAGTAGTATTATCACGTGCAACACAGATAGAAAAATAAACAGAGGACAACGGCTACCATCTGGAGGACCAATGCACTGCATTGATTGTCCAGGAGCCACTTGAGCTGCCACTGCCCAGCCCGGCAGGGCTGGGCTCACAGGGAAAAAGCCTGTCCACGCCCACCGAGGGCCGCTGGTGTGCAGACCTCTAGCACAGGGGCCGGTTTGTTTGCTTTGCAGCTTGTGTGAATGCAGCTAGCTTGTGTGTGCTCTGGTGTATCTGGCTTCTTCAGCTCCATGTTGCTTATGCGCTGCTTACACTTCACAGTTGATTATTATATGGCAGGAATATGTTTTGCTGTCACAACTTAGCCATTTTCCTGTTGAACATTTGGGCTGGTTCCAGCATGTGGGATGATTAACGACTGTTGACCTCCTAGGGCACTCTGGAACATTCTGGCACATGTCTGTGGGCACATGTGCATATACATGGCTGTCGGGTATGTACGTGGCAGGAGCCTGATTGTCGTGGTTACTAGTATGTTTGGCATTAGTAGGTGTGCCAGGTGACCCATTTCCACCCCACCAGTCAGCCTGTGAAGTGGCCGTGGGGGCGGGGGCGGGGGGGGTAGTGACGGCCTTAGTGTGAGCAGGGAAGGAAGATGGGGTGGGAATTGGAGGCCTGCTACCTGTGCACGTTACCCTGATCAGGAGGCTGGAAGCTGCAGCCCATTGCAGTTATTTGCTCTGCCATCTGCAGCAGGGACGGTGTTTTCTGGGCTCTAATGAGTGTAGGTGGCTGTTCAAGAACGGGGTATCCAGAGGAGGGAATGCACCCACAGTCTCCACCGTCTCGAATCTTAAATGTCAGTATGGTTTAATTGGCTGCACAGCCCACCCAGCCCCCACCGCTCCTGTAGCAGCACAGCAAACATGCCCCCCAGACAGCAGCGGGGTGCAGGGGCAGGGACACACGGCCTGAGTCACCGGCGCTGCCTCCCGCCAGCTTGCTGGGCGACCTTGTGCAGCTGAATCAGACCCCGGTGAGTCAGCTACCCCGGGAACCTGCCCGTAATCCACTGAAGGAACAGCCTCAGTCAAAGATCATAGAGGGTTATTAGTTAGCATTTGGATAAGTATGTGGATGCATCGGTGGATGGAGAGATGAAGAGAGAAAAATAATAGAACAGACACGTGCTGTGTATATAATACATAATATGTATACATTAGATATATTTGCACAAGTTACTGTGTACTTAGTACCATCTTATTGTTCATTTGCTACCTTTTATATTAACCAGCATTTCTTGAGTAATTATGTGCTCTTGGAGAGATGCCAACACCTTTACATACCTGATTTTGTCAGATGGCTAACAACTCTGTAAGGCAAGAACTGTTGGTCCCGTTTTACAGATAAGAAAACCAAGGCTCAGAGAGGTTAACTCACCTGCCCTGGGCCACACAGCCACTAGCTAACAAGCCAGGACTCTGACCCACAGATTCTGACTCGAGGCCTCTCTGCTGTTAACCAGAACCTGGCATGTCCTGCCAGGTGCAGCGCTCCCATAGGAACTCACACTCCACAGGTAGATGTGATTAGTCCCCTTTGTTAGGTGAGGAAACTGAGCCCCATCAGAAACAAGGAACAGAGCTGAGATCCTCTGACAGGTACCAGGGTACTAGCTTCCACTCCGTGATCTCAGCTAAGTTTTGTGTATAATGGGCTTGTAAATACTCAGTGAATTAATAAAATTCTAAAGTATCTTAGCAAAAAGAAAAACTCAGACCCTGTTTTTTTTAATTATAATAGCTTATTTTTACATCATTTTGTGCCGTTTTCCATTTCAGTTGTAACCCCTGTGGGCTTCACCTGATCACCCGTGTGCCATCACAGATAGTCCAGTGGACTTCCCTCCTCCCATTTTTGACCCCGTTTCCCACCCCACCCCCTTAAAATGTCTCTGGTATTTAGTTGTTCATTATTATTTTTCCCCTGGTCCCTTATGCTCCTGCTTTGAGTAAAACCATCTGGTATTTTTCATTTTCTTTCTGGCTTATGTCACTAAGCATGATCCCTTCCAGCTCCATCCATGTTGCTGCAAAGGGCATGAGTTTATCTTTTTGATTGCTGAATAATATTCCATTGTGTTTATGTACTATACAGCACTGGGGTACAAGCCAGAGGTTCAGGGGCGGTGAGAGGCTTCACCAGAGACAGAGTGGGGAGCAGAACAGACAGATGGATGAAGTACACTGCTGAGGGGAGCAGCGGGCGGGTCAGGAGAGGTCTGCTACCCCGTGTGGTCACCTCTAGGGTGGGGATCGAACTCGCACTGACGTGGCTGCACTGGCTTGCAGTGCTGCGTCCTAACCCGTTGCACCACCAGGGAGGGCCTGTACCACATCTTTTTAATCCAGTCTTCTACTTTTGGGCATTTGGGTTGATTCCACGTCATTCCTATTTTAGACCCTTATGTTAATGTAAATGGAAAATAAACTTTCTGAATGCCAGCCCTGGGTCCCAGAAAGCCAGAGCTGGGATTATTGTGGGGAATCTGGAGTTCTTTCCTTTGTGTGTCCACTGGGTGAAGGCTTATCGAATATCCACTCTGGGTGTGCCGTGACTTGGACTCCCTGGAGGAGAAGGAGGGATGAGCACGCAGGGAACTAAACGGGAAGGTGTCACTGTCACTGCGTAATGTCCTTTTGCATCTTGTCATTCATCTTAAACACTGTCCTCAAAGTGAGCGCGATGAGGCTGCAAATAGCTTGAAAACCCGCAGCCTAGATGGGCATCTGGTTTCGGGAACATATTACTGGTGTTTACACACTTCTGCCTAAAAGCCTGAATGCGTCGTTCTTGATGGTACTTGGTACACATCAGCTACCGCTTTGCTGGTCTCCATCAGAGTCCCCACACACAAGTGGCTCTGAGGAGCGGGAGCAGCTGGGACAGGCGGCCGGCAGAGTGCTGTCTGAGTGGTGTCTGAGGACCCCAGAAGTTGCTGGCTTACGCGCAGCTCTCCATCTGTGGCATCTGGTAAACAGAACGCAGTGCACTGGCTTCTGGGCCGAGCTGGCTTGTGTGGCGCCCTTGGGTGTGCGGTGTGTCAGTGAGGGCCCCAAAGAACTCGCTCCCAGGAGCTCCCAGACCAGTGCCCCAGGTCCCGGTGTGGGTGCAAACACAGGCCTTGAGGCCCAGGCATGATGGTGGCCCTGTGCTCTTGCCACTTGTCATACCGTGTTGTCCACCCTCACCTGAACAGCTGCAGTCATGGGTCCTGCCCTTTTGCTTTTCAGCCTCTGCAAGGGGCGGACTCTCTACTCCGTGGTGAGGGATGCCAAGATCGTCCTGGATGTCAACAAGACGAGGCAGATTGCCCAGGAAATTGTGAAGGTACAGTCGAGTCTGAGGCCTCCCCCTGAACCTCAGAAAGACCCGCTCCCCTCCCAAGACCTCTGGGTCTGTTTTCAAGGAAATCTGACCCACCCTGAGAAACACCAGACCTGGTGTGAGAATGCTGCCAAGGTTTGGCCAGTAGGGGGCGTCCGCATAGCCCGGTCCCCTCCGGGGCCTATTTGCCTTGCTCCATGCCCATGAACAAGCATCCTGGTGGCTTCTCATGTCAGACTCCCTTGCCCCTTGAGCTCCCTCCGCGGCTGCTGGGGAAATCAGATTGCTGGGTGCTGTTTGGGATTAAAACAGACAGAACATCCTGTGTTCTGGCAGGTGCCTCATTAGTCTGTGCTACTCTGACTTTTATTTCCCGTTGGAAGTCTCAGCGCTCAGCTGCCAAATGAAAGAAAATGGGCCTTTTCATAAAAGCAAACACACAAATCCTGGGTGCTCCTCCAGACTGCGGTAGCCTCTTCTCCACGTCCTTGACTGTTGAGTCATGACGGTCTTGGGGGGGCGCGGTGGGCCTGCAGGGTGGGGGAGCCGCCTACGAAGCAGGCGCCTGCAGAGGCGGGGCGCGGCAACGGGCTCCTTCCCCGCTTTGCCGAAGCCCTTGTCCCGCTCATCACATCTCGGTTTCATCAGAAGCTGAGGAGCAGGGTGGAGAGTGTCTGGTGGTAGACTGAGGGTGATGGCCCATCTGCGTTGAGCAGGGTGCTGCCTGCCCCCACACTGGGCCTTCCCTGGCCGCACCCCAGCCCTTCGCATCTGGGGCCCAGGCTCTGCAGCTGTTCAGTGCGCCCTCATGGAGGAGGGAGGAGTGGGCACCCGGAAACCAAGCCAGCTGGCAGCAGCACTTGGGTCTTCTCTGGTAACTTCCTGTTGGTTACCTGCAGGGTATGGGCTACCTCCACGCCAAAGGAATCCTCCACAAGGACCTCAAGTCAAAGAATGTCTTCTACGACAACGGCAAAGTGGTCATCACAGACTTTGGGCTCTTCAGCATTTCTGGGGTTCTGCAGGCTGGCAGGTGAGATGGGTGGAGGAACCTGGGCGGGAGTAGGGGACGTTCTTGTCAGGGAATGGTCGGGGTGGGAGGTCATCTCTGGTGGCCACCAGCAGTGGCCCCACTGCCACTGGCTGGAGTGAGGCTGCTGTGTTGCTGATGAAATGCTGAAACCAGGGGCCAGCCTAGTAGATGTCTCCTGGGATGTGTGACATTGGGCACAGAACATCCCCAGATCCTGCAAAGCTCTTTACCCTTGAATGTCACTGGCGCACTCGCTCTCTTGCCCCAAGTCATCACCTGGAAATTGGGATTACCAAGAGCCCTTGCTCAAAGCTTTCTTATGAATTAATTAATTTCAGTAAAGTGAAAGTATAATTAAAGAGTGAGGGTTTTAAAGTCAGACCCAACCAGGGCCTAACTCAGCTCTGCTGCTTATTATCTGTGACTTTGATCAAGTTACATAACTTCTCCGAACTCCAGTTTCCTTATCTGCAAGAAAAGTGAGGGGTGTGATGATGCTTACCTCAAAGGGTCCTTGAGAGGATATAAGAAGCTAATGCGTCAAGCGTCCCGCACAGTGCCTGGAGCCCTCACAACACTGCAAACAGAGGCTGCTGCGGAGCTGGTGTAATTAGTGTTAATTTGCATATACCCCCAGTATCACAGGAGAATCATTAACCATAGTTAAGTAATTAACTTGCAGCCACCACTCACCCTAGAGCAAGCCACCTTGAGTTGACCATGTGAAAACAGATTGATCGCATATAAACAGCCCATAATTCGGTCTACCCTTTGTAACTTTTAATTTGGAAGTGTGCATGCACACACACACAGCTCAGCCCGTGTGTGTCTCATGAAGTGTGTGCGCGCACGCACACACACAGCTCAGCCCCTGCGTGTCTCTCATGAAGTGGCGCACACACACAGCTCAGCCCCTG
>NW_004567130.1:14685157-14722242 GCF_000260355.1 Condylura cristata
ACACACACAGCTCAGCCCCTGCGTGTCTCTCATGAGGTGGCGCACACACACAGCTCAGCCCCTGGTGTCTCTCATGAAGTGCGCACGCACACACACAGCTCAGCCGTGTCTCTCATGAAGTGCGCACGCACACACACAGCTCAGCCCCTGTCTGTCTCTCACCACGCATCATCTGTACGTGGCCTGTCTCCAGAAAGGCAGCCCATGATTTCTCTCATTTTACTCCAGTGTCGCTGCTCTGGAGAACCACTGATCTCTCTGAGGTACACCCTGGGGTCCCTGTTGCCTACTGCTAGGTGATACCTTGGCTCTAATCCAGAATTTGGTGAAACCTGATCTTGCTGCTTGTATGTGATGCAGTAAGACAGCTGCTTGAGTTTCTTGTTCGGGTCTTACTCCACTACAAAAAATACATCAGTGCTATTTACAGCTCCTAAAATAAGAAAATAAACAAGTAGTAGAAAAACAGATAGCTCAATGATGGAGATAGTTGGTCAAGTCAGAGTCTGAGAAGCGCGGGGGAGGAGGAGGTGGGGGAGGGGCTGAGCCTCAGCCTCTCTCTTGGTTGAGGTTTTCTCCTCAGGGGTGGCCAGAAGTGCCCTTGGCCTGTTGCCAGCGTAGGCTAAAGCCAGGGAAGAGGCTTGTGACAACACGGTGAACCCAAGTATCTGTCTTGAGACAAAGGAGGCTCACAGGGGTTGTCTTTAACCTCGTTCTAGACTCTTAAGACCCCAGAGACTCTGCTCTCTCGGAGGAAAACTGCCCACTCCCCCGTTCTGTTCCAGTGGATTCTCCCTGTGGAGGAAGGGGTGAGGGGCTTCTGACTGTCCCTTTCAGTGCTTGGGTTTCTAAAGCCATGGGAAGGAGAAACAGCAATGGAGAGATGAGCTTCTCTGCCCGTACCGTTTTCCTGGAACCCCAGTGTCCCCCAGGAAGGGGGCTCAAGGCAAGGACACATTCGCTCTGGGCTTGTCTGGACTGTGCCCCGCCCCCACCCCAGCCTAGCTGTCAGCACCACCCAGTTAGTGTCTGGAGAGGCTGGGGTGCCTTCAGCAACATATCCCAAAAGAAACCCCAAGTAGCCATCCGTGACTACCTGTGCTTCTGCCCCTCATGTGGGTTACTGCCGTGTAACAAGCATCCCAGATGTAGAGGCTTGGAGCAGCGGGTTATTGTTACCCCACAGGTTACCTGGGCTCACTGAGCTTTCGTGCTCAGAGTCACTTGCATGGGTGCCATCAGGTGAGGCTGAAACCAACCGAAGGCCTCCTGGTCACACGCACAGGAACGGTGGCTGGACTAGGTGCAGGCGGACAGGACTGCTCACCCCACTTTTCCCTTTCCCACCCACCCCTTCCCTCCAGGCTGTGCCCTGCTACCCTGAGCTTCCTCACAGCATGGAGGTCTCAGGTCTCACCACAGTCCCCCAGGGCAGCTAGCTTCCCCAGGGTATGCGTTTGCAAGACCAAGACCAAGCCTAGTGCCCTGGCTTAAAAGTCCTAGAACATTCCTTCCCCTGTATTCTCTCCATTGGTGGGTTCCCAGGGCCTGTGCAGACTCAGGGGAAGGACATTCAACTTCACTTCTCAGTGGAGGCGATAGCAAAGAGAAGACAGCCTCCTTGCGCCTGCCACACCCCCAGTCTCCACAACTGTGGCGGGAAGGGGGCTCCCGGGAGTTCCAGGCCCTTTCCCATCGAGTGTACTTGCCTCAGCATTTTCTCAGGGACGGTGCTGGGATCCCATAGTCCCCCCCACCCCGCAGTGTTCTCTCCATTGGTGGGTCCCCAGGGCCTGTGCAGACTCAGGGGAAGGACACACACACACAGCAGCAGGACACCAGGGGACACCCCTGAGCATCAGGCATCGGTGGGCCTGATGGGCAGCCTAGGGCCTGGGTTCCAGGGGAGAGGCGGGGAGCTGGTCAGCCTGCAGGAAGAGCAGGAGAAGGGCCTGGAAGTTCCCCACGTTCAGTGAGTCAGCAAACCACATGGTCTGCGTTGCCTGCTGTAGTGAAATTGCACCGACTGGTACTAAATGGCAGAAATGTATTTCTTGCACTTCTGGAGCTGGAAGTCCAGGCTCAGAGTGCTGGAGGGTTCAGTTTCTGGCAAGAACTCTTCCTGCCACCTCCTCGCCGCACCCTGCGCTGTCTGGTGTCCTGTCCACCTCCTAATAAGGTCCCCATTCCCATAGGGTTAGGGCCCCACCTTGGGCTCTCATTTACCCTAACAACCCTGCTTCAAAAATTCACGTCGGGGCTCAGGCTGGAGCACATGCACTTCATACAGGGCGGGCTCTCGCTTGCTAAGCACACATCCAGCTCCCTGAGCCTCAGTTTTTGCTCACCTGTAAATTGTGGGGGGCAGGGAGGGGGGCTTGGCACTCATAGTAGCTGTATCATTTGAAGATTAAATGATACAGAACTGAGGAGCGCTTAGGTGAGAACGTTGTTCTTGCTCCGGGAATGCGCATGGAGTTGTGGCTAGTCTACCCTCTGGGATTTTAAAGGCTTGAACTCAGACTGACCCTAACTCTACCCCCTGTTGCCTCCATGCCAGGGTCAGCCACTTAAGTGTCCCCATCCATGGAGTAGGGTCCACCACTGAGGGTTCATGAGGGACGGCCCCGGGCACTCAGCGGGCACTCAGCAGGGGTGCTTGTCTTCCTGCCCTCCCCTTGGTGAGAGCTTGGATGTTGGCAGGACTGGTGCCCAGCAGGTGGCCACGGGGAGGGGACTCTGTCCGCTTCAGAGGGGCTGGGGGTCCCGCAGTGAAGTGTGCCGTGTCCTGAACATCCAAGCAGACTCCAAGGCTTCCCCGAAGCATCCCAGCCACAGCTGTTCTGCCCTCATCAGGAGAAGGTGTCGTTTGAGATGCCAGCACTGTCGTGCCAGCTGCCTCAAGCTGTTATTAATCATCATAATAATCCTAATGAAGATGATTTGGGCTTGCCACCGGTGGGTCCATCGTCATGGGAACAACGCCCCAGGGAGTCCGCCAGGCCTGGCTCCTGGCACCCCTCACTCCGTGTTCACACTCCCCCCCACCCTGGGCTTTTTCGCATGTGGGCCCCCCCCCCATCCCCCGCCTGGCTCAGCCCTGCACATCCACACCCCACTGGCCCAGCGAGTCAGGAAGATGTGGCGGGACATTGGAAGAGCTGGGGTTCTGGGGAGTCTGCTCTTTTGGCAGCTACACAACCCCACCACCACCAACCCTCCCTGCTCCCCTAGACCCCTATGCCTAGAGAATGTGAGCTGGTCCAGGCCATGCCCCAGCTCTCTTGCATGGCCTCTGGGCTCTAGTCTCTCCTGCATTCCCGAGCTCTCAAGAGAAATATGGCTGCTAGTCATTTAGTCCGGCAGCCACCTCCGCCCACACCACCAGGAGTCCTTCCCATCCTTGCTTCGGCCCTGGAGGTGCAAGTTATTGTGCCTGTTTTGCAGAGGGGAAGGTGGAGACTCGGCCTCTGAGTTTCCAGAACACCCCGCACAGGCCCAGCAGAGCCTGCCTCGGACCTGCCTGGCTCCCCTTCTGCCGGAAGTGTCCTTGTTGCTATGACCAGGCCCTTCATGTTGTATCGACCTCTTACCTGAAATAAGCCCACTCTTTTCGGCGACCTCTTACCTGAAATAAGCCCCCTCTTTTCGGACATATCCCCTGCTCTAGAGGACCACCGCCTTACTGAGGGTCTCTCAACGTCATGGTGCATGAGTCTCTGTCTTTCCCCTAGGAACAGTGATTCTGTAGTCAGGAACTCATGGAAGCCTTATAAATCGTAACAACAGTGAATAACAGGAGTTGACTGTATTTGTCGAATGGAGTTGGAGAAGGGGGACCTCAGAGGTGAAGGGGTGCGATGACGCTTGCAGGTTGGAGTGTCTCTCTCCAGACCCTGCCTCCTGCACACCCCACGGGTCTCAGCCTCAAGTATAAAGCGAGGCAGTACCCGTGGGAGGATGCAAAGAAAGACAGCAGAGAGAGTGCAGGGCACGGGGTCAGTGCTGGGAGTGGGCTCACTCGTTGCACCCCTTCTCCAGGCGGGATGACAAGCTGCGCATCCAGAGCGGCTGGCTGTGCCACCTTGCCCCAGAGATCATCCGCCAGTTGTCTCCCGACACGGAGGAGGACAAGCTCCCGTTCTCCAAGCACTCGGACGTCTTCGCGCTCGGGTAAGGGGCCTGCCCTGGTCCTGCGGGCCCAGCCTGCGCAGAGGGCACTTCCTAAGACCCCCTCTGGTGCTTTAGGGAGGGGCAGGGCACCTCCCTGTGGGGGCCCAGGTGAGTGAGATTGGGAGGTACACTAGAGTGACCTTAGCAAACCTGCATACCTGGTTTCTAGCTGGCTGTGTGGTGGGCAAGTTACTTGACTCCAGTGACTTACTTACTCATCCAGTAGCTGTTTTATGGATGCCTGCTATTCATGAATTACCCAAGACTTAACGGCTTAGGACAGTACTTACTATCTCCAGTTCCTGTGGCCGGGAACTTGAGTTCAGCTGAGCGTTTCTGCACTGGCTCTGGATCTCTGCGGAGGCTGCAGCCAAGCTGTCAGCCAGGGCTGTGGTCTCATCTGAAAGCTTGACCGGCTGAGGAGCCCCTCCCAGGGTGGCCCTCCCGCATGGCGTTGACAGGACACTGCTGGCCCTCACCAGGTGGCCTCCCTGGGCTCCTTCAGTGACTTCACGAGCGGGCAGCTGGAAGCCACCTTGTCCTCACGAGCCCTGCTCTGTTTGTTGGAAGCAGGTCACAAATCCAGCCCACACTCAAGGGGGCAAGAATTAAGGTCTGCTTTTTGCAGAAAGGACTATCAAAGAACTTGTGAACGTCTTTTAAAACCACCAAAGGTCCCTACTCTCTCGTCTGGTGGGAAACAGTCAGTTTTAACAAAGTGTGAGCGGCGCTATGCTGAGGACAGTAGGGATAAAGGAGAAGCTGAATGTCTCGGCGAGATCAGAAGGGGTTTCCCAGAGAAGGTAACTGCGGAGTCTGAGGTGGAGGTTGAATGTAAGTAAGCTAGGTGAGAGCAGGGGTGCGTTCCAGATAGAAGGAAAATGTGCAGAGGAGAAACTGCCTGCCGCGGAGGCTGTAGGGAGCAGGGAGGAGAGGGAGCCTGTGGCTACGGAAGCAAGAGAAAAATAAAGGCCGGGTGGCGCCATGAGAGACGGGAGCGGAAGCAGCCTCGTCCTGCAAGGACTTGGGGGCTGGCTGAGAATAGAGAGCAGAAGGCAGGTGGAGGCTGGACCAGTCCAGGAGGAGAGCTGGTGTCCGCACTGACGCTGCCCGTGGGTACAGAAGCTGGGACTGGAGGACACTGAGGCGAGCTGAGCGAGAGGGCGTGGTGGTGAGTTGGGCGTGATGGTATCCAGATACCCACCTTACGAAGCTGGGTGGTGGCATCACCAGAGTAGAGACGCCCTGGAGGGGGGCAGGGGCTGTGCCGGGGTAGGCCCAGCAGGCAAAGAGCTCAGATTTGGACGCCGTGCGTTTCGGTTACCTGGGAGAGGGTCAGTGCAAACAAGCCAGAGGCAATGGAACCGACATGTCTAAGAGTTGTGAGAAGAGGAGGTTAGGACTTGTCTGCAAAAGCAGAGTAACTGTGGCCGTGGGAGAGAACAGTGTGCCTTTGGGGAGGTGGAATGGTGAGAGGGTCCAGGAAGGGCCCTGAACAGGTGCGTCATGGAGGTACCTCTGCCCCGGCCCCCAGGGCTCACGCCAGCCCTCCACGTACCTCGTGGGGTGACGGCACGGACTGGCAGGGTGACGCTGGGGAGCTGTGCGGGCAGCTGTGGGCTGCAGACCTGCGCCTCTGTGAGGCTGGACACACCTGCCCCCCCGGGTCACCGCTGAAATTCTGGGTGGCGGGGTGGCCGGCACACCAGGGCTCCCCTCTGTCTCTTAGACCCTTTAAAGACTCCTCACCCCGATTAGTCTGTGCCCAAATCTTTATCTAGTTAGATACTGTTATCTGAAACTAAGTATATGTTGGTATAGCTTAGTATAAATTTAGCAAAAGAGAAAACAAGAATGTAATTAGAAAAATGTACTAAAGTAATTGGTTTTCACTGGAGTTTTAATCTTTAGCAATTTTTTTATATCTTAAAGTGAGTTTCTCTGGAAGTTGGATTTGAAAGGAAGTTTTAATGAGGCTTTTATTCCCGACACTGCTGAATTCTGAGGGACCTGGTGCTCTTAGTTTCCTGCCAATTAGGGGCATCTTGTTGCTTGGGAACATCATGCACAGACATGACTCAGAACAAAAATGGACTTTCACAGGGCATGGAGCACCACAGGAAGCTTTTTATGGCCGCTGGCTCGTGGAGTCTTCGCCAGTAGCCTTTGCGCAGGTCCACTGTCGCCCCCAGTTGCCAGGCAAAGAAACTGAGGCTCCGGGAGCGCACGCACTTCATTGTGCAGCCAGTGTGCGGGGGAGGGGACCTTGGGGTGGCCCAGCCAGAGCTGGGGGTCTGAGCTGCTCCACTTGGGAGTCGGCACCCATTCTGTCAGCCCGAAGTCAGAGCCGACAAACCCCTGAGGCGTGCTCAGGGCTGAGCGAGAAAACGCCCGGGTGCCGGTGCAGGGCGCTCCAGTCGTCCGGCCCCACCCTCCACACCAGGGTGCTGCCGCCTGTGCCCCTTGCCCAGACCCCTGCCAGGCCGCGCCTCGCCCCGATCGCTCACTGCCTGGCTCACAGCGGACTCTGAGCAGGACAGAGTCAGTTTTCCGGCACCGCACAGTTCTGTAGTCACGTGACTGGGCTCAGCGTCTGACTGCACGGCGTTCTTGCTGTGTGAGCCCAGGTAAGGTGCATGGCCTTCCTGAGCCGCAAAGTGGGGGTAATGACAGTGCCCCTGTTTCAAAATGTAGGTTTTATTGCTGGTCAGGCACAGCGAGGCCAACAGACCAGGGAGCAATTGAAAAGACAGTTTGTTACAGTTCCAGAGAAGAGAGGCCATGGCATTCTCTGCGGGCCACGTGGGGAAGTGGCCGGGCAAGAGGAGGCAGACGGGAGCAAGAGCCTCCACCCTGCAAGGTGGGAGGAATTGAAGAGGCAGGGGAGCAGTTGACAGTTGGCTAGTTTGACAGATATGGACTTGGGGCGTCCAGATCGCCCACCCAATCCTGCCAAGAAGGGACAGGCCACTTCAGAGAGCAAGGGAGCCCTGTGCAGGGCCTGAGTATGAACCTGATTGGGGGGGGGGGCAGCAGTGGCAAACACACTGGCAGGTGGCTCCCTTGCCACGAAGTGGGAGGGGCATGAGACCTCGATGTCAGTGTCCCCCATAATCACAGTAAATAAAAGGAACTTAGAATCGTGTTGAGCACAGGAGAAAAACCTCAGTGCACTTGTTCTTTGTGATAACTATGACCACCTGGCACCCTAATATGAGGACTTTCTATATCTAACTCAGTATCCAACACCTGGGCACCCCTCCGCTCCCCCGGGGAAGAGGGCTGGCAAGGGAGAGGCGATGCCGAGAAGCGGCATCCTAGCTACAGCTGCCTTGACACAGTCCTCAGGCCAACAAGGACAGTCAGTCATGTTCTTTAAATCAAGTTTGCATTTGACATTAGATTAGCGGAAAGATTGTTCCCTAGGATTGTGTCAGAGACCCCCTGCGTGGGGGAGACTCGTTCCCAGCGCCTGTCTCCATGTGCTGTCCTCCCCTGCGTGGTTAACAGTGCCCTGACTTACGAGTGAATCCTTTTAGAAGAATTCCGGTGCCGATTTGCTCTGGTTTTTAGCATCCACATAAACACTCTTCCACTACAGATTTATTGTCGCTCGGCAGGCGGGAAGCCAGTGTTCAGAGAGGTCTAGCCAACCCCCAATGTCGCATCCGTGCAGAGTCGAGTCAGAGCTGACCGTCAGTCAGCCTGACTCTCAGATCTTTCTCCTTTTTTTTTCTTTTCACCATTCCAAAGGGTGGTTCATGCTTAAAAAACACAAGTAGAAAAGGAAACAGAAATTCTATCACTGAGAGTTGGCCATTGTTAATATTTTGCTTTCTCTTATTATCTTGACATGTATATGGAATGGTGTTTTTTTTAAGACTAACATCATACTTTGTATATAATCTTAAGTCCTGCTCTTATACTTCATATTACATACTAAGCATTTTTTCATATCAGTAAAATTTCTTGGACATGCTTTAATAATAAGGTATTCCATTCACTTTATGAATTGACCATAATGCATGTGGCCAGTTCCTATTATGGAACAATTACATTATTTCTGCTGCTTTTCAGTATTATATTTAACACTGTAGAGAACATCCTTGTAAATGAACTGTTGTTTCCCTAATTATTTTCTTGCAGTGACTTCCTAGAATTAAAACACAGAGATCTTAGCCACCTTATATTAAATTATTTGGGTTCTAGGTTTTAGATTCATTTGAAGTTAGACATCATAAACAGCATCCTGGGATAAGCTGACTCCCACGACATTGAGAAAGCTTTAAGTGTGTCATAGGTAGTGAAACACCAACCCCATGAGGGAAAAGTTAGGGAATGGAGTGTTTAGCAGCAGACTGGCTGTATGTTGGTGAGAGGATCAATGTCACAGGGACATGTCACACCAAAATCCCTGTAATGATATCTGCCGACAGCACAATCTGGTATGAACTCCACGCCAGGGAGTGGCCTTTCAAGACTCAACCAGCGGAGGCAATTATCTGGCAAATGGGCACAGGCATGAAACCCAACCTCAGCCAGATCGGCATGGGAAAAGAAATCTCGGTAAGTCCTGGGATAGTGCCAGGTGTGGGGAACAAGGGAGACACATACCCAGACCTGGACTGTCTTCCTGTATGTTAAGATTACACACACTTTCCCAGAGGAGTCAGAAAAGCATGCCCTGGCCTTGTGAGATAGTGATCTGGACCTCAGAGGGCACAGCGCTGAACTGTGCCTGCAGTTCAGGCTCCCGCCATTGAAGGCACAGAAGTTGTTGGCCAACATCTGCCTAACAATGACTGTTACATCAATAAAATCAGTGATGCCCTCTTTTTCTGTTACTTAAAACATCTGTTCATTAATATATCACCCATTGCAGGGATTCTAATTTTATTTTCAGCTACTTGCAAAAATTGAAGGCATCATCCAATTCAGAACAAGATTTATAGAAGCTGAGAAGCCCAAGTACAGATTGATAGTCATTATTAGCAGTAGGAAGAATCCCCTCTTGTGATCAGAAGACAAGTCAGGGAAAGAGTAATTACCTGGTATATTTTTGAAGATTACCAGGTGCTAGGTTTCCTTTCTTAGGTAAGGAAATTAGTGCAAGCCCTTGTCCCCTCTGTGTCTTCAAAGGGTATTTACACAGGTTGAGATCTACATGAAGATTTCAGGGTTCCTCCTCCTACCTTCCTCTTGAGAAGTGCCTAGGAACTCATGGGGAAACATTGCTTTCAGTGTTCCCCAAGCCTTGCGTGACAGTGGTTACCTGTTTCGCTCCATTGCCTCAGGAACTGGATGAGTAGAAGGATGGATGGACAGATAGATGATAGGTGAAGCTTGGATGCTATGGATGGGTGGGTGGAGGGGTAGATGGGTGGAGGGGTAGAAGGTGGAGAAGTGAGTGGGAAGGTAGGTGGGTAGATGAATGGGTAAGTAGGTAGGTGGGTGTGTGGGTAGATAAATGGGTGGATGGGTCGGATAAGTGCATGAATTGAGATGATAGATGGACAGATGTGTAATGACAGGTGAATGAGTAAATGGGAAGATGGCTGATGGCAGAGAACATGAGAGTGAGGCAACAGGACGGAGAGACACACACTGAACTACCGAGAAGCGATCAGAAAGTCACCATGGATGTGAAGTCACATGCTGATTTCTTTTAGGACATTCTTCTCTTCTGTTGGGCCTTTGAACAAGAAGAGAGACCTACCTTCACCAAGCTCATGGACATGCTGGAGAAACTGCCAAAGCGAAACCGTCGCCTGTCTCACCCCGGACACTTCTGGAAATCTGCAGAGTAGGTGTTCTCCCTAAACATCGCTCCAGGGTGCTTCTGTCCTCTGGCCTTGGCCACCTTTTTCCTCCTGCCCCCAGCTCCTCTCATGCCCATCCCCTTCCCCGTGCCCACCATCCTCCCTACAGATTTCTGTTCAGGGGAGTTTGCTCTCGGATCAGCGTGCCAGCTGGGCAGCCCCTAAAGCCAGCCACATGGTGCCGTCGCTGTTGGCTTTCTGTGATGGCTGACGCCCAGTGGGTCTGTGCGCCCCATGGAGAGTGGCTCCCGGACCCCACGGCAGGTAGTCAGTGTTCCTTCCACGAGGCCGGAAGTCTCCCCGAGCCACGAAAGCGCACAGCTCCCAGCACTCCCCAGTGCTGCAGGCAAGGGCACCAAGGGGCCGGCCCCGTCTCTTTCCGGCCTCGTCTTTATCGGTGAGAGGCTCACGCCGCTCCTCCTCCCTGTCCCTGGCTCAAGATGAGCAGCTCTGTCTGAGGTAAGCCACTGGCCGGCGTCTCTCTGGAGCCTTCCTCCCCCAGCCTCGGCAGCTGATGTGTCGGGCCGGTGAGAACAAGCCAGACCCAGATGAAGCTGCCGAGAGGACCCTGCTCCCCACAGCACAGCCACTGGTTCTCACACACACTCGGCCACACACACACGCGTGCACTGGAGCGTCGCACGAGAGCGTGTGCTTCCACCGCCCTCGCAGACACACGTAGGTAGACACACAAACACGCATGCGTAGGAACGTTGCCAGGAAACAGCCCAACAGGATCCAGTGGGCTCCTGGACTTAAGTACCCGGCACGGGGCTGCCCACCAAGCCAAGCCAGCTCCCCACTGCCTGCCGAGACAGCACACACAGGTGCCCTTAGGTAGACATCTGCACGCAGGGGAGAATTCCCTGACTCACATTCGCACTCCACCGCTACGTGCCCACACACAGACGTGGCGGTCCACACCCTGCACCCCCACCTGTTTGCACAAGCCCACCGCGCACTTGTCAGCATCTGTCTCACCCCCCAGGGCTGGGCATCTGGAGACCCTGCTGCTCCTTGCCCCGCCCCTTGAGCTGAGCCCCTGGAACCAGAGGGCAGATCGCTCCTTCCTCCAGGGGCTTTTTCTGGACAATTGACAGACGCCATGGCCAGGCCCACATGGATTGGAATACCTGCGCCAGCACCTGTAACTCTGTGGCCTGCAATGTGTTGGCTGCCTCAGCGCTGCAGCGGCACCCTCTAGAGGGAGCGGGAGGTGAAAAGCTCTCCCAGGGGCTTGGGAGGGTCCAGTGTCTGAGTGCTGGAGAGTCCCTGGGGGGATGGGAGGTGTCAGTTGGGCATCATGCAGTGACTTCTGCCCTCTCGGGGGTCAGGGAGGAGATGGCAGGAGTTGAGGGGAGCAGAGGGGCTTCGGAGTCACAGTTTGGCGGGAAGCCTCCCAGTTACTCAGAATCAGCACATGGGATACCTTCCCGACCATCCCAGAATTATTCCACCTCTCCTTTTATGTACTGAGGAGCTGTGGCCCAGGGATGCCCAGCAGCTCACCCGTACCTGCATATCTGCGGGGTAACCGTGTCTGCCGTTGCTAGCAAAGCCAGGAATACAGGCCAGCCTCTGCCCCCCTCGTCTGGGCTCCCTCTCCCCACAACCTGAGCCCCTGCAGGTTCCTTGGCCACATTCATTGTGCTTAAGGTGGTCACTCTGGCGCTCCTTCCAGAAGCCGCCTGAGCCCCTGGTGGCCTTGAGGAGGCTTGGCTGCAGTCTGGGTCCTATACAGGACGCCTGATCCACCGAGGAGGCCTCCAGGGCACAGCTGAGCGGGCGTGCTGCCCGACGTGAGCTTTAGCTTAAATCTCATTTCTGGGGGCTTAGGTCTGCCTTTCTAGTGCGTCACCTCTGAGCAGCTGTGACTTCCAGAGCCCGGTAGGTTCTAGATTGCACACAGTGAATTCGAGACAGGGTGGAGCAAGCCTGCGTCCTTGTCTAGGGCATCTCAGAATGCAGAGTCGGGCCCGAGAATGTGCATTTCTGCAAGCTAAGGTGATACTGTTGCTGCGGGCCCATGGCCCAGACTTTGTGTGGCAAGCATTTGGGCCAGGACCTTGTGTGGCTGTTGAACACACAAAATGTGACGAGTCTAAGTGGAGAGGTTCTGTGAATTTCAAAAACTGAAGATGCAGGAATAAACGCAATGTCATTTGTTACATTACATATTCAGTGTTAGTTACACACTGAACTTATGATGCTTTAGATTGATGCTTTTAGCATCAACTAAAAGATGCTAGAAGATGAATTTTACCTTTTATTTTACTTTTGAAAATATAACTGCTAGAAACTGTAATGACGCCCCTGCTTTGCATAGCATTTCTCTTTTCTGAGCAGCTTTGTTGAGATACAGTTCCATAGCACTATAATTCTCCCATTTAAAACGTGTAGCTCCATGCTACATTATTCATTTTGTAACCGTATAATATACATAAAAATTCCATTTTAACCATTTTACGTGTGCCGTTCATTCAGTGGCATTAATTACTTCACAGTGTTGTAAAACCATTGCCACTATTTTCAAAACTGTCACCTCAAACAGAAGCTCTGCTAGAAGCCGTTCAATATTCATTCCCATCCCTCCGCCCCCAGAAGCCTCTTACCTCGCTGCTCCCTCATGCAAGTGGAAATACCCAGTACTTGCCCTTTCGCATCTGCTTTCTTACTTCGCCTAATGTTTACAAGGTCCGTGCACACCAGAGCCCGCGTCGGAGCCCACCCCTGTCCCCTCTCCTGGCCGCACGTCCATGTTGCTGATCCGGTGCTCTGTGGCTGGCTTCTTTGCCTCTTTGGGCTGTGGCCATCGTGCTGCCGTGAGCGTTACCCCGCAGCCTGTGTTCGAGTCCCTGCTTCCGGCCTCTCAGGTTGCGTGGCACTGCCCATGCCCAGCTCTGGTTTAAACCATCACCGTGACCACAGTGACCTAAGTCACCTGGGCACGATGACGACGCACATGTGTGACCGGTGCCATGACCACGAGTCTGCCTGTGTTATCTCAGGAACCCGCAGGGTCCCACCCTGGAAGGTTTTGCTCACCAGAAACCCAACACACAGAGGTTAAGAGCTTCCCACGGGGCCCATAGTAAGGAGGAGAGCAGGCAGGGAACCAGGCTGGTCTGGACTCTAAATACATGACCTTGACCCTTCCACTCCGCAACCTCCTAGGCAAAGATGACCTGGGTACTTTCTGGCTCTTTTTCCAGAACATGGTGGGGAAATGGGCCCCAACATTGGCTTCTGGTTGCCCAGAACCTGCTCAACCCGGCCGGCCTAGCCTTGACTCAGCAGAAGTCTGGTGTGGGTCCAGTCTCACCTCCTCTTCCCACGGCCCCAGCGCTTACCAGAGGTTCTGAGCACCAACACGGCACACAGCACCACAGGGCTCACTCACGCGCCAGGCGGCCCTGGGCTCCAGAGCTGTGTGCGCCAGGGGACAGCCTGACCCTGCTGCTTCCTGGCGGTGTACCTTGGGCAGAGCACTTAACCCCTCTGAGCCTCAGTTGTCTCAATTGTGGAAAACGGTGTCTCTTGCAGGCGCTCTCGGGTGTGAATGCGATCAGGCGTGTGCCCTGCCCGGCCCAGAGCCCGGCACGCAGTGGGGCCTCAGCACACAGAAGCCCTGCCCACCCTGTGGAGGCAGGCACAGTTCACCTCACGGCCTGGCCTTCCGCAGGGTGCCGACTCACAGGGGATGCCGCTGTCCTGCGTGTGACCGCTCCTCCTTCTCCCCTTCTCTCCCCCTCCAGGCTGTGATCACTGGACAAAGGGACAGCGCTCTGCTGCCTCAGCTCCCGGCCACCTCTCCTCCCCTGCTCTGCCCTCTGCCAGCCCAGGAGGCCAGCGGCTCACCATGCAAGGGTACCGACCTGGCCAGCCTGGCAGCACCGCACGAATGAGCTCGGTGGCTTCCCTGCACCCCAGACCCGTGCCCCTCTGCTCAGGCGGGGTTGGGGACCCCTGAGCCAAGGAGACGTGCAGTTGATCAGTGAGGCCCCAGGACAGCGTAGAGCGTCGGCTGAAGCGGGGCCCCCAGCCGAGGCGGCGAGGACAGGAGGCCTGCGTGGGCAGGCTCGCGGGCCCGGGCTGCGTGCCAGGCTGCGTCCCTGTGTCCGGGTGTGCCCGCCGCCGCCTGCTCGTTCCCCTCGATGACAGCCCTGTGGGGTCTGCTCTCCGTGGGGGGGTGCCAGCCACGCCTTGGGGAAACGGGACGGGACGCAGAGCCGAGCATCAGCCTGGTGGAGACCCTGGACCCAGTCTGGCTGCAGGGGAGGGGTGAGGGGCAGTGGGGAGTGGGCCCCGAGCGGCCTCCTGGGGAAACAGCTGCCCAGCTGGCCACGGTACGTGGCATCTTTTGAGTGCTGGGTCCCGCTAGGAGGCCAGTGGCTCTTATCTCCTATTCTGTGCCAGCCTCACCCCTTTTACTGCTCTCCCTTCCCCCCACCCTACGCCACCCCCTGCCACTGGGAGAGCACAGTGGCTCCTTGGCTGAAACAGCTTCTGGGGCTCCTCAAAGCTCACTGTCACCCCTGACACCTCCTGGATCTGGCCTGAGAGCCAGCATTCTGGGGAGGGCGTTGGACAGACCTGTTCCCCCCTCTCTGGCACTGACAGCATCCCAGTGTCCAGCCCGTGTGGCGGCTCAGGGCCCCGACCCCAGTGCGGGGCTGCACGCGTCCGCACAGCGTCCGTCCACGGAGGAGCCCGCCCACTCACTTTAAGAAGTCTGTTGGCCGAGGGGAGGCGGAGGCTGCCTGCTCAGGTTCCTGCTCTCACCTGGCCCTGGCGGGGCTTCCCCAGCAGGAGTCGGGAGTCTGCCCATGCCACCCGCCCGGGGTCCACAGCCCACTCGCTTCACCCTGGGCCGAAGCCTCTCCACTGCCTGGGGCGCAAGTACAGGGAGAAGAGGCGGCTTGGGGGCGGCGGGGGGTGGGGGGGGAGCGGGGAGGGTGCGTCTCATGTTTCTGTTCCTCACCTGGTGGGGTGCTCGGAGCCCTGGGTCCTGTTCATCGGACCTGGCACCACGCTGACCTCTGTCCCCTAGCAGGGCACTAGCATGCCCCTGGGCCTCCTGGGTATGCCCAGTCTTGGTTTTATTCTGGTCATGAACTTGTCGTCAAGGTGTCTCCCTCCCCTGGAGGACTGAGGCCCCAGACACCCGGCCTGCATTCAGACTTGACGTCCCACTGGACATGTGGGCTTCTTCCCCACCTTGGGGTCCCCCAGACTGGTGTGTGTTCTGGGATCTGCATCTGCTCCCAACTGGGAGAGTGGTGAAACTAGTCGCTTCCAGAGGCCCTGGCCAAGGGAGGTCTGGTGGCCTCCCAGAGGCCTTCCAAACCCCCACCGGGCACTCTCCGGGGTCAGACGACAGGCCCGAGTGGGCTGTTCCTCTTCTGGGCACCCATGGGGCTCAAGGGCATCTGGCACGGGTTGGCACAGGCCTGCTGCTTGGGTTGCTGGGGCAGCTCTGGTCAGCGGCTGCCTCCCTGTCCAAACAAGTCCCCTCCCCATGGACCGAGCTGGGCCAGGGCTCTGTCCAGCAGCCGCCCGGGGGCCGTGCTCACTGTGACCCAAGCAGGCTGGCTCAGTTTGTGGACTCCCATCGTGGTCGTGGGCCTTGTCCTGGAGGAAACAAGGGCGGGAGCAGCAGCCCGGGTCAGCCACCCCACGCTGGAAGGCTCCCAGCCTGCAGCCCGCCTCCTCTTGCCTCTCTCGTTTCCAGAGTGATTGAGTGACTACGCAGAGCCTCTGGCAGGCCCACCGTGGTCTCCGTGGGTTCATCTTCCATCTGCTCGCGGGCACCAGCTTGAGATTGAGGACGGAGTCTGCGGGATCTAGGGTGAACCCCAGTCTCCCCTGCTGCAGTGGAGCCTCTCTGCTTGGTAGAACAGGGTCCCCTGCGGCCTGTGTCACCTGTCTTGACACCTCCCCTTTCCCTCCAGTCCTCCATGGTCCCCTCCTTTCTCATCACCCCTGCAGCCAACCTGGTGGGGTTTTTCAGTCCCTCCCTGACCCCCTTCCCCAGCAACACTGCCCTGTATTGCTCTGAGACCAGCTGGAATTTGCAGACATTTCAACCCAAAAGGAATCAAACCATTGCTTTCCGCTGACCTCAGACTTCACTCACTGGCGATGTATTGAGAGCAGCTCGTGTTCTTTATTCCTTTGCAGAGGGCACAAAGGGGGTGTGTTTATTTCTGAACTGTGGTGGCCAGAATTGCCTGTGACTCGCCCTGCAGAGCCCAGCATGCAGGGTGCGTGCACTTGGCCCATGGCAGCTGCTGGGGCTCAGTGTCGACAGCACTTCCTGCCTGTGTGTGTCACTTGCAGCACACCCGCACATCCGCAGGCTTCCCCAGCCGGCCCGTCCGCAGGCGAGGGCTCCCCAGGAACCCAGACCTGGCCTTTGAAGGTGTGTGGATCCGCACACAGCATCCCACCCAGCCCCCCAGTGACAGCTCTTTCATTAAGCATGGTCCCTTGGCCAGGGACCCCCTCAGCTCTACCTGGGGATCTTCCCGCCTGCTGCCACCCCCAGCAGAGTTAGAAACTCAGTCCTGGCTTTCTTGCTACTGGTCAAAAGGAAAGTCTTGTCTCGCCGCAGGGCCTCCTCTTCCTTCCCCTCCTGTCCTGATTCCCAGTCAGTAGACGCCTCGTTTGATCTCCAGTGACTGCACAGTGACCTCTGGAAAGCCTGGTTCTGACCTCTTCCCACGTCCCACCCCGACACCACACACGAACTGGGACTTCCCGCCCCTCCCGCCACTCCACTCCACCTGGGCCTCAGCACCCAAGGAGCATGAAGGAAAGTGGGTCCCCTCAGCCCACACACAGCCACTCCCTTGAGAAGCCTAGAGCTGAGCTCAGTAAATCGTGGCCAAAAGACTATCTCTGACCTGCCAAATAGTTACTGTATTCTCTAACTGGGAGAAATCAGAGGAGTAGTATTTCAGGAAGCAATTTCTATGAAATTCAAATACCAGTGTCAATAAACAAAGTTGTACCTATGCACAGCCACACACACTCGTTTATACAGTGACCCCAGCTTCTTTGTGCTAACCATGGACTTGACAGCTTGCAACAGAGACAGGGTGGCTCATAAAGCAGAAACAGAACTTTTGCCAGCCTCTGATCTAGCGGACTGTCTGCAGAAGAAACTGACGTGTTGGTGACTCCCAGGGAGGAACAGGAGCCGGGGTGAGAGAGGGCAAGAATTCGTTCCAGCAAGACCAGGTCGGCCTGGTGGGGACAGAGCGCCCGCCTGTGGACTTGTGATCCCCAGTGTGACCACTCTGGTGGGTGGAGGGGCCAGCTGGATGTCATGACTGCTGGTTTGCTCTGCCGCCATGACAAAGTGCAACCGACAACAGGAATGTATTTCTCTCAGTTCTCCAGTCTGGAAATCCAAGGCCGAGGGTGGACGGGGCTAGTTTACAGAGAGTTTTCTCTCCGTGACTTGCAGACAGTTGACTTCCTGCAGCGTCTTCTCTGAGCAGTAGCACCTGGCCCCCTCCTGAGGACACCAGTCATCGGCCAGGGTCCCACATTATGACCTGGCTAACCTCAGTTAAGCTCTGTAGTCCCCCTCCACCCCAGCCACCCACACGCGGCTGGGCTCAGAGTGTGGGGAGGTGGAGGGAAGGGCACACAGCCCCTGCACAGCAGAGACCTTGTCATTTCCTCGAGACTCGCAGAGGCCCACTCCCATCCCTGACTTTCTTTCCCAAGTTGTTTTCACCCCAGAGGCCACAAATGTGCCCGTCCTCATCCCCTGCCAGCCTTCCCTTCGCCCACCCGTCCCCTGCCAGCTGGCCTTGTTCCACATGTGCCACCAGCATCCCCTGGCCCCTCAGTCTGAGTCTTCGGGGACTGTCGAACTAAAGTTCTATAAACCAGGTGGCTTAAAGCTGGAATCGTTTGTCACCTGAGTCTGGAGGTTGGAAATCTAAATCAAAATGGCGGCGGGGCCACCCCCCTCCAGCGCCCCAATGCCTCTTTCCTGGCTCTGGTCTCGGTTTCACGGGCCGTCTCGGCACTCCTGGCTTGTAGCTGTGTGGCTCCCATCTCTGCCTCCCCCACGCGGCCTTCTGTCTGTCTTCCCTTGGCTGACTTCTCTCAGACACCTTGGCTTCCTTCGCCACTGTTCAGCCTTATCCTAACCAACTCCACCCGCAAAGACCCTCTCTCTAAATACGGTCTCGTTCTGCGGGTCTGGAGTTAGGACTTGAAAGTCTCTTCTTCAGGAGGAGGGGACACAATTCCTCTAAAGACCTTTTGTGTACCTTGACTGCTCAGCTTGGCCCCTCCGGGGCAGACCTCACCTTCCCATGCTGGGCCATGAGGGTCAGGCTTTCGCTTTTGCTTTCACAAAACGTTGGCCTCCGATGGACACCCCTGTCCCTGGGGTCCAGCTGTCCCGGGCTTCACCACCACGGGGCATATGGGCAGCCTGTCCCGTGTGATGGCCACTTGGCTTGAGTGGCCCAGTCTGAGGTGACTGGTGATAGCCATGTCTGCTTGTATGTTGGGGTTCAGTGGCCGGGGAATGCAGTGGCACACTTGCATCTTTTTCCAGTTTTGTGAAGGAAGTTTCCAAGTACGCCCCAGGGGACCTGCTCCCTGGCCCGCGCTCCCTTCCTCTCCCCACCCCAGCCCTCACAAGCACGCCTCTGTAAGGGTGCTCCTTACCCCAAGTCTTTCCACACCCTGTCGTCATACCCTCATCTGTTAATCAGCTGAGGCAGAAAGGTGGTTGGAGATCTTCTGTTGCTGAGTTCCTCATCTCACCTATACAGCTTACCTGTACCAGGTAAGCTGGTAGTTGGCACAGTACCTGGCACAGTACCACAGCACCTCGCAGGTGCTCAGTAAATGTTAACGAGATGTAAACAGGGAAGGTTGCTGGGTAAGAGTGAAGCCTTGGCATTGGGAGTCTTCAAGGAAGTGGTGAGTTTAGAACCTCAGAAATTTCCAGAAACCTAGTCATTTCAGACTGGGCTATAGCTGACAGCTGGTAGCCCATAGGGCCCTAAAGAAGTTTCTGTTCCATCATGGAGTCTGTAAAACACAGAATTAAGACACTGGACATGATCCTGCCTGTTAATCTACCTGCTTAGAGAGAAGTCATGTCCAGGGGCCAGCTTCCCTGCAAGGCCTGCATTCTGCCCCCAGCCAGTAATAGCTGGGCTGGAAGGTCTGAGGACCTAAGGGAAGGTGGTGTGTGTGTGTGTGTGTGAGAGAGAGAGAGAGAGAGAGACTCTGATAGGAAGTTGGGGAGTGTTGCATACAGAATGAAAGAAAAGGAACTTCGGTCCACTTGCTCTTTGGCTTTTTCCTTGCCTAGAAGTTTTCACCCAAATAAAAGCCTCTGGGGTCCTACTAGACTCCCAGTTCTGCTCCTGGCTCTTGAAATTCTTCTAACTGGCTTGGGGACTGAGCATAATCCCTATCTCCTGCCCCTTGGTTTCCGTCCTCCCCTTCTCCTCCTCCACCACCCCCTGCCAGATAACATCTCCGGACCGTGAGCTGAGGAGAAAGTTACACAATGGTAGAGATGAAAAATAGCTGCCATGTATTTAGCTTAAATTAGCTCAGAAGAATGGCTCCCTCTCTCCACAGAGCAGGCAGCAATGGTTTATGCCAACGTGCTATTTGCATCATGCCTTCTTAGATTTGAAAGTCTAATGATTAAAAACAAATCTTAGTTTTCCTTTTCCATGACTTCAAAAAAAAAAAAAAAAAAAAAACACCAGCTTGGCTAGTTCTTCTAGTTTAAAAATACCCTGACCTCCGGTGCTAGAGTAAGGGTTCTGGAAAGACCGGTGCCAGAGCAGCAGACAGTAGGCGAGAGGCCCTTTCGCAGTGGCAAGCGAGGGGCTGGCCAGGATGGGAGGCAGCCTTTGCTCTTCCCACAGATGCCAGCATTGAGCCTCTACCCCGGGTTAGGTCTGGGCATTCAGCGGCGACTGCAGGAGTCCACCCCATTCCTACAGCCTAGACCCATAGGGGACACAGACGAGAAGTTGACCAACAGCAATATAAATTACAGCTCACCAGGGAAGGAAGATTCGGGGAGCAGTGGCACAGAAGGGAGCATGGAAAGAGAGCAGCTAGTGAAGGTCTTTCTGAGGTGACGTTTTAGTTGAGATCAAGGCAAGAGGAGGAGAAAGGGATGATGGTTCTGGGCCAGAGTCAGTCTTGCATGGCTGGTGGGACTCGCCTGCACTCCAGGCAAAGGAGCTGCAACGCAAAGACCCCAGGGGAGGAGGGACTTGGTGTGGCTGAGGGGCCACACGGAGGCCAGAGGGGTGAACAGGTAAGCGCTGGGGGAGTTGGAGTAGCCCAGCCGGGGGTCTCTGAGGCCAAGTCAAGGGCAGTGTGTCCTAAGGGCACCGGGAAATTGCAAGGACAGTGGCACCATCGCTCTGGCTGATCTGAGCCAAGGTGTGCAGCCTTGAGTACGCTGTGCCCCGCTTCACCGCTAGGCTTCAACGCCAGCCTCTTGCCATCCGTCTCCTTATTGAGGTAAAAAGGAAATCAGACCAAGAGAAAACTCGAGGGCTCCTTGAGTAAGTGGGTTTTGAAGGTGACATTTAGCGGCTTCATGGTTTGACTGCTGCCCCAGCGCGGAGGTGCGATTGTCACCATCTACCTGGACAGGGGCGCTGGGCTTCTGGCTTGCGGGACAGGAAGGCGCCCATGGGTCACACCCAGTGCCTGGCACCCTCACGGCCTCCCCTGGAGATGCCAGCCTCTCCATCCACACAGACCTTCCAGAGAGCCAGGCTCCTCGAGAGCTGAGGCCTCAAGGCTGTGTCAGCGTCCTCATGCTGCCCTGGAGCCTCGGGGACGTCCCCTCCGTCTTCCCCAGGGAGGAGAGTCCCCAGCACCCAGAGGCCTCTTCGGCCTCTCTCCCCTCCCTAGTTGATTGTGGAAAGAGCTGTAGGTTATGGTGGCTGGCGCTGGAGGAGACAAGCAAACAGTGATGGTCTGAGCAAGACAGTGGCAGCTCGTGCCGTCCCGCAGGGCCACCTGGGGGCAGGGGCGATGGCTGTGCCCAGCTCAGTAGGGCCTGCATCTCCTCCAGGAGTCGGGTGCCAGGATGCCAGCAGTGCCAGGGTTGTAGAGCCCGGTAGAGGGCAGAGTCCAGCCTTGGAGGACTGGAGCCTGGAGCGGTACTGGGGGACATCGGGGAGGCACAGCAAGCACCTTCTGAGAAGGCTCCTGCGTGGGCGGCTCTTTCCCTGTGAGTTGACTTTTTTCCCCACCCCAGCCCTGCCGGGCTGGGCAGTGGCAGCTCAAGTGGCTCCTGGACAATCAATGCAGTGCATTGGTCCTCCAGATGGTAGCCATTGTCCTCTGTTTATTTTTCTATCTGTGTTGCACGTTATAATAATACTAAATGGGTACACATGAACTCGTGTAAGTTCAAGTAACTGCTATGTAGCTACAGTGTAGACACCAGACCGCCCTAATGCTCTGGTCCTGCCTCGGTAAGGCCTCACTCGGGCCGACTGGCCCTTGCAGCCAGCCTCCTGCAGAGTGCTGGGCAGCCAGCTGGCCAGAGCTTGGGCATTGAGGGCCCCCCATGGCTAGTGGGGCTGCCTTCGGCCGGGCCTGAGCATGATTGTGGGATGGTGAAGTCTTCTCGGCCCCTCCTTCTCCTCAGTGCTCCTTCCCCAGACCCTCGTTCCCCTACCCCAGTGAGCCCGGTAGGTGGTTCTTCTCCCAGACACTCAGCCCCCAAGAGTCTTCCCCACATTTCAAAAGCTTGTGTCCCCAGACACCTTTGCCACACCCTCAGCAGAGCCCAGCACCAGGCAGCTCTTATCCCTCATCCTCCAACACTTCATTTCACAGTCTCTTTCAATGAATCCTTTGAAAATGTCTCCTGTGCTCCTGGGGGGAGCTGGGGGGCAGGGTGAGCCTGAGGACCGGGAGGAGATAGAGAAGTTCTGGTGGATCTGAAGCCCCAGAAGAGCACCCAGCCCTAACAAAGGTGTCCAGAAAGATTCTCAAAGGAGGGAACTTCGGAACTGCCCTGAAACTTGAAGGGGATGGTAGACAGGTGGGGAACTGTGTGTCAGGTAGAAGGAACAGCTCGCATACAGTCTCGGGGCAAATCAGGATTCCTCAGGCAGCTTAGAGGCCTGCTCCAGGCGAGCGCCCCAGCCTTGACAGTTTTTATCTAAGGCCCTGGGGAATTCCATCCTCCAAAATAAGGTGCCCTGGCTCTCACCTGCAGTGGCCATGGCATCCTGGGGAACGTGTCGCAGGAGGGACGTCTCTTGGGTTCTTGCTGGAGTCAGGCCAGTCCCTGGGCAGCCGCCACGTTTGTGCTGCCCTGCACTGGGCGTGTTAGCCCATGGACTCCTCCGCTTGGGCTGGCCATCGCCCTTCTTGCTATCTTTGCTTCTCGTCACTAACCATCTCTCAGGTCCTCTGTCTCTGAGCTCTGAGGCCCTCACGTCCACCTGGCCACACCAGGAAACCTCCCTTAGTTGTCTTTCCCTGGCCCCTTCCCTGAAGGGTTTGTGTCACCCCTGCACAGGCCACTGGGGGTTGAGATCGGGGACACACGTGAGCGTGGAGATGTGTCGATGGAGACTTAACCAGCCGTTACGGGTATCTGGGCAGGGCTGGTGTGTGAGCAGGTAGCTGAGGGGAAGCCTGGGGATGGTCGTGGGCCACAGTCCGAGGCATCAGCCCTGTGGGTGGGGTGGGACACCCCTTCCCCGTCCCCCCCCCCAGCCACCTCCTCCCCCTTCCTGTAAATGTTTGTCAAATTCAAAGGCTAGAAAAGAGTTTCTGCGTATCTGCCAAGCACAGGCTTCCCCGGGGTGTGTGTGGCTGTTGTAAATTAGCACAGTTTGTTTACCTGCTTCAACCTGACTCAACGTCGGTTTCCTGGCCCACACCCTGCTGGGGTGGCCCACACCCAACCTCTCCATCACTTCTCAACCTCAGCAATTTCCCCCACGCAGTCCTTGTATTTTCTGGGCTTCGTGGAGCCCCTAACACTTTGTATGTTCATGTTCTAGTCCTTGAGGGTGGCGGAGGGAATAATGAAAGCGTGGATGGCAACAGTTTCACACACTCCCTGCGAGACAGGCTGTACTTGGTACATGTGGCTTTCAGCGATCCAAGTGAATGTGCCTGGGAATTCCACTTCTAGGGGAAATGCCCCTGAAAAAAATGGGGCATGGGGAAAGAGGTGGTGGGTGTTACCCATTTCTTAAATGCTGGTGCCCTGGCGTTGGTGGGGAGGGATTCCCAGGCCTCCTAAGGGCACCCCCAGACGCTGGGGGGGGGGGCGGGCAGAGGTTCAGCCTCACGGAGCTGGGCAGCCTCTGTCAAGACTGTCCCCTCCCAGGGCAAGAGGGAGACCAAGCGCATTCACTGGCACCAAATCAGTCTGGTCACAGTGGGTGAATGTCCTTGACCGGGCCAAACTGAGGGCTTCCCGGCTTTGGCAGTCAAGGCCCACCTAAAAGCTCTTTCTCGCCTTGAGCTGTGATCTTGCACTGGGGTCCGCGTGATTCATGTGGTTGATTACTCTCAAAGTTTCTGACCTTCGGAAAATCCCAACTGTATAAAGTCTCTCTGTAAATGATGCTGTTACCTTTTCTATACAGAAGTATATATACCTATAAATACTATACATATATATATTATATATATAAAGACTAATTCTTGTACAGACCGACAGGGACCAATGGCCCACACTGCTTTCTCCGCGTCTGTGCTGACTGTTGCCGGGAGGTAACGTAAGAAGCTGGCTTTGTGTTTTCCTTTGGGGGCCACTTCTCTCCTTCCCCTTCTCTCTCTGTCTGGCTCGGTCTTTCTCACACACTCATTGCCAATGTCGCTGCTGGGAAGGACAGTCGATTCCGAGGCCATCCAAGAAAGGAAGGCCAGATGGATGGAGGGTCCACTGTGTATATTTGTACAGATCATTTATAAAGTTTTCTACACTTCTCAAAAAAGTATTTCTAATTTGGGCTGTTGGACAGGACGTTAGCCTCTGCGCCAGCACGCCCCTCGTTTCTTGTGTTTAATGCAATGTTTAGTGAAAATCCAATGTCAGAATTATTTATGCCAATAAAGAATTTGAGAATCACTGCATCGCACTGCCGCCACAACAGGCCTGAGTTCTGTTGTCTGTTGGGTGGAAGGAAGCTTGAGCCGTGACCCGGCCCCGTGTGCCGGCCAGCTGTCGTCACACGGCTGCGTCCCAAGCTCCCCCAGCTCCCGGGCTCCGGCCACCATTTATCCTCGTGCTCGTGGTCTGTAGGTCTGGGTCGAGCTTCACTGTGGCTCCTCCTCAAGCCTGTTCCATGTCTCGGGCCCAGGCCCCTGGGACGGGCTCTTCCTGTGGAGATCTCCAGAAGGGAAGTGCCAGGACAGACTCCGAAATGTACACAGGGCCTCTTCTCACCACATCCACTAACCCTCCGGTGGCCGAGGCAAGCCACGTGACCCAGCCTTTCAACAGGAGACCCTGCTCAGCTCCACCCAGAGTGGGAGCAGGAAGGAAGCGCGTGTTTGCTGGAGAGTGAGGCACGTTGTGACTTGCCAAGTGTTCTTCTATTCTGACAGGTGAGTTGCCTCCCCAAGACCGAGCATGGTGTGAATGAGTGAATACACATGTCTATGCACATCCATACGTTTGATGCCACATGTTGAGCACCAGCTCTGTGCCCAGGCCACACAGTACCTAGCCTTGTCCCACAACTCCCAGGTAATCCCACAACCCACAGTTCTGTCTGACAGGACACGGAAGCTGAGGTGTAGTAACTGAACCGATGAAGGTAAGAGCCCAAAGCTCAGGCTCTCGATCCATCTGCAGAGTGGTGGGCCCTTAGGCACCTCGCATTTCCAAAGCCCTCTTTACAGTGCTCTATGAAACAACCTTCTAATCTGAAAAATCAGTGAGGCAAGGCCATTCTCAGCAGCAAAAGAACTGGGAACTGGGAAACCAGAAGGCGTCTCCAACTCGACCCCCAGCTGCTTCCCAGAGACTGCTGCATAGAAGGAAGACCCAGCCTCATACTCCTCCTGACTATACCCCAGGACCGAGAGTCTACTGACAGACCTGGAGTCAAATTCCAGCTCTCACAGGCACTGCCGTGTGGTATAAGACAAGTCTCTCAGCCCCCTCTGAAGCCTCCATTTGCCCGCCTGTAAAACAGGCGTGACTGTTGTGTCTCATGCGGCGTTAGTGAGTGAACAGAAGTGCTTGAGCCACGACGGCCCCTGCAGATGCTCTGTAGAGGTTCGTTGCTAGTGTTCATACTATTTGTCACATGCCAGTAGGCGGGTCAGAGGTAGTGGTTGCTTCACCCCAAGGGACCCTCTGCACCCTCAGATGCTTGGTATCAGCTGAGAATAGACCCAAGCCAGGACCTGCGTGGTCTACCAGTGAAGCAGTGGCTATCAGATATTCTCACTTTGTCCACCCACTTCCACAAACCTGACTTTGTCCCACTTGTCATCATCAAATGGGGCAGGTGGCATGAGTTGCCCCATTTTACGGATGGAGAAACTGAGCTTCCAAGAAGGGAAAGTCTCCGGCAGCAGCTGAGTCTCAGTTACGGGCCCCACTTAGTCCAGCTCATGACCTGCTGGACCCCGGTGTCTCTGCTCAGAATCACTACTTTCCTGTAAAGTTGGAAGAATCGTTGCCCCCATGTCAGAGAGCTACAGCCAGGATTAAAGGCATAAAAAAGCTGACCTCAGCATGATGTGTTTCAAGACTAGGTCTGACATTTAGCTCCAGGATGGTGTGGACATGGGAAAGGAGATGTGAGGTGACCAAAAGCTTCCATCCCCATCGCTTGTTTCAAGTAGATGCAAAGGAGACAGAGTCTTTCCTGGGGCCTGGAACTAATTGATTGTCCCAGTTCTGGCTGTGGTCCCCTGTGGCCTCAGGGCCACCATCCATCAGGCCAGCAGGTGTTGAGCTGAGGGAGGGAGGCCTGGTAAGTCATCGGAACTGAACAGCTCATTAACCTCCAAGCGCGGGCTGAAGGGGAAGTGCCGAGGAGCCAGGAACGAAGCATGGATGAGGCAGCCCTGCTCCCTGAGCAGCAGGGAAAAGTCCTCTCAGACCAGCCAGCCCCTTGGCTCCTCCTTAACCTTCACCCAGGTGGAGACCCTCCAGACCTCCCCATTTCCCGTCAGGCACAGTGATGCTAAGCATGGCACACTGTCCTTTAATCCCCACCCTAGTTCTGTGGAGCATTAACTCCATTGTCCCCATTATACAGATGAAGCAACTGAGATTCGGACAGGAAGTGACTTTGCCCAAAGTTTCGCAGAGGTAAGTGGAGCTAGAATCCACACCCAGACAATTTGAATCTGGAGGCCTTGCTCTGAACTACGATGCCGGGCATCGGGGAAGACAGATGGCCTTGAATTCAAGCCACAGCAGCGCACTCATGGTTCACAGCCAGGTGCAGTGCCGCCCTGGGGGCCATGGGCAGCGTCCCCACTGGAGATGCTGTGGCCTCTCACAGAGGCCAGGGGAGCTGCCCAGCACCCCCAGTGACCAGGACAGCCCGCCACAAAGCAGCAGCCAGCCGGAAGTGTCAGTCATGGGGGGACGGCACCAATCCATTGGTGTGAGGTGGGCAGACACGTGCCCACCTCAGTGCCACACACTGAGGCACGTTCTGTCCCTCCCCAAATCGGCCCTGGAGTGAAGCTACCCTGCAGGGCTTTCCTACATCTTCCAGAAGCTTCCAGGGGCCCAGGCAGGCCACATTGGCACTTAAGTAGATGTGGCTCTGTGCAGATGGCTCAAGCTCCAGGTAGGGTTGGATTGAGCAAGGTGGGTTGGGGGGCTCTGCCCCTGGCTCAGACCCTTTTCTCACATACCAGCAGGTGCCACAGAAGGACTCCCCCTCACCTTCAAGGAGCTGAGCCCCGCATGCGCACAAGTGTGCACACCACACCCACACTCACCCACCCAAGAATGTGCATGTTCCCCTGCTCACCTGAACGCTCACACCCCCTCCGCACGCCTTCCCTCTGGCTGGAGCTGGGCACCTGCAGGCCTTACCTCACGTTTCCATTTCTGTTTATGAGACACGACCACTGCTTGTCTGAATCCAGGCTCCCTGCTCCTGGAGGTGGGTCCCTGGTTCTGGCGGTAAGTGGGCAGGCTGTGACTCCCCTAGATCCAGCTCTCCTGATGATGGTGGGGTGGTGTGAACACCCATGAAAAGGTGAGTTCCACAGGCTCTGATTTTCCACAGACTTCGCCTCCTGGCTCATTGTTTCCCCTGCAGCGTTTACAACTCAGAAACAACCCTGAGAGGTACCATGTGAAATGCCATCCAGCCACTAATAAGCCAAGCAAGGAAAGACATACTCGTAGGCCCCTAGCACAGAGGCTTCAGCCGATACCCAGATTCTCCGAAATAATGTTTGTGGCAGGTGAGTGAGCTGGGTGAGGGAGCCCACAGGGTGAAGCTGCGGGAAGTTGTGCCTCGCTGCGGTCCTTGTCAGACTTGGGTGTGCTCTTGTATCTCATGAGCTCCTCAGATGAGGCTCGCATAGGCAGGCTTCCCAGCTTGTTTGACCCCAGAAGCCTTTGCTTGCTGATCTTAGAGGACTCAGCGATTTGAGAAACATTTCTCTCAGCCATGGGGAAACTCCAGCTCTTGAGTTTTCAGGCCATGAAGTCTGATGGCCCGAGTTTCCTGGACCACTACATGGAAGGGGGAAGGGAACTTAAAAAAAAAAAAAGGCCGAACAAGATCACACTGACTTACTATCACCATTGTTTTTGTTTGTTTTTAAAGCTATTTTATAATCCTTTTTATCTCTACCTCTTGTCCAGGCTGCCTTTTTATTTATTTTAAAAGATTTTTATTTATGCATACAGAAATGGAGTACAAGCCAGGGGTTCAGGGGCCATCAGAGGATTCACCAGAGACAGAGTGGGGAACAGAACAGGCAGATTGATGAAGTTCACTGCTGAGGGGAGCAGCGAGCAGGTCAGGAGAGGTCTGCTGGGCCATGCGGGTCACCTCCAGGGCCGGGGATCAAACTCACGCTGAAGCAGCTGCAGCTCACTTGCAGTGCTGTGTCCCAACCTGTTGTGCCACCAGGGAGAGTCCCACTGTTGTTTTGTAAGAGAAAGGTTGGCAGCCATCATCCAGGCATGAGCGGCCATCACTCAAAGAACAAACATTAAAATGCCCCTTTGTTTTTCCCGTTTCTCCAAAGCCGGGTGAACACCAGCATGGGCCAGCAAGTGTTTGGGGACCACTGTCTCAGTGTGAAAGACCCCAAGGTTGGGGCTTGGGCCCAGGACTTTGAAGCCCAGCTCTTTCTCCTTCTGGCCCTGGACCCGAGCAGCTGCCCTGATGCCCCCTCCCCGCCCACCCCACCCCCACTTCGGGTGCTTTGCTTCTAAGAGCTGCTCTGTGGCTCTTCTGCTGGCTGCCTTCCCTCTCAGGGGCAGGAGCACCCCTCCCAGGCCAGCCCTGATGTGGAAATAATCAACCTGGTGCCCCTTGCCTTGAAGGTGGATGACCTCAGAGGTCAGCTTCATGGTCCGGAGCCCCCAGCTGGGTCAGGCTGAATCTGGGACCGCCCAGCCCACACTCCCAAGAGATCAGTCTATTAGAGAAAGGCCGGCACTTGAGTCCGGGTGCAGGGTGATCTCTGCAGGGACTCCGCAGACCTGCTCTCCCCCCACCCCCTGCCAGCACTGGATCCCCCCACAGGAACTGGAACTTTGAGCTCTGACATCAGTTCCCCTCTGGTGCTGAGCATGGTGCCCTCTGACTTTCAGTTCAGAAAAAGAGGGAGCTTTAGAAGCTTCCACAAAATCTCTGAGGATTTCAATTGATTTGACTCCCTTGCCTTTTGTTATTTAAATGAAGAGCTCCAGGTCTTCAGTTGTCCAGCCCTGCTCCATCCTTGTTCTTTGTTCCGTGTGAACCTTCCAATCCCAGTGAGATTTTTTTAAAAGGAAGACAGAGGCCACCTAAAGAGCTACAGCGAGAAGTTTTTGGAGAAATAAGAAACTGCTTCTAGCACCTTGACCAGGAAGGAAGCAGATGTCACGGAGCTGAGCAGCAACCAAGCCAGACGCGGAAGGCAGGGCCGGTGGGCAGGCGGGTGGGCAGGGCGGGTGGCCAGCATCCCGCACGGACACGGACGGCCACGGCTTCACTGCGTGGCAGGCTCCGTCCTCTCGGGCTGCCTTCACTTTCTCACGCGGCGGATCTGACGTGATGTTTGCTCCCATTGCGGATTTCTCTACCTTGACATAAAAATGATCATTCAAAGGACTTCATGTCAGGGGTCAGTGAATGATGCCTGCCATGTCCCCGACAGACCTGCCATCTACGTTTGGTGAGAGCAGAATGATGTTTATCATTTTTAATGGTTGGAAAAAATCAGGAGGCTCTTCCACCACATCCGAACGTTACATGGAATCCAGATGTCAATATGTGTAAATAACATTTATTGGGACATGGCTCCACTCATGATGAGACCATAGAAAGTCAAAATTGCTTCCTGTCTGCCCTTTGCCGAATGGTTCTGGGCCTCCTGATTACAGGCGTGTTGGCACGCTTCAGGGAAGGAGCAGGCAGGTCAGTGCAGGACCGGGCAGTGTGAGGACACCGGGTCCCATCCGGCTGGGTGGGGGAAGAAGGCTCTTTCCCACAGGGAAGGGTTCTTCCTTTCTCTCCTACCAGCTCTGACTGGCTGCCCTCTCTTGTCCCTGCCCATGGACATATCCATGCTCCATGAAGGACAGTTCCACCCACCCACCGTCGCTCACTGGTTTAGGAGTAGACCCCTGACCCAAGCTGACCAACCAAGCCCATCTAATTTCTGCAACCCGGTTTCTGCAGGAACACCATTCCTTGGATTCCCCAGAGGCCATATATTTTTTTTAATGAACTCTGGCCTGCCCCCTTCTTTTCTTCCCAGGAGCTCAGTTAGAATTGCTTTGGTCACTGGCCAATCAAACAAGCCTGAGTGACTGGGTCCCTGGCTCAGATGTCTGCTCATCATTCAGAAGACACCACGCCAGGTCTTAATGTCATTTCTTCTGGCAAAGAGGCATTACAAACCTCCAGAGTCAAGAAGCAGAAGACACCCACCCTCTAAGTAAATTAGAAAGATCCAAGCAGCGTGAGTTTAACTGAGGTCTTGTATTTTCAGATACAAACTATTTCATGAAAGAAATCTACACTAGTGTGTGTTAGATAGCAGTTGGACCTCTTGGTGGCCATCCCAAATAGGGATATGACATGACCTAGACTAATGTCAAGACTGATACAGTTACTGAGAAGCTACAGTAGCATAAAGGGCATTGTACAGGGACAAGTATCCCAGCATGGAGAACAGAGCAAGAGCTTCCTAGGCAGCCAGGCTTGCTTCCCAACTCTGTCCCCCAACGAGCTGTGTGACCTTGGGCCAGTTGCTTAACCTCTCTGAGCCTCACGTCTACCATCTGTGTACTGAAGACGATACTAGTCCCCTCAGCAGGTAAGATGACCTGCTGAGCTGAGAATATCCTACCACCTGTCCTCATTTCCTTGGTCAACAGATCTTTCCAGATCTACATTGCCCAATACAAGAGCCAGTGGCCACTGTGGCTATCGAGCCCTTGAAAGCCTGAATTCAAATGTCATTATAAAACACACACCTGATTTCTCAGATGTTCAAAAAGCAAGAAACATGTAAAATATCATTAATGGCCCTCCCTGGTGGCACAGCGGGTTAAAGCACAGCACTGAGAATCTAAAGCCGCTTCTGCATGAGTTCGATTCCCGCCTGCCCCGGAGGTGACCACATGGCGTGGCAGACCTCTCCTGACCAGCCCGCTGCTCCCCTCAGCAGTGTACTTCGTCGATCTGCCTGTTCTGCTCCCCACTCTGTCTCTGGTGAAGCCTCTTGCTGCCCCTAAGCCTCTGGCCTGTACCCCAGTTCTGTATGCACAAATAAAAAAATCTTTAAAAAAAAAAAAATATCATTAATAATGTTTTGTGTTGGTTACATGTCAACGTGAACAATTCTATTGTATTGGGCTAAAGTGCATTACTCCACTCTCACTTGTTTCTCTTTACCTCTCAATGGGGTGAGTAGATGAGCTGATTACATCTGTGGCTTGTGCTTTGTGTCTACGGTTGGCCGCCGCCGAGAGGCCTACGTTGTACCGGCCCTGTGCTTTGCTAGGAGCTGCAGTATGGGGGCCAGAAGAGAGCCCCACTCCTGGATGATGGCAGGCGGCTGCACAAGGGACTCACTGGCCGGCGGGGGTTGCCTATGGCGTCCGGCCAGCCCTGCCCTCCTGCACGGGGAGGGAGGCCGCACATCAGGCCTACGTGCACGGAGCTGGAGCCTGGAGCATGTGACTATGCCCTCATCTGGGAAAAGGCAACAACAACTACCCTGCCTCTGGAGTTACTTTAGAGATAAAATGATTTAATGAATACAAAGTGCCAGTTCCCTCCGGGTGCTTCATATACAAGCCTGGGTACAACCCGGGTTGATGATGTTCCCCCAGAACATTTGGAAACATTTCAGGACGGGAGAAGGTTGCCACCGGCACTCGACCAGGGTTCAGAGATGCCACTAAATGCCCCCTGATGCACAGGACAGCCCCACTGCCATCGCAATCAGGAGTGTGGAAGCTGGAGACACAGCTGTAGGGCATGAGCTACATGAGTGGCTGGAAAACGACCTAGGTGGTGCAGTCACGAGACTGCAGACTCCTTAAGGCAGGGGTTTTTAATCACTCTTCATTTCTGCTATGTCCTCCGTGCTGAGAACTGTGCCTGGCACGTTTGTAGGTCCTTGGGCAACAGTTGTTGAATGAAAAATGAAGAGGGAAATGGCAGAGCTGCTGACAGCTGTCAGTCTCAAATGCTCAGAAAAGTCAGAGAGGTCCTTGGGATGACTCCAGTCTATCCATTTACTGCTACAAGAAACATTTGCTGAACACCGACTCTGTGACGCGTCTGTGCTCAGGCCCTAGGCCTGTGGTGGTGTGGACAGGACAGAGAAGGTGTGTGCAGTCTTGAGCGTAACCGCACAATAGGACAGGCTGTGCTGGTGCAGCGAGGTGACTCTGGGTCAGGGGCAGCCTCTTGGGAGCTGAAGGGAAACACCTGCAGGGGTGGGAGAAGGACTCCACCAGGGCAAAGTGGTGTCCAAAATTAGGGGGAGGGATAGAAATCTACCACTTTTCCCAGAACACTCCCAAATCTAAGAAACTCCTTTACAGCATCCTACAGGAACCTTCCATGTACTGATGGCCAGGGAGAAACTTCCTTCACAAGGCAGCCTGCTCCATGGCTTCTTGCTGCTTTCTACTAGAATATTCTCTTTTTTAAGATTTATTTATTTACAGAACTGGGGTGCAAGCCAGAAGTACAGGGGCAGTGAGAGACTTCACCAGAGACAGAGTGGGGAACAGAACAGGCAGATTAACAACGTATACTGCTGAGGGGAGCAGCGGGCGGGTCAGGAGAGGTCTGCCGTGCCATATGGGTCACCTCTGGGGTGGGGATGAAACTCGCAGTGAAGCTGCTGTGGCCAGCTTGCAGTGTTGTGCCCTAACCCACTGTACTACCAGGGAGGGCCCTAGAATATTCTCTTTACCTGCGACATCCACCACACTTCGTCACCTGAGTGCACAACCCTCCTCTTGTCATCCTGGAGCCCAGTCTATACTCGGGGCACCTGCCCATGCCTGGCTCAGCAGTTCCCATGGCTGACAGCCCAGCCAGCTGCCTGCTCCCTTCTCAGCTTGACAAGCCAGGCCAGCTGAGTCACGGGCTTAGCTTTTCCCTATCCACGTGGGGTCTGGTTCTGGGCCAGGGGGATGAACTGCCTGCCTGGGTGTCTGTAAATCAGACCAAAAGGGGCCCATGAGCATCAAGAAGGATTAGCCCTAAGAACATTCTGGAATCCCACACTCTACTGTGGAGTTCCCCAAGAAGCAGATTCCACAGACTGGCATGTTGTATTCATAAGGAACCAAAGCACATTACATGAAGGGGCTATCCTGCCTGAAAATGCAATTATAAAAATTCTTATTGCTCCAAATTATGGTGGTTAATTATTATAATCTGCCAGCTGTCTGTGCACAGGGACCTGTCACACTACTCACTACTCTATGCCCAGTGGTGTGACCGTTGAGCACATAGTAGGTGCTCAGCAAGTCCTTTTGTTGAATAAGTACACAAGCAGCATAATTACTTCTAGGGTCAAGGACTTACTACGGGGAAGTACATACATGTCTGTGCTCATCTATTGTCTCTTGCCACCTGCAGAACGCAGTCTGCGTTCTTCTCCCCAGCATGGTGGCACATAGTAGGTTCTCAGTAAGTTAAGTAAAGAGCCAGCCCTGGGCTTTTTCTCACTACTCACATATCCTTGAGCACGTTCGGGAGATGACAATTGAACCCTGCAGAAGTGAGATGACTCTGAAGGTCACACAGTTGTGGGTGGGGCATGGACACAGCTGGGTTTGAACCCAGGTCTCTGGCCGCTGAGTCTGCAGACTCATGACTTCTGGGTCTTGGTATCTCTGGGACAGAAGAGGGGCTACTTCAGCGCTGTCCAGTCCTGCCGTGGGAGTCCCAAGTCATACAGTCCTTTCAATATGGCATCCCAGCTGTGGCTCAGCCCAGAGAGGTGGATTAACTCACTTGAGGTCACACAGCAAGTTTGGCACACGTCTTCCAATTCCACATCCAGCCTCCTTTCCCCTAAACCATGCTATGGCTCAAATGCGGAGCCCTAATATAAGCAGGCACCCATGAGGGTCAGGTGAGAATCTTTATGTTGCAGCAGTGGGCATCTCGGAGACCCGGCTTAACACATCTGCTAACAAACACAAATTCCACGTTTTGCCGTGTGACCTTGGAAACTGCCTTTCTCTCGGGAACCTCAATTTCCTTATTTTAAGAATGATGGCCTGTTTCGCAAGTGGTTGTTGAAACCCCTGTCTCTTCTGCTGTGTGGCCTTGGGGGAAAAAAATCTTAACTTCTCTGAACCTTGGTTTCTTCAGCTGCAAGGTAAGGTTCCTAAATACCCACTTTGGGACATGAAAGGTTAAATAGGGGACAGTGGGCCTCTTGTAGGGTCTGGCCCATGGTCAGTGTCCACTACAACTGGTTCAGGGAGAAACTTGGCCCTCACGGTAGGCGACCCTCCGGGGACCAGCAGGCCCTGCAGGGTCACTGCAGCCCAGCGCACACTGCTGGCAGCCCCCAGCAGCGGGGAAACCTGAGCCACCCTCCTCCTGGGTAGACACCGTCACTGCTGCCGCCACCTCTGAAATGAAAGAAAGGTCAGCCTAGGGAAGCGGGGCTGGGGCGAGCTATGGAGGCGGCCAGCGGGAGAGGAGGGGAGGGGTGGCCCGCAGCTCCCTGACCGCCCCAGTCTCTCCCGGGGAGGCCTGAACCGGCAGGGCCTGGGTGCGGCCCCCCTGCCCAGGGCTTGGCCTCCCAGCCCGCCCCTGGGGAGGGGCCACCTGGTGTCAATTAAACCCGGCCACTGGACGCACCACGCCAGGCAGCTGATTAGTGCGGCTGGCCTCTCCAGATGGGGAGCACTGCCTGAGAGGGGGTGGCTGCCACCACAGAGGGGCGGCGTCTCCAAAGCTGGTGAGTACCGGGGGGGCTCTGCTCCCCAAGAGGTGGGCCTGGCAAGCATGGCATGGGCGTCATGGGGACGGGGCTGGCGGTGTGGTTTCTGCTCCTGGGGGTGCCAGGGGCCTCCCAGCATCCTTGACCCCCTTGGCCTCAGCCTTACCTGAAGGATATTTTACGGAGACAAATATATCAGCCCTGTATCCTTCTGCCAGAAGCAGGGGTTGCCTCAGACTGTGGCCAAAGGGGACTGGAGGGGTGAGTGAGGGGCCAGTCACCCCAGGTTGAGGCTTTAGGGTTCTGACTCCTTCCGTATCCTCAGTGGAGCCAGTTTTTTTGTGTGGGCCCACATGGGCCTCTCCAATACCCCAGATGCATGCTGTGGGGCGGCCCCACTTGGTGGGCTGGCCTGAGACCCCCATAAGAAGCAGACAGAGAAAGCTGCTGCATCGCAGGCTGAGCTCAGGGAAGGCCCTGGCCCGGAGTGCACCTGTCGTGGACCAAGCAGGAGACCTGGAGGCTTCTGGGGACAGTGGTGCATCCCACAGACTGGACGACAATGCAGGGCCAGAGCCATCTCTTGGCTCTCGGTGGGGAGGTGAACCCAGCGGCAGCAAAGGAGGGGACAGCTGCCTGCCCTGAGGGCCACAGCGAGGGGCAGCACTGGGGTTCAAGCAGTGAGGGGCACGTGGCTGGGCTGTGGGCCTGCACTCTGAACTCTGAGCCTCGGCTCCTGGCCCGTTGGGGTGCCGTGAGATTTGAAACAGGAGCCCCGGGACAGCCGGGTCTCTCACTCGGGGAGAGACGTAGCCCAGGGCCTGCACAGGTGGAGCCAGGTGTGCGGGGTGGGGGAGGGGCCGCTGGGCGTGTGTGCGTGTGCACGTGGTGCGCACTTGGAGGATGAGTGGGCTCACGTGTGGAGCGCCAGCTGCCAGACTGCAGCTTCCACATGGAGACTGGGAGGAAAGAGGGGTCAGGCAGAAAGGCCTGTGCTGCGGTCACATGTCTGGGTGCATGCATGCGTGTGTGTGCATGCGTGTGTGTGCGTGTTTATGCCAACACTGTGCAAACAAGGGCTCCCCTGCCAGGGGCTGAGGGTCATGGCAGCCTGCAGTTCCCTGCACAGTCCATTCTGGGGTGCGCATCTCCCCTGTAATGCTCCCAGTTGTGCACCCTGGGAGCTTCCCTTGTTCTGTCTCCCCCACCCCTTCTCACCTGGCTGAGGCCAAACCAAACTGGTGGTGGCCCCGGGGCTCAGCCTCAGGAACCCATGTCTGAGAGTCTGGGCTGAGTGGAGGGGGCTGGAGATTGCAACCACAGCTGAAGCTCAGCTGCTTTCTGGGAAATACTGGATCTAGTTATTTCCTCCATAAATATTCATCACAGACCTTCTCTGAGCTAGGATTTGGGCTCAGAACTAGGACTTTGATGGTGAACCTAGAACTTTCAGTCCTTTTTATTGAGAGACACCTATCCACCTCACCCATTGCTGAGACTTCATGGTGGATCTCAAATTCTTTCACTCCTTCCCTCCTTCCTTCACTCCATGTCGTCACAGAACACCCATGAGCCCCCCACCCCCCTCCCGCCCCCAGCTCTGTGCTGGCTGCTACAGACACACCAGCAGATCTGGGAAGCGAGAAATCATGGTCTTGCCCGGCTCTCCCACGTAGGCCTGGGCCCGGAGGAAAGCCGGGTCCCTGAGAAGCAGAGGGGCTTTGGACCCCTTCTCCGGTTTCTTTGCAACCTGAGTTAAAGGCACTATTTGCTCACATAACTGCCACTCAAAAGGGCCCTGGGGTCACCTGGAATTAGTGACATGCACTAGAACCCAGTGATGGTGACCCAGGCTGGCCCCTTGGGGCTTGGAGAAATACACACACCACGGTTTACTTCCTGCTCCAAAGGAAAGTATGTTAATGTAGATGATCGATTACCAAGTATGCCCAGGGCACCTGCTTGGGTAATTAAGACATACTAGAAGGTGCTACTGACTAGTTCCCATGGCCTGGCACTGCGCTTAGCACATTCCGTGAGTCATCTTATTGGATTCTTGCCCAGCTCTCAAAGGGTAGCTGTACTATTTTCCCATTTTACAGCGGGAGAAACTGAGGCAGGAGACTAAATTTGCCTAAAGTCTTTCTCCCTCCAAAGTCCACATTTTCAGCTTCTCAGCATGAGCCCTCAGAGAGACCCCATCTATATGGGGTCTTAATCAGGACAGCTACACTCAGCATTTGGGTGGGGTACCATAGGGAGGGCGGACCCCACACTGAAGGGGTGGGCTTGGCAGGTGAGCAATGCAGACACACAGGGCTTTGTGGACCCCAAGCACTTTTGCCCAAAAATAACCTCCTGGGACCAGATCAAACCAGAACTGTTCAGGGAGAAGCTGGTGTGGGGGAGGGGAACCTGCCCGGTCAGCTCGGTCATATGCTAGACCCTTGGCGG
>NW_004567130.1:14722342-14725194 GCF_000260355.1 Condylura cristata
GGGCAGCTGACCCAACGTTCAGAGCCAAACTGGGTGAACAAAAGGAGGATTCCTGGCAGATGATGGCTGGGGCGGCCTGGAGGCTTGGTGGAGACCTGGGTAGCAGCTGGGGCGGGGGGCAGGGGGGTGTGGGCAGACGTCTTGGGCAGCGGGAGATGAGGCTGACATTCATCATTCACTCGCCAAATGTCCACGCGGCTGTTACCACGTTGCCAGGAGTTGGTCTGGGCACTCGGGGCAGAGGGGTGACCAGAGAAGCCCTCTCCCGTTGGTGAGAATTGGCTCTTGACATGGCCCCTGGGGAGGCCGCGTGATGGCAGCAGCAGGCGGCTGGAGGGTCGCTCTCAGCAGCGCGTGGGGCCGCCGCTGGCCTTGGCGCCAGGCCACAGTGCCCAGTGAGCTGTCACCCCTGTCTCGGGTCAGGCCCTTGGACGCAGAACCTGAGCTCTCTGAGCTGTGGAGTTCTGTGCATTTGGTTTCTGGAGAGGATGTGTTCTAGAGAAGAGCTGCAGAGTGGGGGGAGGGGCTAAGCACGAGGAGTCTCAGCTGCAGAGGCCTCCGACTGATCCTCCCGGGATCTGTGGAGCAGAGGCTGCACCTTGGAGTTGGTTCCACCTTCAGGCCCGGGGTGGACCCTCATCCCCAAGTCTGCAGGCCCTCGGCAGGCAGCTCCCCTAAGTAAGGCACTTCTTTTTTTTTTTTTTATAAGATTTATTACTTATGCTTCCAAGAACTGGGTACAGGCCAGAGGTGGTGATGGTGGGGGGGAGAGGGGTGGATGAGAGGATTTGCCAGAGAGACAGTGGGGAGCAGAACAGGCAGACTGACTAAAATACACTGCTGAGGGGAGCAGCAGGTGAGACAGGACCGGTCTGCTGTGCCATGTAAGTCACTCCCTGGCCGGGGATGGAACTCGTGCTGCAGTGGCTGTGGAGAGCTTCATGGTGCTGCGCTTGAACTGTTGCACCACCAGGGAGGGCCCAGTAAAATAATCTAATGCAAAATATGCAGCAGCCAGGGAAGGGGCACACTGCCCCCGGAGTTTGCTACCATGCTTCCCCTGGTGTAGTGAGGAGACCAGACTGGACAGAGGAGGTCAACATGGAGGTGCATTGCCCCAGTGGAGAAGCTCAGAAGGGACCTTAGGGGTCCCAGGAGGGGTGCTAGACCCAATAAGAAAGTCAAGGAAAGACAGCTCCCAAGAATGGGGGCCTGGCTTCCACTCCCAGCCACTTGTCAGCTGACGATCTTGGGCCAGTGGCCTCACTCCAGGAGGCCATGCTTGTTTGGCTCTAGGATGCAGGTGTGACTTGGGCCTCCCTTTTGGGATGGTTGGTAGGATTTGTGAGTGAACCACATGCCCAGTTCCTGTGTTCCTGAGGAAGGGGGTCCTTTCCTGCCAACTTCAGAGGGACCTGAAGGCCCCAGGAAGGACTGCTAGGGGCAGGCCCCAGCTATTGTCAGTGCTCTGGGTCCTGCAGGAGGGGGCAGAGATGGGGTCATATGGACTGGGTGGAGTCGGCTCAGGAGGGGCTGGGATTTAGCTGAGAGCTGGAGAGGCAGGCCCCGGGGGCATCAACTCCAGGGGTGACTTAATGTAAAGTAAGTAGCAGGTATTTCAGGACATGTGTATGGAGGCTTGTGGGAAGAGGAGGCGAGAGTGTGTTTGTGAGGGTGTGCGCTGGGACATGTTGGGAGGGCACGAAAGAGTGTGGTGAGGGCCCCTGAGTGTGAGGGACGGTGGGAATCTCTGAGCAAGAATGTGTGTGAGGGTATATGAGGGTGTGGTGTGAGAGCCTATTGTGAGAGAGGCGTGTATGTGAGACTGTGTGTGAGGGAGGTGGATGGGGTTCTGGGGGGGACGTGTGTGTGAGGTTTGCATGCATGTAGGGATGTTTAAGGGTGTGTGTGTGAGAAAGTTTTGAGAATGTGTATGAGCAAGTGTGTGCAAGGAACTCTGAGTGAATGAGGGGTTGCGCAGAGTTCCGTGTGTCTAGTGGGCTTGCGAGGGTGTGTATAGGTGGGCGTGCCTGTGTGCAGTGTATGTAAGGGCGCACACGTGGGAATATGAGGATAAACGTGTGAAAGGTGTGTGTAGGAGTGTGGGGGTGACGCAGCGTGCATCTGCACCTGTGGCCGTGTGTGTGCCTGCCCTGTGGGTGTCTGTGTGACTGTATTTTCATAAAATTCTGGATTCTTAAAGCTAGAGAGCGTCTCGTTCTGCCCAACAAGTCCCTCCCCCAAAGCCTGAGTGACAATCTCCTCGCAACATGCCCACACCCTAGACCTGGCTGTTCTCATTCACTCTTCCCTGGAGCTTTCTATCAGCCCTCTGAAGAGGCTTTGCCCACTAGACAGACGTGGAAACTAAGGCCACAGCCCCGAGGGAGGTGGTGGCAGTCTTCCTAGCCACAAGTTCCAAGCGGAAGTACACAGAATATACTCAATTCCTTAAGAAACAAGGTGTGAGAACACATATGAAGTTCTCTTCAGGAAACTTGGTCACGTAGGCACTCTCTGCCTCACAGGTGCCAAAATGACAAACTCCCAGAGAAAAGTGAGGTGTTTGGCACTGTACAGTTTAGACACTATAGGCTACTTGTCAGTTCTGGGAATGGTGAGAACGTTCCCCAGATCCAAGTTCCTAGATGCCAGGCAAGGGCTAACGTTGTAAGCGACCTTTCTAAGGCTAGCAGTCTCTGACCTCCTGTGTTAACTCCTTCCTTCCCACCATCCATCCATCTACTCATATGCCATCTGTCCCTCCTATTGTCCATCATTCATCCTTTCACCCAGTGGTCTGTCCATCTCTCCATCCACCCTCCCATCCATCCACCCACCCATCCATCCAT